>NC_090437.1:655957845-656261585 GCF_031143425.1 Pleurodeles waltl
TGCCTCCTCCCAAGGGGAGGGGATCACATTCCTATCCCTATTGGGGGAATCCTCCTTCTACAAGATGGAGGATTTCTAAAAGTCAGAGTCACCTCAGCTCAGGACACCTTAGGGGCTGTCCTGACTGGCCAGTGACTCCTCCTTGTTTTTCTCATTATCTCTCCTGGACTTGCCGCCAAAAGTGGGGGCTGTGTCCAGGGGGCGGGCATCTCCACTAGCTGGAGTGCCCTGGGGCATTGTAACACGAAGCTTGAGCCTTTGAAGCTCACTGCTAGGTGTTACAGTTCCTGCAGGGGGGAGGTGTGAAGCACCTCCACCCAGAGCAGGCTTTGTTTCTGTCCTCAGAGGGCACAAAGGCTCTCACCGCATGAGGTCAGAAACTCGTCTCTCAGCAGCAGGCTGGCACAGACCAGTCAGTCCTGCACTGAACAATTGGGTAAAATACAGGGGGCATCTCTAAGATGATCTCTGTGTGCATTTTTTTTATAAATCCAACACTGGCATCAGTGTGGGTTTATTATTCTGAGAAGTTTGATACTAAACTTCCCAGTATTCAGTGTAGCCATTATGGAGCTGTGGAGTTCGTTTTTGACAGACTCCCAGCCCATATACTCTTATGGCTACCCTGCACTTATAATGTCTAAGGTTTTGCTTAGACACTGTAGGGGCATAGTGCTCATGCACTGGTGCCCTCACCTATGGTATAGTGCACCCTGCCTTAGGGCTGTAAGGCCTACTAGAGGGGTGACTTATCTATACTGCATAGGCAGTGTGAGGTTGGCATGGCACCCTGAGGGGAGTGCCATGTCGACTTACTCGTTTTGTTCTCATCAGCACACACAAGCTGGCAAGCAGTGTGTCTGTGCTGAGTGAGGGGTCCCCAGGGTGGCATAAGATATGCTGCAGCCCTTAGAGACCTTCCCTGGCATCAGGGCCCTTGGTACCAGGGGTAGCAGTTACAAGGGACTTATCTGGGTGCCAGGGTTGTGCCAATTGTGGAGACAATGGTACATTTTAGGCGAAGGAACAATGGTGCTGGGGCCTGGTTAGCAGGGTCCCAGCACACTTCTCAGTCAAGTCAGCATCAGTATCAGGCAGAAAGTGGGGGGTAACTGCAACAGGGAGCCATTTCTTTACACAAGCCCCCCCCCAGCCCAAAGGCCAGGAGACTCAGCCAAAGCTGGGAGAGTCTTCCTAGTCTGTCAGGCGAGGAAGAGTAGAGGAAATAGGCTGGTTTGTTGCAGGGCCTACTCTGCCTTACATCCTCCTGTTCAGGTCATTCCCTCTGGGGAACTGACCCAGTTCCACAGTGATAGGACCTAGTCTGAATTGCCTCTTGTCTGTGTCTTTAATGTCTCCACCCATTCGCTCTATTTTGGGGTTAGAGGTATCCACCTCTGCTAGTCTTATTTTAGCCAGGGTCACCCCTAGCTTACCCAAAGAGGTTACCCAGAGCTGGAGTAACCCCACCATGACCAACAGGGTCAGGGGGCCTAACTTGCTATTTGGCATGGGGTCAGACCACCATGCCAAGGATAGTGCAGCCATAAAGGCTAACACCCAGCAGAGGCCACTGACAGCTGTCAGTGCCCAGAACCACACCTTTAGCTCTTCACCTACAAGGGAAGGGGATAAGTTACAGGCTTCTTTGGGTTCAGGGTGCCTGTCTGCTGTATTAGAGTGGGGGGTTACCACAACTTGTAGTAAACACCCTTCTTCCACTCTTTCTTCTGTTAGCTGAGGAGCCACCCACTCAGGCTTAACAGTTGCCTGACTAGCCAGGACTTCTTGTGGGTCAGGTTGGACTTTAACAGTGCCATTTTTGGAGTTCTCCCCTACTGGAGCAGAATCTCCCTGGCTTGCTGGAACCTTGGCTAAAGGTTGTCCACCCTTCCTACACTGTTTCCTTTTCTTTTTCTTCTGGGGCCTATTTGCATTTACTGCAGAGGCAGGAACTCCAGAATCCTTGGGAGAGGACTGGCACTGGACCAGTTCCTCTCTTGGGCTCTGACTAACCTCTGGGTAGTCATTTCCAAGGAGACAATCAAGGGGGAGGTCTGTACTGACTACCACCCTTCTCCAGCTAAAAGTCCCACCCACTTCTATGGGCACAAAAGCCACAGGCCTATCAGTGACCCTGTCTGGGCTAACTCTTACTCTGGCCATCTCACCTGGGATGTACTGGTTTGAGAACACCAGCCTGTCATGCACAATAGTGCGACTGGCACAAGTGTCTCTCAGGGCAGTGGCTGGGATTCCATTCACCAGTAGGTGGTGGAAGTGTCTACTTCCCTCTGGAATCTCCAACTCACCTGTTGGGCCCTTTTTCCAGTTGAAGGCTATGAAGACCTCCTCATCTGAGGAGTCATCCCCAATGGCTACACTGGTCACCCCTGGGATTTTGCTAGGGGGTTTGTTTTTGGGACAAGAAGTGTCCTTGGTGTGGTGCCCTGTCTGTCTACAGGTATGGCACCATGCCTTAGTGGCATCCCAGTTCTTACCCTGGTACCCACCTTTGTTTTGGGTTGTGTCTCGGGGCCCACCCACCTGGTCTGGTTTTTGGGGGCCTACAGAGGACTCTTTTTCTTTGTTTCTAGTGTCACCCACTTTCTCCTGGGGAGGCTTTGTAACCCCTTTCTTTTGGTCACCCCCAGTGGAAGTTTTGGTTACCCTAGTCTTGACCCAATGGTCCGCCTTCTTTCCCAATTCTTGGGGAGAAATTGGTCCTAGTTCTACCAGATACTGATGCAACTTTTCATTGAAGCAGTTACTTAAAATGTGTTCTTTCATAAACAAATTATAAAGCCCAACATAGTCATGCACTTCATTTCCAGTTACCCAACCATCCAGTGTTTTCACTGAGTAGTCTACAAAATCAACCCAGGTCTGGCTCGAGGATTTTTGAGCCCCCCTGAATCTAATTCTATACTCCTCAGTGGAGAATCCAAAGCCCTCAATCAGGGAACCCTTCATGAGGTCATAAGATTCTGCATCTTTTCCAGAGAGTGTGAGGAGTCTATCCCTACACTTTCCAGTGAACATTTCCCAAAGGAGAGCACCCCAGTGAGATTTGCTTACTTTTCTGGTTACACAAGCCCTCTCAAAAGCTGTGAACCATTTGGTGATGTCATCACCATCTTCATATTTAGTTACAATCCCTTTAGGGATTTTCAACATGTCAGGAGAATCTCTGACCCTATTTATGTTGCTGCCACCATTGATGGGTCCTAGGCCCATCTCTTGTCTTTCCCTTTCTATGGCTAGTGTAGGAAGTTGGCTCTGTATGCACTATTTCAAAGTAAGGAATAGTATGCACAGAGTCCAAGGGTTCCCCTTAGAGGTAAGATAGTGGCAAAAAGAGATAATACTAATGCTCTATTTTGTGGTAGTGTGGTCGAGCAGTCGGCTTATCAAAGGAGTAGTGTTAAGCATTTGTTGTACATACACACAGGCAATAAATGAGGAACACACACTCAGAGACAAATCCAGCCAATAGGTTTTGTTATAGAAAAATATATTTTCTTAGTTTATTTTAAGAACCACAGGTTCAAATTCTACATGGAATATCTCATTTGAAAGGTATTGCAGGTAAGTACTTTAGGAACTTTGAATCATTACATTAGCATGTATACTTTTCACATAAAACACAATAAGCTGTTTTAAAAGTGGACACTTAGTGCAATTTTCACAGTTCCTGGGGGAGGTAAAGTATTGTTAGTTTTGTCAGGTAAGTAAATCACTTACAAGTCTCAGGTTTGGGTCCAAGGTAACCCACCGTTGGGGGTTCAGAGCAACCCCAAAGTTACCACACCAGCAGCTCAGGGCCGGTCAGGTGCAGAGGTCAAAGAGGTGCCCAAAACGCATAGGCTTCAATGGAGAGAAGGGGGTGCCCCGGTTCCGGTCTGCCAGCAGGTAAGTACCCGTGTCTTCGGAGGGCAGACCAGGGGGGTTTTGTAGGGCACCGGGGGGGACACAAGTCCAAAGAAAAAGTACACCCTCAGCGGCACTGGGGCGGCCGGGTGCAGTGTAGAAACAAGCGTCGGGTTTTCAATGGAAATCAATGAGAGATCAAGGGATCTCTTCAGCGTTGCAGGCAGGCAAGGGGGGGGCTCCTCGGGGTAGCCATCACCTGGGCAAGGGAGAGGGCTTCCTGGGGGTCACTCCTGCACAGGAGTTCCGTCCCTTTAGGTGCTGGGGGCTGCGGGTGCAGGGTCTTTTCCAGCCGTCGGGAAATGGAGTTCAGGCAGTCGCGGTCAGGGGGAGCCTCGGGATTCCCTCTGCAGGCGTCGCTGTGGGGGCCCAGGGGGGACAACTTTGGTTACTCACGGACTCGGAGTCGCCGGAGGGTCCTCCCTGAGGTGTTGGTTCTCCACCAGTCGAGTCGGGGTCGCCGGGTGCAGTGTTGCAAGTCTCACGCTTCTTGGGGGGAGTTGCAGGGGTCTTTAAATCTGCTCCTTCGAAACAAAGTTGCAGTCTTTTTGGAGCAGTACCGCTGTCCTCGGGAGTTTCTTGGTCTCTTGGAAGCAGGGCAGTCCTCTGAGGATTCAGAGGTCGCTGGTCCTGGAGAAAGCGTCGCTGGAGCAGGGTTCTTTAGAAGGCAGGAGACTGGCCGGTAGGACTGGGGCCAAAGCAGTTGGTGTCTTCTTTCTTCTTCTGCAGGGGTTTTCAGCTCAGCAGTCTTCTTCTTCGGTAAGTTGCAGGAATCTAAATTCTTAGGTTCAGGGGAGCCCTTAAATACTAAATTTAAGGGCGTGTTTAGGTCTGGGGGGTTAGTAGCCAATGGCTACTAGCCCTGAGGGTGGGTACACCCTCTGTGTCCCTCCTCCCAAGGGGAGGGGGTCACATTCCTATCCCTATTGGGGGAATCCTCCTTCTACAAGATGGAGGATTTCTAAAAGTCAGAGTCACCTCAGCTCAGGACACCTTAGGGGCTGTCCTGACTGGCCAGTGACTCCTCCTTGTTTTTCTCATTATCTCTCCTGGACTTGCCGCCAAAAGTGGGGGCTGTGTCCAGGGGGCGGGCATCTCCACTAGCTGGAGTGCCCTGGGGCATTGTAACACGAAGCTTGAGCCTTTGAAGCTCACTGCTAGGTGTTACAGTTCCTGCAGGGGGGAGGTGTGAAGCACCTCCACCCAGAGCAGGCTTTGTTTCTGTCCTCAGAGGGCACAAAGGCTCTCACCGCATGAGGTCAGAAACTCGTCTCTCAGCAGCAGGCTGGCACAGACCAGTCAGTCCTGCACTGAACAATTGGGTAAAATACAGGGGGCATCTCTAAGATGCTCTCTGTGTGCATTTTTTTATAAATCCAACACTGGCATCAGTGTGGGTTTATTATTCTGAGAAGTTTGATACTAAACTTCCCAGTATTCAGTGTAGCCATTATGGAGCTGTGGAGTTCGTTTTTGACAGACTCCCAGCCCATATACTCTTATGGCTACCCTGCACTTACAATGTCTAAGGTTTTGCTTAGACACTGTAGGGGCATAGTGCTCATGCACTGGTGCCCTCACCTATTGTATAGTGCACCCTGCCTTAGGGCTGTAAGGCCTACTAGAGGGGTGACTTATCTATACTGCATAGGCAGTGTGAGTTTGGCATGGCACCCTGAGGGGAGTGCCATGTCGACTTACTCGTTTTGTTCTCATCAGCACACACAAGCTGGCAAGCAGTGTGTCTGTGCTGAGTGAGGGGTCCCCAGGGTGGCATAAGATATGCTGCAGCCCTTAGAGACCTTCCCTGGCATCAGGGCCCTTGGTACCAGGGGTAACTACAAGGGACTTATCTGGGTGCCAGGGTTGTGTCAATTGTGGAGACAATGGTACATTTTAGGTGAAGGAACACTGGTGCTGGGGCCTGGTTAGCAGGGTCCCAGCACACTTCTCAGTCAAGTCAGCATCAGTATCAGGCAAAAAGTGGGGGGTAACTGCAACAGGGAGCCATTTCTTTACATAGCGCATCAGCGCTTTTGGGGAGATATGATAGGTCTCTCTGGGATTCTCGATCCAGGTTTGCTGAAAAGCTACCCACAGAGGATAGGCAGGATTTTCAAGAAATCTTACAAGAAGGAGGCCTAGTAGCTAATCAAATAATTGGCATGGCTGCGAACGGCTCACACTTAGCAGCTCACAGCTATGCCCATGGAATATGTGGCAGACGTTTATCTTGGCTTCACCTAGCTGGTCTTAAACCTAAGGCACAACAGTGAATAATGAACCTCCTGTTCAGAGGCAATTCTTTATTTGGGTCTCAAACAGATGATGGGATGGCCAAAATGAAGACAAAACTGGATACGCTTGAGGCAGTGGGTCTTGCTTGACAAATGTAAAAACTTCAGCAGAAGGTACAGACCTTACGACAGGCGCACCTACCATTAGAGGGTTCAAACCCATCACTGGGTCCCAAGGTAACAACAACAAGGCAGAACCCAATACCAATCCCATAAACCAACAAGGGAACGAGGAACTAGCAGACAAATTACAGCTATGTTCAGAACGCCAGAAAAACAATGAGATATCGATTCCCCCAGTTCTGTCATCCACTCCAGTAGAAGGAAGTATCCGCAATCGTCTGCAAGAATGGCACTCTATAACCAAAGACAGATGGGTTCTCAATATTGTAGAAAGTGGATATTCCCTACGCTTCAAATCTCCTTATCCATTGATCCCACCATCAAAAACACCTTGTCATCAACAACTACTCTAAAAAACGAAGTTCTCATCTTACTTAAAAAAAGAGCTGTTGAAGACGTCCCACATTCCCAAAAGGGATGAGGGTGCACTCCTGTTAC
Source organism: Pleurodeles waltl (assembly GCF_031143425.1). Lineage (NCBI taxonomy): Eukaryota > Metazoa > Chordata > Amphibia > Caudata > Salamandridae > Pleurodeles > Pleurodeles waltl. The sequence goes on from NC_090437.1 coordinate 655,964,634, forward strand.
TGCCTTGTGAATAAAAAAGGTCCAAACAAAGACTTCAGACCCACCCTAGACCTAAGAATTCTCAACAAGCACATTTCCATGGAAAAGTTCAGAATGCTTGCCCTCTTTCAGATTTACCCTCAGTTCCCATCAGAGGGACTGGATGTGTTCAATTGATCTGCAGGATGCCTATTTTCACATTTCAGCAGCAGAGAAACACCGGAAATTCCTGCGCTTCACAGTTGGATCTAGGCATTGCCAATATAGATTACTACCCTTTGGTCTGAAGTCAACTCCTCGCATGTTCTCCAAGTGCATGGCAGTAATGGCAGCACACCTGCGAAGGAAAACGATTTTGATTTACCCGTATCTCGACGATTGGCTAGTGAAAAGCTTCTCTCCAACTCAGACAATGCAATACTATCAAACCAGTTTGCAAACCCTCCAATATCTCGGTCTTCAAGTCAATCTAGAAAAATCCATACAGACTTCAACCCAAAAGCTACATTACATAGGGGTCGCAGAAGTGTATCCGTCAGAGGATAGCGCAGAAGTGTGACAAGATTCTTCACATTCTACACCTGACTGCCAGCTAAATAGCTTCACTCCTGGGGTCCATGGCCTCTTGCATTTCCATTTTTCCCAATGCCTGATTACAAATGAAACCACTACAAGAGAATCTGGAGGATCAATGGAATCAATTCGCAGACAAATGGGCCAACAGTCTAACTCTGTCACCAGCTGCAAGAAACTCATTGTGGTGGTGGACTCACCGACAGAATCTGTTAACAGGAGTCTCGTTCCACCAGGCCATTCCTACTCAGACTCTTTGTAACAGACGCATCTCTTCATGGTTGGGGGGGGGGGCTCACATTGGCTCCCTCAAAACTCAGGGCCTGTAGTCAAACAAAGAACAGCAATACTATATCAACTTGCTGGAGCAGCAGACAGTATATCTAGCCCTCAAGTCTTTTTACCCATCCATGAAGGACAGCTCCTGTAACGGACAACACGACCACAATTTTCTATCTGAACAAGCATTGGGGGGGCACTTGATCTCGCCCCCTATCTCGAGAAGCACAGATCCTCTGGAACTGGCTAACAGCAAGGAAGTTGTTGATCACAGCAATTCACCTCCTGGGAGTCCACAACACACAAGAGGACTCTCTCAGTTAAAGCTTTCACCGACTCACACCACTGGGTTTTTCCTACGATGACGTCCTGCAAGACATTTTCCAAGAATAGGGTTATCCTCGAACAGACCTGTTTGCCAGCGAAAACAACAAAAAATGCAGATACTTTGCATCCAGGTTCTACTGACCAGGGACAAATGGAAATGCCCTATTGATTGACTGGTCAGGGACATTTCTGTATGCTTTTCCACCCATTCCCCTGATTCCCAAAGTCATCAACAAGCTCTACAGAGCCAGGACCAGAAGGATAGTAATAGCCCAGAATAGCCCCGCCAATGGTGGTACACGGACCTCCTTCATCTATTGGAAAGACCACACAGGAGACTGCGGGGCAGACTGGATCTCCTTCACAAGCTCAAGTGGGAAGATATTTCAACCCAACCTTCCCTTTCTGAGCTTAGCACCACAGCTCCTGAATTCCTGCAACATGGCCAGCTAGATCGTTTGCATGGACATTCTCAAGGAGTCGAAAAGACCTTCAACACGGCGTTCCTATTCATTCAAGTGGAAAAGGTTTTATATATGGTGTATCCAGAATGACTTTCATCCAATTCTGGGTCAGGAGGATGTCATTCTACCCTGCCTCCTTAACTGCGAAAAATCAGGTTTGCAGTTCTCATCGATTAAGGTACATCTTGCAGCTATTACTGCTTATCGAAAAATCACCCTTTTAGATGTCATTCTTTTGAATGATTGTTGTTAAAGATTTTCTAGAGGATTAAGAAACGTTTTCCCTCCTGCTTGTTCACCTTCTCCTTCTTAGGAACTGAATGTCATTCTGTTCAAGCTCATGGGTCCCCATTGTCAACCTATACATAAAGCTTCTCTACAACATCTTACATGGAAGCCAGCTTTTCTTGTTGCTATCACTTCAGCCCGCAGAGTTAGCAAGATTCAGGCTCTCTCTGTGCCAAAGAGCCCAACACAGTGTTACATGATAATAGAGTAGTAATGAGGACCCACCCTGATTTCTTGCTTAAAGTGGTATCTGACTTCCACATTAACCAGACTACCTCACTTCCTACATTCTTTCTTAAGCCGTCCACACCAGCAGAAAGAACTTTCCATTCTTTAGATCGTAAAAGAGTACTAAACTTTTATTTAGATAAGACTAAAGATATCAGACACTCTGATCATTTGTTTGTGAACTATGACCCTATGAGAACAGGCATCGCTGCCTCTAAACAAACCATTTCCAGATGGATAGTTTTGTGTATTGTATTTACCTACCAGTTATCTAACAAACATTTGTTTGCCATGCCCAAAGCTCACTCTACAAGGGACAAGGCAGCAACAACAACCTGTTTGAAAAATGTTCCCATCTCCAAAATCTGCAATAAGGCGACGTGGAGATCGATGCATTCTTTCACAAGCCATTACAGTCTATATTCGGATACTAAGGCAGACACCCAAGTGGGATAGACCTCCTTATGTAATCTATTTAAATAAATAGGGTCACAGCTTTTTGCTTAATCTTGCTTTGTCTGCAGGGGTGTGGGGTGGGCTTGCTACTCTATTCAGTGCTTATGACTATTGATGAGGAACCCCTGGAAGAGAAGGATGAGATACTTACCTGTAATCCTAGTTCTCTTCCAGAGAAATCCTCATCAAAGTCATAAGCAACCCGTCCACCTCGCCGGAAGATGTTCGCATACAGCAGTTAATACTTTGTGGTGTTATGTTCTTCATGTAAATACAGAACTCACCTAACTGTCACTCAACTGTCACCTCACTCTTCCCTCTGGGGCATGGTGGGATACTGGAGGTCCTGGAAGCCTTAAAGGCACAGTGCCAGTTTTTGTTCTGCTATGTAAGTTTGGATGCAGCCCATTGGCTAACAATGCTTTTACATTTCATTAGAGTTTTCTCTTCAGTAAAGGATGCTTTTACACTTTATTCCTCTTTTTTTCTGCTTTACAGAGATGCTTGAGTCTGTTTTTGATGATTAGTAAAAGAAAAACTTAACGGAAATACTGCATTTTTAGCCTTTTTTTTTTTTTAACAGACTGCAAAGATGTATGGACACATGAATATGGGCTAAAATTCTAGGTATCATTGTATATCTACACGCAAGAAATAGCACAGTAGCAAGCTCAGATTGGGATTTTATCACATCTTTCCATATGCCATCCATCAAACTGGAAGGAAGGTGGTATGTGTGATTAATCTGCAAAGAATCCACTAGAAGGAAAATGTCACTTACCCAGTGTACATCTGTTCGTGGCATTAGTCGCTGCAGATTCACATGTTGTGCATAGTCCGCCGTCTGGTGTTGGGTCGGAGTGTTACAAGTTGTTTTTGTTCGAAGAAGTCTTTTCGAGTCCCGAGACCGAGGGACTCCTCCACCTTTGTTCCATTGCGCATGGGCGTCGACTCCATGTTAGATTGTTTTCCCCGCAGAGGGTGAGGTAGGAGTTGTGTATGTTAGTAATAGTGCCCATGCAATGGAATGAATAAGTATGTACCAACTAAGGTTTAAGTAATATATTTACAAATGTACAAATGTTGAAGATAACTTCCAAACGGCTACAGGCTCCCGGGTAGGCGGGTGGGCACATGTGAATCTGCAGCGACTAATGCCACGAACAGATGTACACTGGGTAAGTGACATTTTCCGTTCGGTGGCATGTGTAGCTGCAGATACACATGTTGTGCATAGACTAGTAAGCAGTTATCTCCCCAAAAGCGGTGGCTCAGCCTGTAGGAGTGGAAGTAGTCTGAAATAAAGTTCTTAGTACGGCTTGACCTACTGTGGCTTGTTGTGCGGATAGCACGTCTACACAGTAGTGCTTAGTAAATGTGTGAGGCGTAGACCATGTGGCTGCCTTACATATCTCGTTCATTGGAATGTTTCCTAGGAAGGCCATGGTAGCGCCTTTCTTTCTGGTTGAATGTGCCCTTGGTGTAATGGGCAATTCTCTCTTTGCTTTAAGGTAGCAGGTTTGGATGCACTTAACTATCCATCTGGCTATACCCGGTTTTGATATTGGGTTTCCTGTATGAGGTTATTGAAATGCAATAAACAGTTGTTTTGTTTTCCTAATTTCTTTTGTTCTGTCAATGTAGTACATTAGTGCTCTTCTGATGTCTAATGTATGTAGTGCCCTTTCAGCTACTGAGTCTGGCTGTGGGAAGAACACTGGTAGTTCTACCGTTTGATTTAAGTGGAACGGTGAAATTACTTTTGGTAAAAATTTTGGATTGGTTCTTAGGACTACCTTATTTTTGTGTATTTGAATAAAAGGTTCTTGTATAGTAAACGCCTGAATTTCACTTACTCTTCTTAGAGATGTGATGGCAATGAGAAATGCAACCTTCCACGTTAAGAATTGCATTTCGCAAGAGTGCATGGGTTCAAAAGGTGGGCCCATGAGTCTTGTTAAGACGATGTTGAGGTTCCATGAAGGAACAGGTGGTGTTCTTGGTGGTATAATTCTTTTCAGGCCTTCCATAAACGCTTTAATGACAGGTATCCTAAATAGTGAAGTTGAATGGGTAATTTGCAGGTATGCAGATATTGCTGCGAGGTGTATCTTTATGGAAGAGAAGGCTAGATTTGATTTTTGTAAATATAGCAAGTATCCCACTATATCCTTTGGAGATGCATGTAATGGTTTAACTTGATTATTGTGGCAGTAGCAAACAAATCTTTTCCATTTGCTTGCATAGCAGTGTCTAGTGGATGGTCTTCTAGCTTGTTTTATGACTTCCATACATTCTTGGGTGAGGTTTAAATGTCCGAATTCTAGGATCTCAGGAGCCAGATTGCTAGATTCAGCGATGCTGGGTTTGGATGCCTGATCTGTTGTTTGTGTTGTGTTAACAGATCTGGTCTGTTGGGCAACCTGACATGGGGTACTACTGACAGGTCTAGTAGTGTTGTGTACCAAGGTTGTCTTGCCCATGTTGGTGCTATTAGTATGAGTTTGAGTTTGTTTTGACTCAATTTGTTTACTAGATATGAAAGGAGAGGAAGAGGGGGAAAAGCGTACGCAAATATCCCTGACCAGTTCATCCATAGAGCATTGCCTTGAGACTGCCTGTGTGGGTACCTGGATGCGAAGTTTTGGCATTTTGCGTTCTCCTTTGTTGCAAATAGGTCTATTTGAGGTGTCCCCCAAATTTTGAAGTAAGTGTTTAGAATTTGGGGGTGAATCTCCCATTCGTGGACTTGTTGGTGATCTCGAGAGAGATTGTCTGCTAGTTGATTTTGGATCCCTGGAATAAATTGTGCTATTAGGCGAATGTGGTTGTGAATTGCCCATTGCCATATCTTTTGTGCCAGGAGGCACAGCTGTGTCGAGTGTGTTCCCCCATGTTTGTTTAGATAATACATTGTTGTCATATTGTCTGTTTTGACAAGAATGTATTTGTGGGTTATGATGGGTTGAAATGCTTTCAACGCTAGGAATACTGCTAACAATTCGAGGTGATTTATATGCAGCTTTGTTTGATGTACGTCCCATTGTCCTTGGATGCTGTGTTGATTGAGGTGTGCTCCCTACCCTGTCATGGAAGCATCTGTTATCACGTATTGTGGCACTGGGTCTTGGAAAGGCCACCCTTTGTTTAAATTTATACTGTTCCACCATAGAAGCGAGATGTATGTTTGGCGGTCTATCAACACCAGATCTAGAAGGTGACCCTGTGCATGTGACCACTGTGATGCTAGGCACTGTTGTAAGGGCCTCATGTGCAGTCTTGCGTTTGGGACAATGGCTATGCATGAGGACATCATGCCTAGGAGTTTTAATACCGTCTTTGCCTGTATCTTTTGTGTTGGATACATGGCTTGTATAACCTTGTGAAAATTTTGAACCCTTTGTGGACTTGGAGTGGCTATTCCCTTTGTTGTGTTGATTGTCGCTCCTAAGTATTGCTGTGTTTTGCACGGCAGAATGTGAGATTTTGAATAGTTGATGGAGAAACCGAGTTTGTAGAGGGTTTGTATGACATAATCTGTGTGGTGTGAACACTTTGTGAGGGAGTTGGTCTCGATTAGCCAATCGTCTAGGTACGGGAATACGTGTATATGCTGCCTTCTGATGTGTGCAGCTACTACTGCTAGGCATTTTGTAAATACTCTTGGTGCGGTTGTGATACCGAACGGCAACACTTTGAATTGGTAATGTATTCCCTTGAATACGAACCTTAGGTATTTCTGTGTGAGGGATGTATCGGTATATGGAAATATGCGTCCTTTAGATCTAAGGTTGTCATGTAGTCTTGTTGCTTTAGCAGTGGTAACACGTCTTGTAGCGTGACCATGTGAAAGTGTTCTGATTTGATGTAGGTGTTTAGTGTTCTGAGATCTAGGATTGGTCTCAGTGTTTTGTCCTTTTTTGGTATTAGAAAGTACAGTGAGTAAACTCCTGTGTTTATTTGTGTACATGGTACCAATTCTATTGCGTCCTTTAGCAGTAATGCTTGAACTTCTAGTTCTAGAAGGTCTAAATGCTGTTTTTACATATTCTGTGTTTTTGGTGGGACATTTGGAGGGAGTTGGAGAAATTCTATGCAATAACCATGTCGGATAATTGCTAAGACCCAAGTGTCTGTTGTTATCTCCTCCCAAGATTTGTAAAACTGACTTAGTCTTCACCCCACTGATGTTGTGTGAAGGGGTTGAGTGACTTGTGAGTCACTGTTTGGTTGCAGGGGTTTTTGTACTTTGAAATTTTCCCCGGTTTCTAGGGAATTGTCCTCCTCTATACTGGCCCCGAAAGCCTCCCCTTTGGTACTGTCCCTGGTACGTAGACGGTGTAGATTGTGAGGTGCTGGCTTGTGTGGCTTGACCCCGAAACCCCCCTCTGAAGGTTGTTTTGCGGAAGGTGCCGAAAGTGCCTCTGCCCTGCGGGGAATAGAGTGCGCCCATGGCCTTGGCTGTGTCCGTGTCCTTTTTCAATTTCTCAATTGCCGTGTCCACTTCGGGTCCAAACAATTGTTGTTCATTGAATGGCATATTGAGCACCGCTTGCTGTATTTCCGGTTTAAAGCCAGATGTGCGCAACCATGCGTGCCTTCTTATGGTTACTGCGGTATTTATTGTTCTTGCCGCTGTGTCCGCTGCGTCCATAGAGGAGCGTATTTGGTTAATGGAGATGTTTTGTCCCTCCTCAACCACTTGTTTTGCCCGTTTTTGAAATTCTTTGGGTAGATGCTCGATGAGATGCTGCATCTCGTCCCAATGGGCTCTATCATATCGCGCTAGGAGCGCCTGAGAGTTCGCGATGCGCCACTGGTTTGCATCTTGTACTGCGACCCTTTTCCCAGCTGCGTCGAACTTGCGGCTCTCTTTATCTGGAGGTGGTGCATCGCCTGATGTGTGCGAGTTGGCTCTCTTGCGAGCTGCCCCTACCACGACTGAATCTGGTGGCAGTTGTGAGGTGATAAAAGCAGGGTCCGTGGGTGGTGCTTTATATTTTTTCTCCACCCTTGGAGTAATCGCTCTACTTTTGACCGGTTCTTTGAAGATCTGCTTTGCGTGCCTTAGCATTCCTGGAAGCATAGGTAGGCTTTGGTAGGAGCTATGGGTGGAGGAGAGGGTGTTGAAAAGGAAGTCATCCTCGACAGGTTCTGCGTGTAACGACACGTTATGGAATTCTGCTGCCCTAGCTACCACCTGTGCATACGCTGTGCTGTCCTCAGGTGGTGAGGGCTTGGTAGGGTACGACTCAGGACTATTGTCTGATACTGGGGCATCGTATAGGTCCCAAGCGTCCTGGTCGTCTTGGCTCATGGTGGTATGAGCCGGTGAATGTGACGGAGTCTGTGCCGGTGATGTGTGAGTTACAGGTGGAGGAGAGGGTGGCGGAGTTACCTTCTTCACCATTTTTTGTGGTGTTTGTTCTTATGTTTGGAACTCGAGTCTCCTTTTTCTCCTGATTGGGGGAAGAGTGCTGATCTTCCCTGTCCCACTTTGTATGAAGATCCGCTTTTGTGTGTGGTCTACATCAGTGGTCTGTAACTCTTCTTCAAATCTGTGTTTGCGCATTTGAGAGGACAGTGATTGTTCCTCTGTATATGAGCTGGCAGTTGGTTCGGTTGCTAGTCGTTTTGGCACCGAAACTGTGTCTCTGCTTGTTTTCGGCTCCGAGGAGAATTTTTTCTTTTTCGGCGTCGAGCTTTCTCGGCGTCGATCTTCCTCAGTGCCGCTGTCTCTACGTCGAGCAGCTTCGGTTCCGCTGTCTCGGCGTCGATCTTTTTCGGCAGCACTTTCTCGGTCCCGAGATTGCTGCGTGCCTGTGTCTCGACCCGAGTCGGACGATCTCGGCACCAGTTCGGCCTTTTTCGGTGCCGATGGACGGTCACCTACTTTATGGGTTGAGCCATGGCCTGTTGGCAGTGGTGTCCCCTGGGCCTTGTCTGTTTTCTTGTGTGGTGCTTGCTTCGACATCTTACTCACGGTTTCTTCTACGTCGAATTCCTCCGAGTCCGATTCATGGATGGAGAAGGCTTCCTCTTCTTCTCCTTGTCCCTCGAACTCTCGGTGTCCTGTCGGCGTGGACGCCATCTGCAATCTTCTGGCTCGCCGGTCACGGAGCATTTTTCGGGACCGAAACGCACGACAGGCCTCACACGTTTCTTCCTTGTGCTCGGGCGACAGGCACAAGTTACAGACCAAATGTTTATAATATTTATTGTGGCATTTAAGACAGAATCGGAACGGGTCCGTTCCATCAGTGTCGATGTTACACGCGGTCGGGCCGACCAGGCCCCGACGGGGGATCGAAATTACCCCGAAGGGCTACCGGAGCTCTTCACGATTCGGTGTCGATTCTATTCTTACCCGATACCGAGCGAAACAATACCGACGTAGTTTTCCAAAGTTAAGACTATCTTTCCGTCCCGAAACCCGGAGCGAAAAGGAACACGTCCGAACCCGATGGCGAAAAAAACCCAATCTAACATGGAGTCGACGCCCATGCGCAATGGAACAAAGGAGGAGGAGTCCCTCGGTCTCGGGACTCGAAAAGACTTCTTCGAACAAAAACAACTTGTAACACTCCGACCCAACACCAGACGGCGGACTATGCACAACATGTGTATCTGCAGCTACACATGCCACCGAACACCTTGTTACTGAAGCAAGTAACTTTTTTTTTTATGGATACCTTCACCTGAACATTGCTCACCTGTAGGATAGATTCCCCAAAGGCAGTGACCCTTTCCCAGAGGAGGAGGGCCGATGAATGATGAAATAGGGATGTTTCATGACCATTCTGGCAAAGTGGTCCATCCCTCTGTGCTTCAGAATCCAGGCTGTAATGCTTAGCAAAAGTGTATAAGGATGCCCACGTAGCTCTCTTCCAGATTTCTGCGAACAGAACACCTCTGCTAAAAGTGAAAAACAACGACTTGGCTCCAGTTGAATGAGCTCAGGTTACCTCATGCCTTAATACAGAGATTGATCCACCTGGAATATGTCAGCTTCTGGACCACTTTCGCTTTGCTGGAACAACACTCAATGGAAAGCTGGTCATCCAATATTATAGCCTTCAACCAATCCAGGTAGAAACTGGCTGCTGCCTAGGATTCAACTGATGAAGCAGCTCCTCTTCCTTCGTGGGATGGGGTGGGTGACAGAAGGTTAGCAGGAAGATGGACTGGCCCAAGTGGAAAGGGGTCACCAACCTACGAATGAAGGAAGCCCTGGATCTCAATACCACCTGGTCAGGGAAAAAAAGTAATCAACAGCAGGAGTGCACTTAGAGCCTGCAACTCACTAACCTGCATCGCAGAGTTGATTGCCACTAGAAACACTGTTGTCATGGTCACCATCAGTAACTGACAACTGATAAGGGACTCAAACAGTGACCCCATCAAAACGTTAAAACCAGCCCCATGCCCCTATTGGCATATTTAAATGAGTTGGGGATGTAGGTTTGTCAGCCTCTTAAAAAACACATAATATGGGATTTGAACAAAGGTGGCTCATCTGGGAGGCAGAGGACCACTGACAAAGCAACCAAGAAGCCCTTTCTAGTGTTCACTGGACACCCCCATCGCTTGAAGCTTGGGAGAATGCGCACTGAAGGACCTGGGACAATCGGGCTTGCAAAGGGCCCACAATGTTGAATACAAAGCTCTTCAACCTCTTGCAAAAAAAAGATTTTGTGGAGGAGCCACATGCTGACAAAATTATGTATGCCACATCTGATGGCAGCTGAAAGGAGTCCAAGTGACCCTGCTCAATCTCCAGGGATGAGGTGGAGGCCTTTGAGACGGGGTGCAGCACCATTCCTGCCTGGGAGAACAGATTAGCTCTGAATGGTAGTATGAACAAGGTACATAAGATGAAGCACTGAAGCTCTCCAAACCACTCCGTCCTTGGCCAGACTGTGGCAATTAGAATTACTTTGCTTTCTTGGTGAATCTTCCTCAAAACTTGAAGAATCAAGCGTAAGGGGGGAAACACATAGTGCAGCTGTAAGTTCCACTAAACCTGAAGCATGTCCACCAAGGCTCCACTCAATGGATATTAGAAGGTGCTGAACTGCTGGCATTGATTATTTTTCAAGGATGCAAGCAAGTCCACCTGCAGAGTGCTCCACCTCTCTAAAATATCCTGGACTACCTGGAAGATGCTACTGGCAACTGGCAAGATAGCACCAGCTTAAGATATTTACTCCCACATTCGGCGAACCCGCCGGGTGATTGGTTACCAACCAAGTAGCTTGATGGTGTGCTCAAAACCACAGTCTCAATGCCTCTAGACATACGAGTTGGGACCCTACACCCCCACTGCTTGTTGGCGTATCATACTGCAGTTGTATTGTCCATCAGTATCTGGACAGACCAAACCTGGATGCGGGGGGAGGAAGTCCTTAAACCCCAGCCAAATCACCTGAAGCTCTAGTAGGCTGATATGAAGCACCTGCTTTTCGGAAGACTAGAGGCCCCTGATCTCCAGGTGAGCACCCCCACCCAAGGGTGGAAGCATCCATAACAACTTTAGCCAAGGTTGTCAGAGTACAGAGAGCATGGAGAAGGCTAGTGTTCAGAAACGACCCTGTTAACAGGAGAAGATGGGAGGGCTCCAGGTTACATTTGAGTCTGGTGATCAAAAAGCCGAGGTTGAACAATAATGAGATTGTCAACTGCAGATGGCATGTCATCATCCTCAACAACCATGCTTTTGGCAGCCAGTCATCCACGTACAGAAAGATGGGAATGCCTGACCTCCTGAAATGGGCCGCAACCCCTACCATTACCTTGGTGAAGATGCGAGCTGATGTCAAGACTAACTGAAGTAACGCAATTTGTTAATTGGTATAACTTACAACAAAGTAGGTACTTCTAGTAGGACCGCAGGGCTGGAATGTGAAAATATACACCCTGCTGGTCAAGAGACACCATCTGGTTTCCCAGTTCTGAAGCCAACAAGACCTGATGAAGGACCAACATCTACAACTTCTCCTTCCTAAGGCAAAAATTCAAATCTCTAAGATCTAGGATCAGACGTAGACCGCCATCCTCCTAGAGGGTGTAGCACCACCCAGTCTCCTGCTCCGGCACTAACTCCACATCTCCTTTCAAAATAAGAGCTGCCACCTCTTGCTGTAAGATAGAAATGTGGTATTCTGGTAGAGAAGAGGGGTAAGAGCCTGAAGGAAGAGTAGGGTATACTCCCTTTCTATTATCTGAAGGATACACTAGGCTGAAGTAGAAAGGATTACACCCACCCTTCCCATAGGCTACATGTGGGCTTGGAGGAGCAAACTAGACAGGCCTTCGTGGTTGTGCAGGGGAGGTGGAGGCGGCTTGATAAAGGGTTCCACAGCCTTCCCCCCATACTGTTTACGTGACAGACTGGTAGAGCTGACAATGTCAAAGAAAATCCACTTGTGAAGCCTTAGAACTGCCGGTAGTCTCTTAAGGGCCGAAGCTGTTGGAGGCCCAAAGATCTGGATGTGGACTTTCTCACTTTAAAAAAATCCAATGCGTTGTTGGCTTTGTTGCCAAATAGATGGGCCCCATCAAAGTGAAGGTCCAGCAAGTTAGCCTGTAAGTCCAATGTACGTATTATATGACGCGAGGTGTCCTGGCCAACACTTGTTACTTCCTGGATTTTCGCTTGTCACGCTGGGACCTGGTCAAAAACAGTTAGGCTTCTTGATTGCCTTACGGTGCATACAGAGGTGCAAGTCACAGGCCTTGGAGTCATGGCCCTAGCCAAGGAAACAAAGCCAAATTCAAATGGGGGTCCATAATGGACATCTGCCTCTCATGGTCCCTAAAGGGCTTACAACACAATAAATTTGGTGGAGACAAGACTGCACCACGAGAATTTGGTCTGTGAAAAAACTCTCACACTATCTCAGAGGGCAAGCTCTGGATCCATGTCAAAGGTGCAGAGAAAAGGGAAATTCATCTGTTGGGCCAGAGTGGTCACTATATGGCTTTGGGGATGTCACTTGTGGTGTTGATACAAAGCTTGCACCCCTCTACTGGCAGCCTATAAGCTTTGAAGTTTCTGGCTACCGTCCGATATCTGGGTTTATTCTACAGGTAGAAGTATCTATCAGAATAGATATTCCCATGTCTTGAGGCAGGACCTGTGCTTGGCCTACTTGTGGGGGTTCCAAAAGACAGAAAGCTGCTCTGTGTTTCATGAAGACCCTCTGTAGGTCTAGGGGCATCAGGGCCCACAATGAATCGTCATATTCAAGACAAGCTGGAGGAACGGTAGCAGGGACAACAATTAAGAAATCACTGACAACTTTTGCTCTGTTCTTGAAAGACACCAACCTCCCTCACCTACTTATGTCAGTGAGGTGAGAAAAAGGGTACCTGGAAATCCTTTGTATAAATGGACAGGGCCACCATTTACATTCCTTCATAGGGCATACTTCCCTCCCTGGTGAAAACAATTAACATCTACCTGCATATACGCAACATGCATGTTGGGCAAAACTCAGTTCAGACCATCTGCTTAAAAGTTATACTCAACTTCAAACCCAATGGGCCAGCCACCATTAAAATATTTGCATCTATTATTTTAACGCATAAAGCAAATTGCATAATTTTTTCAAGAAAGTAATGTTTCACAAAATCAAGCAGACTTCTAAATCAGCTTTTACAAATTCAAATAATTTACACCTCACAATGCAGTGAACATTAAATGTGCAGACTTACTTGACATGCTCAGATCCTTAGTTTCTTGAGTTTCATGTCCACACTTGGGGCAAGGAAGTGGTTTCCCTTTTTCTATTTTAAATACCTTGCGTCTAGCATGGTCATCACAGAAACAGGCCTGCAAACAGTGAGAAATTAACAAAGGCTATCTTTAAATTATAGCTTAGAATGGACAACGTGCAATAAGCTGAGCGCCTGGTAGGTAACTGCACTGCCACTGATAATACAGTTACAAATTATAGTATTTATAACAGTAGTATCAAAGTATTTTTGACAGCTTTTATATCTCAGAAGGGGTAGCAATTTATATTCCGGATTCTGGAAACTGGTTCAGTGAGAGTGCTATCTTTAGATACAGTAAAGAGTGAAATTATATACAATGTATAACATGCCACCCATGACATCAAGGAAGCTTCCAGACCACTAGATTCCCAGGACAAGGGTTCGGCATAGCTGTGTATCTGGGCAGCAGACACGGTCTTAGTTATGGGCTTGTCAGAAGTGGTGGTAAAACTGTTAAACAACTGCTAAGAAACCCTGCTGAGGTGACAGACAAAGAGTTTCCCTAGCCTGTTTTTCCTGTTTATGTAGACGGTCATGGCAGCGGTGGCTATTCTAAGACGCATTCAAGAAGGAAAATATTTTTAAACACAGTGGGGCTCTAGCGCAGTAACATTTATGGGAAGTCTTCGCTGTTCTGTTTCGAGCAAATAGTTTAGCCTTGTCTATGTGTGACCTGCGTCTGCGTACATCTTCCTATTCTACTGTACCTTACAACGTAGGCATGAATGCTGGCCCAGTCGGTTACAGGATACACCTAATAAGAAGAAAAAAAATAGAGATCAGTAACACGAATATTCAAATAAATTACTTTAAGTGTGTGTTAGGACATGAGTCTCCCCTGAATTGCTCCTAAGAACACACGCCCCTGCCCTAATTTCTCCAAAACAACTTTATGAACCACTGGGCTTTCTGTCACCCCCCTTTCATGTGGGAGCAGGGGCTACTGCCACCATCTGCCCCCCAAATGGAGGGGGTGAGTGGGTGATTGTAGGAAGTTGGCTCTGTATGTGCTATTTCAAAGTAAGGAATAGCATGCACAGAGTCCAAGGGTTCCCCTTAGAGGTAAAATAGTGGTAAAAATAGATAATACTAATGCTCTATTTTGTGGTAGTGTGGTCGAGCAGTAGGCTTATCCAAGGAGTAGTGTTAAGCATTTGTTGTACATACACATAGACAATAAATGAGGTACACACACTCAGAGACAAATCCAGCCAATAGGTTTTTGTATAGAAAAATATCTTTTCTTAGTTTATTTTAAGAACCACAGGTTCAAATTCTACATGTAATAGCTCATTCGAAAGGTATTGCAGGTAAGTACTTTAGGAACTTCAAATCATCAAAATTGCATGTATACTTTTCAAGTTATTGACAAATAGCTGTTTTAAAAGTGGACACTTAGTGCAATTTTCACAGTTCCTAGGGGAGGTAAGTATTTGTTAGTTTTACCAGGTAAGTAAGACACTTACAGGGTTCAGTTCTTGGTCCAAGGTAGCCCACCGTTGGGGGTTCAGAGCAACCCCAAAGTCACCACACCAGCAGCTCAGGGCCGGTCAGGTGCAGAGTTCAAAGTGGTGCCCAAAACACATAGGCTAGAATGGAGAGAAGGGGGTGCCCCGGTTCCGGTCTGCTTGCAGGTAAGTACCCGCGTCTTCGGAGGGCAGACCAGGGGGGTTTTGTAGGGCACCGGGGGGGACACAAGTCCACACAGAAATTTCACCCTCAGCGGCGCGGGGGCGGCCGGGTGCAGTGTAGAAACAAGCGTCGGGTTCGCAATGTTAGTCTATGAGAGATCTCGGGATCTCTTCAGCGCTGCAGGCAGGCAAGGGGGGGATTCCTCGGGGAAACCTCCACTTGGGCAAGGGAGAGGGACTCCTGGGGGTCACTTCTCCAGTGAGAGTCCGGTCCTTCAGGTCCTGGGGGCTGCGGGTGCAGGGTCTCTCCCAGGCGTCGGGACTTTAGGTTCAAAGAGTCGCGGTCAGGGGAAGCCTCGGGATTCCCTCTGCAGGCGGCGCTGTGGGGGCTCAGGGGGGACAGGTTTTGGTACTCACAGTATCAGAGTAGTCCTGGGGTCCCTCCTGAGGCGTCGGATCTCCACCAGTCGAGTCGGGGTCGCCGGGTGCAGTGTTGCAAGTCTCACGCTTCTTGCGGGGAGCTTGCAGGGTTCTTTAAAGCTGCTGGAAACAAAGTTGCAGCTTTTCTTGGAGCAGGTCCGCTGTCCTCGGGAGTTTCTTGTCTTTTCGAAGCAGGGGCAGTCCTCAGAGGATGTCGAGGTCGCTGGTCCCTTTGGAAGGCGTCGCTGGAGCAGGATCTTTGGAAGGCAGGAGACAGGCCGGTGAGTTTCTGGAGCCAAGGCAGTTGTCGTCTTCTGGTCTTCCTCTGCAGGGGTTTTCAGCTAGGCAGTCCTTCTTCTTGTAGTTGCAGGAATCTAATTTTCTAGGGTTCAGGGTAGCCCTTAAATACTAAATTTAAGGGCGTGTTTAGGTCTGGGGGGTTAGTAGCCAATGGCTACTAGCCCTGAGGGTGGGTACACCCTCTTTGTGCCTCCTCCCAAGGGGAGGGGGTCACAATCCTAACCCTATTGGGGGAATCCTCCATCTGCAAGATGGAGGATTTCTAAAAGTTAGAGTCACCTCAGCTCAGGACACCTTAGGGGCTGTCCTGACTGGCCAGTGACTCCTCCTTGTTATTCTCATTATTTTCTCCGGCCTTGCCGCCAAAAGTGGGGCCGGGCCGGAGGGGGCGGGCAACTCCACTAGCTGGAGTGTCCTGCTGGGTTGGCACAAAGGAGGTGAGCCTTTGAGGCTCACCGCCAGGTGTGACAATTCCTGCCTGGGAGAGGTGTTAGCATCTCCACCCAGTGCAGGCTTTGTTACTGGCCTCAGAGTGACAAAGGCACTCTCCCCATGGGGCCAGCAACATGTCTCGGTTTGTGGCAGGCTGCTAAAACTAGTCAGCCTACACAGATAGTCGGTTAAGTTTCAGGGGGCACCTCTAAGGTGCCCTCTGTGGTGTATTTTACAATAAAATGTACACTGGCATCAGTGTGCATTTATTGTGCTGAGAAGTTTGATACCAAACTTCCCAGTTTTCAGTGTAGCCATTATGGTGCTGTGGAGTTCGTGTTTGACAGACTCCCAGACCATATACTCTTATGGCTACCCTGCACTTACAATGTCTAAGGTTTTGTTTAGACACTGTAGGGGTACCATGCTCATGCACTGGTACCCTCACCTATGGTATAGTGCACCCTGCCTTAGGGCTGTAAGGCCTGCTAGAGGGGTGTCTTACCTATACTGCATAGGCAGTGAGAGGCTGGCATGGCACCCTGAGGGGAGTGCCATGTCGACTTACTCGTTTTGTCCTCACTAGCACACACAAGCTGGTAAGCAGTGTGTCTGTGCTGAGTGAGAGGTCTCCAGGGTGGCATAAGACATGCTGCAGCCCTTAGAGACCTTCCTTGGCATCAGGGCCCTTGGTACTAGAAGTACCAGTTACAAGGGACTTATCTGGATGCCAGGGTCTGCCAATTGTGGATACAAAAGTACAGGTTAGGGAAAGAACACTGGTGCTGGGGCCTGGTTAGCAGGCCTCAGCACACTTTCAATTGTAAACATAGCATCAGCAAAGGCAAAAAGTCAGGGGGCAACCATGCCAAGGAGGCATTTCCTTACACAACCCCCCCCCAAACGAAAGAGGATGAGACTAACCTTTCCCAAGAGAGTCTTCATTTTCTAAGTGGAAGAACCTGGAAAGGCCATCTGCATTGGCATGGGCAGTCCCAGGTCTGTGTTCCACTATAAAGTCCATTCCCTGTAGGGAGATGGACCACCTCAACAGTTTAGGATTTTCACCTTTCATTTGCATCAGCCATTTGAGAGGTCTGTGGTCAGTTTGAACTAGGAAGTGAGTCCCAAAGAGGTATGGTCTCAGCTTCTTCAGGGACCAGACCACAGCAAAGGCCTCCCTCTCAATGGCACTCCAACGCTGCTCCCTGGGGAGTAACCTCCTGCTAATGAAAGCAACAGGCTGGTCAAGGCCATCATCATTTGTTTGGGACAAAACTGCCCCTATCCCATGTTCAGAGGCATCAGTCTGCACAATGAACTGCTTAGAATAATCTGGAGCTTTGAGAACTGGTGCTGAGCACATTGCCTGTTTCAGGGTGTCAAAGGCCTGTTGGCAGTCCACAGTCCAGTTCACTTTCTTGGGCATTTTCTTGGAGGTGAGCTCAGTGAGGGCTGTCACAATGGATCCATACCCCTTCACAAACCTCCTGTAGTACCCAGTCAAGCCAAGGAATGCCCTGACTTGAGTCTGGGTTTTTGGAGCTACCCAGTCCAGAATAGTCTGGATCTTGGGTTGGAGTGGCTGAACTTGGCCTCCACCTACAAGGTGTCCCAAGTAAACCACAGTTCCCTGCCCTATCTGGCATTTGGATGCCTTGATAGAGAGGCCTGCAGATTGCAGAGCCTTCAAAACCTTCCTCAGGTGGACCAGGTGATCCTGCCAGGTGGAGCTAAAGACAGCAATATCATCAAGATAAGCTGTGCTAAAGGACTCCAAGCCAGCAAGGACTTGATTCACCAACCTTTGGAAGGTGGCAGGGGCATTCTTTAAACCAAAGGGCATAACAGTAAACTGATAATGCCCATCAGGTGTGGAGAATGCTGTCTTTTCTTTTGCTCCAGGTGCCATTTTTATTTGCCAGTACCCTGCTGTCAAGTCAAAGGTACTTAGAAATTTGGCAGCACCTAATTTATCAATGAGCTCATCAGCTCTTGGAATTGGATGAGCATCTGTCTTGGTGACAGAATTGAGCCCTCTGTAGTCCACACAAAACCTCATCTCTTTCTTTCCATCTGTGGTGTGAGGTTTGGGGACCAAGACCACTGGGCTAGCCCAGGGGCTGTCAGAGCGCTCAATGACTCCCAATTCCAGCATCTTGTGGACTTCCACCTTGATGCTTTCCTTAACATGGTCAGACTGTCTAAAGATTTTGTTCTTGACAGGCATGCTGTCTCCCGTGTCCACATCATGGGTACACAGGTGTGTCTGACCAGGGGTTAAGGAGAAGAGTTCAGGAAACTGTTGTAGGACTCTCCTACAATCAGCTTGCTGTTGGCCAGAGAGGGTGTCTGAGTAGATCACTCCATCTACTGTACCATCTTTTGGGTCTGATGACAGAAGATCAGGGAGAGGTTCACTCTCTGCCTCCTGATCCTCATCTGTTACCATCAACAGATTGACATCAGCCCTGTCGTGGAAGAGCTTAAGGCGGTTTACATGGATCACCCTTTTGGGGCTCCTGCTTGTGCCCAGGTCCACCAAGTAGGTGACCTGACTCTTCCTCTCTAGTACTGGGTAAGGGCCACTCCATTTGTCCTGGAGTGCCCTGGGAGCCACAGGCTCCAGAACCCAGACTTTCTGCCCTGGTTGGAACTCAACCAGTGCAGCCTTTTGGTCATACCAAAACTTCTGGAGCTGTTGGCTGGCCTCAAGGTTTTTGGTTGCCTTTTCCATGTACTCTGCCATTCTAGAGCGAAGGCCAAGTACATAGTCCACTATGTCCTGTTTAGGCTCATGGAGAGGTCTCTCCCAGCCTTCTTTAACAAGGGCAAGTGGTCCCCTTACAGGATGACCAAACAGAAGTTCAAAGGGTGAGAACCCTACTCCCTTCTGTGGTACCTCCCTGTAAGCGAAAAGCAGACATGGCAGGAGGACATCCCATCTCCTTTTGAGTTTTTCTGGGAGCCCCATGATCATGCCCTTTAATGTCTTGTTGAATCTCTCAACTAAGCCATTAGTTTGTGGATGGTAAGGTGTAGTGAATTTATAAGTCACTCCACACTCATTCCACATGTGCTTTAGGTATGCTGACATGAAGTTGGTACCTCTGTCAGACACCACCTCCTTAGGGAAACCCACTCTGGTAAAGATACCAATGAGGGCCTTGGCTACTGCAGGGGCAGTAGTCGACCTAAGGGGAATAGCTTCAGGATACCTGGTAGCATGATCCACTACTACCAGGATATACATATTTCCTGAGGCTGTGGGAGGTTCCAGTGGACCAACTATGTCCACACCCACTCTTTCAAAGGGCACCCCCACCACAGGAAGTGGAATGAGGGGGGCCTTTGGATGCCCACCTGTCTTACCACTGGCTTGACAGGTGGGGCAGGAGAGGCAAAACTCCTTAACCATGTTGGACATATTGGGCCAGTAGAAGTGGTTGACTAACCTCTCCCACGTCTTGGTTTGTCCCAAATGTCCAGCAAGGGGAATGTCATGGGCCAATGTTAGGATGAACTCTCTGAACAGCTGAGGCACTACCACTCTCCTAGTGGCACCAGGTTTGGGGTCTCTGGCCTCAGTGTACAGGAGCCCATCTTCCCAATAGACCCTATGTGTTCCATTTTTCTTGCCTTTGGACTCTTCAGCAGCTTGCTGCCTAAGGCCTTCAAGAGAGGGACAGGTTTCTTGTCCCTTACACAGCTCCTCCCTTGAGGGTCCCCCTGGGCCTAAGAGCTCAACCTGATAAGGTTCAAGCTCCAAAGGCTCAGTTCCCTCAGAGGGCAGAACTTCTTCCTGAGAAGAGAGGTTCCCTTTCTTTTGCTGTGTTGCAGTTGGTTTCCCAACTGACTTTCCTGTTCTCTTGGTAGGCTGGGCCATTTTTCCAGACTCCAGCTCTACTTTTTCACCCTGTGCCTTGCATTGTGCTCTTGTTTTCACACACACCAGTTCAGGGATACCCAGCATTGCTGCATGGGTTTTTAGCTCTACCTCAGCCCATGCTGAGGACTCCAGGTCATTTCCAAGCAGACAGTCCACTGGGATATTTGGGGAGACCACCACCTGTTTCAGGCCATTGACCCCTCCCCATTCTAAAGTAACCATTGCCATGGGATGTACTTTTCTCTGATTGTCAGCGTTGGTGACTGTGTAAGTTTTTCCAGTCAGGTATTGGCCAGGGGAAACCAGTTTCTCTGTCACCATGGTGACACTGGCACCTGTATCCCTCAGGCCCTCTATTCTAGTCCCATTAATTAAGAGTTGCTGTCTGTATTTTTGCATGTTAGGCGGCCAGACAGCTAGTGTGGCTAAATCCACCCCACCCTCAGAAACTAGAGTAGCTTCAGTGTGGACCCTGATTTGCTCTGGGCACACTGTTGATCCCACTTGGAGACTAGCCATACCAGTGTTACCTGGATGGGAGTTTGGAGTGGAACCTTTCTTGGGACAGGCCTTGTCTCCAGTTTGGTGTCCATGCTGTTTACAGCTATGACACCAGGCCTTTTTGGGATCAAAGTTTTTACCCTTGTACCCATTGTTTTGTGAAGAGGCTCTGGGCCCACCCTCCTGTGCAGGTTTTTGGGGGCCTGTAGAAGACTCTTTACTATTTTTAGTTTTGGTTGTCTCATCACCCTTCTGCTGGGGAGTCTTTGTGACCCCTTTCTTTTGGTCACCCCCTGTTGAAGTCTTGGACACCCTTGTCTTGACCCAATGGTCCGCCTTCTTTCCCAATTCTTGGGGAGAAATTGGTCCTAGGTCTACCAGATGCTGATGCAGTTTATCATTGAAACAATTACTTAACAGGTGTTCCTTCACAAATAAATTGTACAGCCCATCATAATTACTTACACCACTGCCTTGAATCCAACCATCTAGTGTTTTCACTGAGTAGTCAACAAAGTCAACCCAGGTCTGGCTCGAGGATTTTTGAGCCCCCCTGAACCTAATCCTGTACTCCTCAGTGGAGAATCCAAAGCCCTCAATCAGGGTACCCTTCATGAGGTCATAAGATTCTGCATCTTGTCCAGAGAGTGTGAGGAGTCTATCCCTACACTTTCCTGTGAACATTTCCCAAAGGAGAGCACCCCAGTGAGATCTGTTCACTTTTCTGGTTACACAAGCCCTCTCAAAAGCTGTGAACCATTTGGTGATGTCATCACCATCTTCATATTTAGTTACAATCCCTTTGGGGATTTTCAACATGTCAGGAGAATCTCTGACCCTATTTATGTTGCTGCCACCATTGATGGGTCCTAGGCCCATCTCTTGTCTTTCCCTCTCTATGGCTAGGATCTGTCTTTCCAAAGCCAATCTTTTGGCCATCCTGGCTAACTGGATGTCCTCTTCACTGGAGTTATCCTCAGTGATTTCAGAGTTGTTGGTCCCTCCTGTGAGGGAACCAGCATCTCTGACTATTATTTGTGGAGTCAGGGCTTGAGAAGCCCTGCTCTCCCTAAGTAGGACTGGAGGGGGGGAATTTCCCTCCAAGTCACTATCTTCATCCTCTGAGTTGCCATCCTCAGAGGGGTTGGCCTTTTCAAACTCTGCCAAAAGCTCCTGGAGCTGTACTTTGGTAGGTTTGGGGCCCATTGCTATTTTCTTTAGTTTACAGAGTGACCTTAGCTCTCTCATCTGTAGATGGAGGTAAGGTGTGGTGTCGAGTTCCACCACATTCACATCTGTGCTAGACATTATGCTTCTAAAAGTTGGAATACTTTTTAAGAAACTAAAACTGGTTCTAGAATCTAATTCAAACTTTTACAAACTTTTAAACTCTAAAAGAAATGCTAAACAGGATCTAACACAAGGCCCTAGCAGGTCTTTTAAGAATTTAGAAAACTTTTCAAATTGCAAAAATCAATTTCTAATGACAATTTTGGAATTTGTCGTGTGATCAGGTATTGGCTGAGTAGTCCAGCAAATGCAAAGTCTTGTACCCCACCGCTGATCCACCAATGTAGGAAGTTGGCTCTGTATGTGCTATTTCAAAGTAAGGAATAGCATGCACAGAGTCCAAGGGTTCCCCTTAGAGGTAAAATAGTGGTAAAAATAGATAATACTAATGCTCTATTTTGTGGTAGTGTGGTCGAGCAGTAGGCTTATCCAAGGAGTAGTGTTAAGCATTTGTTGTACATACACATAGACAATAAATGAGGTACACACACTCAGAGACAAATCCAGCCAATAGGTTTTTGTATAGAAAAATATCTTTTCTTAGTTTATTTTAAGAACCACAGGTTCAAATTCTACATGTAATAGCTCATTCGAAAGGTATTGCAGGTAAGTACTTTAGGAACTTCAAATCATCAAAATTGCATGTATACTTTTCAAGTTATTGACAAATAGCTGTTTTAAAAGTGGACACTTAGTGCAATTTTCACAGTTCCTAGGGGAGGTAAGTATTTGTTAGTTTTACCAGGTAAGTAAGACACTTACAGGGTTCAGTTCTTGGTCCAAGGTAGCCCACCGTTGGGGGTTCAGAGCAACCCCAAAGTCACCACACCAGCAGCTCAGGGCCGGTCAGGTGCAGAGTTCAAAGTGGTGCCCAAAACACATAGGCTAGAATGGAGAGAAGGGGGTGCCCCGGTTCCGGTCTGCTTGCAGGTAAGTACCCGCGTCTTCGGAGGGCAGACCAGGGGGGTTTTGTAGGGCACCGGGGGGGACACAAGTCCACACAGAAATTTCACCCTCAGCGGCGCGGGGGCGGCCGGGTGCAGTGTAGAAACAAGCGTCGGGTTCGCAATGTTAGTCTATGAGAGATCTCGGGATCTCTTCAGCGCTGCAGGCAGGCAAGGGGGGGATTCCTCGGGGAAACCTCCACTTGGGCAAGGGAGAGGGACTCCTGGGGGTCACTTCTCCAGTGAGAGTCCGGTCCTTCAGGTCCTGGGGGCTGCGGGTGCAGGGTCTCTCCCAGGCGTCGGGACTTTAGGTTCAAAGAGTCGCGGTCAGGGGAAGCCTCGGGATTCCCTCTGCAGGCGGCGCTGTGGGGGCTCAGGGGGGACAGGTTTTGGTACTCACAGTATCAGAGTAGTCCTGGGGTCCCTCCTGAGGCGTCGGATCTCCACCAGTCGAGTCGGGGTCGCCGGGTGCAGTGTTGCAAGTCTCACGCTTCTTGCGGGGAGCTTGCAGGGTTCTTTAAAGCTGCTGGAAACAAAGTTGCAGCTTTTCTTGGAGCAGGTCCGCTGTCCTCGGGAGTTTCTTGTCTTTTCGAAGCAGGGGCAGTCCTCAGAGGATGTCGAGGTCGCTGGTCCCTTTGGAAGGCGTCGCTGGAGCAGGATCTTTGGAAGGCAGGAGACAGGCCGGTGAGTTTCTGGAGCCAAGGCAGTTGTCGTCTTCTGGTCTTCCTCTGCAGGGGTTTTCAGCTAGGCAGTCCTTCTTCTTGTAGTTGCAGGAATCTAATTTTCTAGGGTTCAGGGTAGCCCTTAAATACTAAATTTAAGGGCGTGTTTAGGTCTGGGGGGTTAGTAGCCAATGGCTACTAGCCCTGAGGGTGGGTACACCCTCTTTGTGCCTCCTCCCAAGGGGAGGGGGTCACAATCCTAACCCTATTGGGGGAATCCTCCATCTGCAAGATGGAGGATTTCTAAAAGTTAGAGTCACCTCAGCTCAGGACACCTTAGGGGCTGTCCTGACTGGCCAGTGACTCCTCCTTGTTATTCTCATTATTTTCTCCGGCCTTGCCGCCAAAAGTGGGGCCGGGCCGGAGGGGGCGGGCAACTCCACTAGCTGGAGTGTCCTGCTGGGTTGGCACAAAGGAGGTGAGCCTTTGAGGCTCACCGCCAGGTGTGACAATTCCTGCCTGGGAGAGGTGTTAGCATCTCCACCCAGTGCAGGCTTTGTTACTGGCCTCAGAGTGACAAAGGCACTCTCCCCATGGGGCCAGCAACATGTCTCGGTTTGTGGCAGGCTGCTAAAACTAGTCAGCCTACACAGATAGTCGGTTAAGTTTCAGGGGGCACCTCTAAGGTGCCCTCTGTGGTGTATTTTACAATAAAATGTACACTGGCATCAGTGTGCATTTATTGTGCTGAGAAGTTTGATACCAAACTTCCCAGTTTTCAGTGTAGCCATTATGGTGCTGTGGAGTTCGTGTTTGACAGACTCCCAGACCATATACTCTTATGGCTACCCTGCACTTACAATGTCTAAGGTTTTGTTTAGACACTGTAGGGGTACCATGCTCATGCACTGGTACCCTCACCTATGGTATAGTGCACCCTGCCTTAGGGCTGTAAGGCCTGCTAGAGGGGTGTCTTACCTATACTGCATAGGCAGTGAGAGGCTGGCATGGCACCCTGAGGGGAGTGCCATGTCGACTTACTCGTTTTGTCCTCACTAGCACACACAAGCTGGTAAGCAGTGTGTCTGTGCTGAGTGAGAGGTCTCCAGGGTGGCATAAGACATGCTGCAGCCCTTAGAGACCTTCCTTGGCATCAGGGCCCTTGGTACTAGAAGTACCAGTTACAAGGGACTTATCTGGATGCCAGGGTCTGCCAATTGTGGATACAAAAGTACAGGTTAGGGAAAGAACACTGGTGCTGGGGCCTGGTTAGCAGGCCTCAGCACACTTTCAATTGTAAACATAGCATCAGCAAAGGCAAAAAGTCAGGGGGCAACCATGCCAAGGAGGCATTTCCTTACAGTGATGCAGGGTCAGAAAGACTGCAAATGCCCAAAACAAACAGGGGGAGCAAAAGCCCTTTCCCAAGGGGCTGCTTCTCCCTCCCTGGTGCCAGTGGTGGTTTTCTGCTTGAGGATCTCCCTCCTGCAGCGATTTCCAAACAGGAATCCTCTAGGGAGGGGAACCTTTGGGAAGGGGGGATTCTACCCTTTCCAATGACAACTCTTCCGTCTGCCTCGGTACTCAGGAGGCTGAGACAGCCCCCTGAGCACCGAGGCAGTGAAAGTGAAATAAGCTGATAGGCTCATTTTACTTTCAGTTTCAGTGAAATGACGTTAGCGTGCCGCACATGCTGATTTTCATTTCACTGAAACAAGAAACAGCCTTGGGAGCTAGGGAAACTCTCCCCCATCTCCCTAGGTTGTTTCTTACCGAGATTTCAAGTGCCATGCACGCAGTCGGCTGGGAGCCATCTGACGCACATGAGTACTGTAGCGTAGGACGCCTCCTGGCCGTCCGACTCCGCGAACCAGTTAATCTTGGGGGTTCCCCTATGACAAATTGTGTGCTCTTGTGTAATCACATTGTGAACATGTCTCTCTGCTCATTTAACAGCAGAAAAAAACAAAATTAAGGTAAACACTAGGAGTATGTAATAAGAAAACGGGACTATAACCCAACAATCATTTGGTTTTTATCCATGGAGTAGAGAACACCCTGTCCTAAACTCCACTCACTAAAATGTGGTTTAAAGAGAAAATTATGAATCTTGAAACAAGGAGTTCTGTACTGTGGTGTTGGTACTCATGCTTCACCAAATTGTTTGATGATAGTCAAATCATAACTCCTATGCCTTTGTCCCCTTGATTACCTTTATGTGAATTATGTGCTAGAGGTGGGCGATTCACTGAAAGCTGGAGTCAAGCTCAAGCCAGATTCGTGGCTCATCTTGAGTTCTCTTGGATCCTCGATCCCACACAGAGCAGAACATTCATGTGACTCCTGTCTGCCACCAATGTTCTAACCTTATGTGCCAAGAATTAAAGACAAAGAAATAACTTTTTCATGTAAAACGAAAGAGATATCCATTGTAGGAAGTTGGCTCTGTATGCACTATTTCAGAGTAAGGAATAGTATGCACAGAGTCCAAGGGTTCCCCTTAGAGGTAAGACAGTGGCAAAAAGAGATAATACTAATGCTCTATTTTGTGGTAGTGTGGTCGAGCAGTAGGCTTATCAAAGGAGTAGTGTTAAGCATTTGTTATACATACACAAGCAATAAATGAGGAACACACACTCAGAGACAATTCCAGGCCAATAGGTTTTTGTATAGAAAAATATATTTTCTTAGTTTATTTTAAGAACCACAGGTTCAAATTCTACATGTAATACTTTGCATGAAAGGTATTGCAGGTAAGTACTTTAGGAACTTTGAATAATCACAATAGCATATATACTTTTCAAATAAAACACATATAGCTATTTTAAAACTAGACAGTGCAATTTTCACAGTTCCTAGGGGAGGTAGAAATTGTTAGTTCTTGCAGGTAAGTAAACCACCTACGGGGTTCAAGTTTGGGTCCAAGGTAGCCCACTGTTGGGGGTTCAGAGCAACCCCAAAGTTACCACACCAGCAGCTCAGGGCTGGTCAGGTGCAGAGTTCAAAGTGGTGCCAAAAACACATAGGCTTCAATGGAGAAGGGGGTGCCCCGGTTCCAGTCTGCCAGCAGGTAAGTACCCGCGTCTTCGGAGGGCAGACCAGGGGGGTTTTGTAGGGCACCGGGGGGACACACAAGTCAGCACAGAAAGTACACCCTAGCAGCACGGGGGCGGCCGGGTGCAGTGTGCAAACACACGTCGGGTTTTCAATTGGAATCAATGGGAGACCAAGAGGTCTCTTCAGCGATGCAGGCAGGCAAGGGGGGGGCTCCTCGGGGTAGCCACCACCTGGGCAAGGGAGAGGGCCTCCTGGGGGTCACTCCTGCACTGGAGTTCCGATCCTTCAGGTCCTGGGGGCTGCGGGTGCAGGGTCTTTTCCAGGCGTCGGGATCTGGGAGTCAGGCAGTCGCGGTCAGGGGGAGCCTCGGGATTCCCTCTGCAGGCATCGCTGTGGAGGCTCAGGGGGGGCAACTCTGGTTACTCACAGTCTTGGAGTCGCTGGGGAGTCCTCCCTGAAGTGTTGTTTCTCCACAAGTCGAGCCGGGGCGTCGGGTGCAGAGTAGCAAGTCTCACGCTTCTGGCGGGAAACGCAGTCGTTTTAAAGTTGCTCCTTTGGAAACAAAGTTGCAGTCTTGAGTGAACAGGGCCGCTGTTCTCGGGAGTTTCTTGGTCCTTCTAGAGCAGGGCAGTCCTCTGAGGATTCAGAGGGCGCTGGTCCCTGGGGAGAGCGTCGCAGGAGCAGTTTCTTCAGAAGGGGGGAGACAGGCCGGTAGAGCTGGGGCCAAAGCAGTTGGTGTCTCCGTCTTCTCTGCAGGGTTTTTCAGCTTAGCAGTCCTCTTCTTCTTAGGTTGCAGGAATCTGAGTTCCTAGGTTCAGGGGAGCCCCTAAATACAGAATTTAGGGGTGTGTTTAGGTCAGGGAGGGCAGTAGCCAATAACTACTAGCCCTGAGGGTGGCTGCACCCTCTTTGTGCCTCCTCCCAAGGGGAGGGGGTCACATTCCTATCCCTATTGGGGGGATCCTCCATCTGCAAGATGGAGGATTCCTAAAAGTCAGAGTCACTTCAGCTCAGGTTGCCTTAGGGGCTGTCCTGACTGGTCAGTGACTCCTCCTTGTTTTTCTCATTATCTCCTCCGGCCTTGCCGCCAAAAGTGGGGCTGTGGCCGGAGGGGGCGGGCAACTCCACTAGCTGGAATGCCCTGTGGTGCTGTAACAAAGGGGGTGAGCCTTTGAGGCTCACTGCCAGGTGTTACAGTCCTGCAAGGGGGAGGTGATAAGCATCTCCACCCAGTACAGGCTTTGTTACTAGCCACAGAGTGACAAAGGCACTCTCCCCATGTGGCCAGCAACATGTCTCGAGTGTGGCAGGCTGCTAAACCCAGTCAGCCTGCACCGGTAGTTGGTTAAGGTTTCAGGGGGCCTCTCTAAGGTGCCCTCTGGGGTGTATGTTACAATAAAATGTACACTGGCATCAGTGTGCATTTATTGTGCTGAGAAGTTTGATACCAAACTTCCCAGTTTTCAGTGTAGCCATTATTGTGCTGTGGAGTTCGTGTTTGACAGACTCCCAGACCATATACTCTTATGGCTACCCTGCACTTAGAATGTCTAAGGTTTTGTTTAGACACTGTAGGGGCACAGTGCTCATGCACTGGTGCCCTCACCTATGGTATAGTGCACCCTGCCTTAGGGCTGTAAGGCCTGCTAGAGGGGTGACTTATCTATACTGCATAGGCAGTGTGAGGTTGGCATGGCACTCTGAGGGGAGTGCCATGTCGACTTACTCGTTTTGTCCTCACTAGCACACACAAGCTGGCAAGCAGTGTGTCTGTGCTGAGTGAGGGGTCCCCAGGGTGGCATAAGATATGCTGCAGCCCTTAGAGACCTTACCTGGCACCAGGGCCCTTGGTACCAGGGGTACCAGTTACAAGGGACTTACCTGGATGCCAGGGTGTGCCAATTGTGAAAACTAAAGTACAGGTTAGGGAAAGAACACTGGTGCTGGGGCCTGGTTAGCAGGCCTCAGCAAACTTTCAATTCAAAACATAGCATCACCAAAGGCAAAAAGTCAGGGGGTAACCATGCCAAGGAGGCATTTCCTTACATCCATCTAGTGGACGGAATTGCACAATGTGAAACCAGAAATCTTGGAATCTATCCCAGATTCCTAACCTAACCAAACTTTGTGATCCTAGGCAATTGTTTTGTTTCACTTTGCCTCCTTTTTCTTCATTATCGTGTGAGAGCACCTTGATGGGGAATTGATAGGTTTCTAAGTTCATGTTTGAAAACTATCACTTTCAATAAATGCCTCTCAATGTAGTGACAATCAGATGTACTAAGGGAATAGCTCGAGTATTTATGAAACACACTTTTTAATTTTGAAGAAACTGTATCATATTGTTACATTTGTTACATTATGTTTTTTAAAATGAAGTTGTCAAGCCTACTTCTGGCAATTGCTCTTCTGCCCTGAGAGAGATGGCTTTTTCATGACTATATGTACGCATCCATCTGAAAAGAAGGGTGCTTCAGTGCAAGGGTTTTCCATTTTCTTCTTTCGTAGGTCCCCTTCCAACTTTTCTTTTTGTGTGGGTATGTTTATTTAACGCATCCTGCAGCTCTCCAAACAATGCTACTGGGTAGCTTTCAGCTCATTTCATCTACACATCCCAACAAAGGCACTGCTTCTAAACCAGACATCTAACTTGGAACAGTATCATAAATAGTGAATTAATGGTTTACGGTTACATGATGGCTACCATCTATGATGTTTACAGAGCATCTTGACATGGTATGTGTATAGTGTACCATTGTTTTATTGATCCAAGACATCTAATATGTGGCTTCTAAACTTGGTGGTCATATTGGAACTTTAAAACAATTGCATGCTCTGTACAATGCCATTGCAAGATGATTGTCTGCTGTTACATTTAATTTTATTCTTCATTCCAGCACATGACAGTCATGTTTACAAAGTAGCATGTTATTTTTTTTTTCTATTTTTATCTGTCAATTATCTTGCATGCGCTTATTAAGTTTGGATTTTTCTTATTGTGGATGGGTAATTTGGTGAATGCAAGAATGAGTTAGGCAGTGGCTGAAAAAGTCACCGGATGAATGAATGGATGCAGGGATAGCAGAGTGCATCTATGATGATTTGCTGAGTGTTTGACTATGGGGTCCCATGAATCCATTTGGATAGCAGAGTGGTTCACAAAACAGAGGATGGAAAGAGCCTACCAGACTGGATGTTGTCCCTCAAACATACCTGAAGGTATTTGAACTAAACTACGCCCTGGTGAAATGTAAAAGCAACCAATGCCCACTTCCTGCTTCTTTCTTCCTCCGACGTGTGCACAAACAGGTTTTGTGTATCGCCCATGTGACGGAAGCCTAGCTCCTTTTGTGCCGTATCACTGTTCCAGGAATTTCTTACTAACACATGCCAGACTGTCCACAGCAGTGGACTGGGAAAACAACTGAGTTCCAGCAATACGCATTTTTAGCAGTTGCCCACCTTCTAAGATCAGATACAAACCCTGAAGTCCTTCTATAACATGTTCAGGTGCACTGATGGAAAGAGAATTTGAAAAAATGGGGCATCACCAAGAAGCGGACAGGAGGTACCGGACAGATAAGCGCTGTTTAGTAGAGCAACTTGCAGCACAGTAACCTGGAGCAATAGGGAGCTGTGCAAGAAGGGCTGGTCTAGAATGCAAAGCATTGAGCAAGGTGTGGGTAGGGAACAGTGAAACATGGAGCAGCAGTAAGCAAAGTTGTTCCTCCACGCTTCCGCACCGAAAGACTACAATTGACAATCCTGTAAGTTGTTAGAGCAGTTTTGTCCTGCACTTAATATCATAGGATGCTTACAAGTGAAAATAATGACCTGCTTGCATAAGCAGTGCCAGAGTCAGCTGAGGCTCACATCAGCATACATACGCAGTTATGAAAGATGAAAAGTACTAAGAACTGAAAAGAAACACTTACTAAATGACACTAAGAATTAGGGAGGGCAGTAGGATTGTATAGCCACCCTTGGTAGGGTGAACCAGGGAAATTTCCTAACCATCTAAGCGGTGTTGCCCACACCAGGATTCCCAGAATTCACTAGAACTATCCAGAAATCCGAAGAAACAGGGTTACATACACTACAGTAGAACTCTCAGGTTTGGGATAACCTTGCTACTGGTACTCTTCTGATGGTTTCATACTAAATGTGAAGGACGCTTCACATTTATAATACTGCCCTGATGGTTCATTAAGTACTTTTATTTGGCTAAAAGGTATAAGACTAGTTGGGCATTCACATATTATGTGCTATTAATGTTACATGAGTAAACCATGCTTTGCTAACTTGAGCTCAGTTTTAGATCCAACTGTAGACCAGGCCCAGGAACACAAATGGTAAAAGCCCCAATTGACACAACTGGTGCACTATCCCCCCCACTATATACTCTGGGACCAACAAACCCATTACTTAATAAGGACCATCTGTGACAGATCACAAGAGTCCGGGTCCAGTTGATGTTACTGGCATTTAAAAAGTTAATCTTGCCTACTCACAGCGTACACATATAATGACAGATAACTGATGGGAAAAGGTAAACCTAAAAGACATTTTCCTATATCAGTTAAGGGAGATGTGTTTAAATAATGAGTGGAGGGCCCCTCGATTTAACGATAAGGAAGTCCTCATTGAGTACATGAAGAACCAGCTAGTTCTGACAGGGAATGGGGTAGATCAATGGAAGGGAACTAGGAAGAAAGTTTAAGTTGTGGGTCTCTCTCACAGCTCTAGAGTGCATGCTTCCCCTGGACCAACTCATAGTTTACTGACTAGATTATTTTCCAGACCTTCCCTTACACTATCTGTACCCCCAATCTCAACCACTGCAAGCTTTGTGAATTTCATTGCCTGCCTTTTTTTGTGTTCTTGGTGGCTCCTACAACTGATTTGCCAATATATGTAACAAACCAGACTACAACCGAGACTAGCACTTTCTATGCTGCATAAAACATGTGTGGAAAATGTGAGAAACAAGACAAATGTCTATAAAAATAAGTTTGGAAGGTTGATTTTTATTGTGGATTGTCTTATCATGCATCACTGTGAGTCTATTGGTTGGGCACTGTAAGTTGGTTTTCTAAAAGAAAAAGAAAAAAAATAACCTTCATTTCGTCCTTGTCTGTAATGAGACTCCCCTACTACTTTGACAAGAGGAATCAAGTGCACCATTTACCTTGAGCTACCTAGTCTGTGCTTTACACAGAATGTTTATTTGTACAGATGTGAAGCTTACTACATGATAATTTTTGCATAATGTTTGAAAATGATGCACCTACCACATTTCAACTATTGTCCACCAATAGTATGACCTCAAGTGTCTTGTAACAACCTTCCAGACAGTTTATAATTTTCACTGCTTAAATAGTAATCTTCTTAAAGAATCAGAAGTATTCTAGGTGTCCAAATGTAAACAACTGTTTGCACTTCCTACTCTCCTTGATTTAATGAATATCATGCAGTATGCGTATATGTCTGTCTGCTGCAGACTATTTTCATAAATAGTTCCTACAACAACCAAGACTGAGGTGTAAGAATTACTTAAGACCAGGTCAAGTACACAACTCAGAGCCTATGTGATTGCTACTAAATATTTTTTCCTGAAAGCTACGCTTTAAAAACCCCCACAAAAAACAAATTTATATAGATCAGGGGAAAGTGTACAGTTAGTTTTGTCAATACTACCTTCAGCTTCCACTTTTGAGTGGAGTCCTCCTCAGAGGCTGTAATTCGAGAGCTACCCTTGCCGTGATAAAGTGTAGCAGAATTTCCTCTTGACTAACACGCTACTAATTTTACCCACTAGGCACCGTAACCTGTGCCTCTGTCTGGAGATCTTAACACTTTCAGGAACTCTGCCATGGGTAGGTCCCCAGCGAGGTACCGGCTGCAACAACTTAGCGCATCAACCTCCAGACAAGTGATTCTTAGGGAGCCGTCTTATTAACTTGGGACGGGCGACCGTGAATTCCAAGACTAGCTAGATGCACAGTCTATAGAGTAAGTGACCAGAGTCTAGTTTATTGACATTTTCAGACACATAAGTATTTTGTAGATCGAGAAGTAATTTTGAATGTTTAATTTTTTCTTTGGTCCTGAAAAAGCGTCGCCGGATCTTTTTTCACCCATTAGACGCAGAACATGTTGACCCTTTAGGGGTAGGGGGGAAGTTCATCCCCGTCCCTCCACGTCATTGACCAATTAGCGAGGGTATTAAGTAATGTCCTTCCCCTGTTTGATTTATATTGAGAGAGTGGTTGAGCATTATTACTATCAACACATTCCACTAGATTTTAATCTTGGCCCTAACCTTTGCTGACCCAATAAATCTATGCTGAAAAGCTTGGTTTTGAGCCAATTTTAACTTTACCATGCTCTCCTTTCTTTGCAAAGGCACTTAAGGAGTGAATTAAGATCTCCGGTAAAGAGCCCCCTTTACAGGGGGCCCGTCAGACATTGCAGCGCTGGTCTGACGAGGAGCATGCCCAATGATGAAGCCTGACATCCAGTTGGATGCGTGAGGGCACTTGCTCCTAACAATAAGTTTGCCCTGTGTTTCCCATCTCTTCCTTTTTCTTTGTGGAACACTGTACCCTATACGTTTATAGACTTGGTTTGGGAGGTAGTATACTGGACCCTTAATCTCCCTGTCCCTCTTGTTTGTAATGGAGATCTTATTGGTCTTAGAACCAGCAAACATTTTAGCAGCAGTTGTGAACTGTAATCTTCCAACAATATTATTATTTCTAAGAGGTTACTGACATTTCTATGTTTGTCTCACTGCACAAGTGCGTTAACAAATTGTTTCTGATTCAATTTATTTATTGACATTTTAGCAAAAACAATTTTAAGTGTGCTCCTTTCTTTTAAGGGTGAGCTACTGTTCTCATGGTATCTATTTTTGTTCCTAAAAACGTTATCAATTTGGATACACACAAGAATTCTTCCTATTCCTCCTCACCTGTAGTGTATGTAATATGCTCAACATTTTGTCTGTGTACGTCCTCAAATTTTCAGTCATTCTTCCAAGTAGGTGTATACACGTTCCTGGATTGACCTTTTATAACAAAGATGCACTTCTTGTTGCCAAAAAGCAATGCCCACAGGAAACTGCAATATGCTGAACTGATAGTATAAGCTATCAAGTGTAGATTTTAGGCATCACTCATCACAATTACAATGGTAAATGTGCATGCATTATTCAGATCTGCAGCTCTCATAATATTTTCTGGAGCGAAGATAAGACATCAAGAAACGTAATTTTGAACTTCAGTGTGTGCATAGATTTACACTGAATATAGACTCACAAAATATGCAACCCACCTCCCTCACTGTGCCCTTCAGAGGCAAACATTTACTTCTAAGCAAAACCTTAGAATATGTTGTCACATGTTTTGAAGTGGGTTGTCCTGTGGATCTGTAATTTATATCCTTTGCGTAGTCTGGACAGCTGACAACTTATGCCACATGTTTAAATGTCAGTGATGTTGAAAAATGTTAGTCTTACCCCTAACCTGTGGTCAAACCACTTAGAAGAGTCTCGTCCCACTGCGTTGGACTTCCATATTACCGCTCTCCCTGATGTCAATACTGTCTATTGTCCTAAGGGTGGGCTGATGTAAGTTGTGAACCTTTAAAACAATGTTTTTACCTGGAAGGCGATCACGGCTGTACCTGTAATCATTTATTTCTACTTTTGCAAGCATGTCTACTTACTTTGCAAGTAGCCTTTGCACTCAAAAACTATGAGTGATTATATCCTTCATGTACAGACAGCACAAGCATGGATTGTCTACTAAATTCATTGAAAGGTTATGACCTAGCTGCATCTCAGTTACATAAATTCCTACTGAAAGAGTATTTCCTTGCTGTTTACATCTTTGTTATACTACAGAGTACATGTACTGTTTATCCACAAACCCCTACTATAGATTATGCCCTTGCTGCACCTCAGGGCAGAAGTAATGTTTGAGCACAAAACCCTGCTGAAAGGTTCTGTCTTTTGTTTTCTACCTCAGGGCCTAAACACCATTTGTCCACTAAAACCTACTGAAAGATTATGTTCTACCTACACTTCAGAGTACAAATAATGTTGATCGATCAAAGGCCATTGAAATGCATGCCTACACTTAGATGTCAAATTATTTTGAAGTTGCTGGAACACAGTTTAAAATTCGTATTTAAAATAAGTTTAACACATGCTCCAATTTATTAGTTCTGTCCCAGATTGTTATGCAAAAAACATGACATTTGACGTCTATTATGCAATAACAGGGCTGTGCACTGTTGTTTCTTTCTTTCTGTGAAGCTATTATATATTAACAGGAACTCAGCAATTAAGTATATCTCTGGGGTACTGATTTACAGATTGGATCAACAACTTCCTTATCTTGAGAGGAAATACTTTTTGTAGAGTAGGATGTAAAGGTTTCCATGTGGGTCATATGTTTAGTTTTGGTCTCCAATGTATTTTTATTTTAACTATTTATAAAGCATTCATATGATCGAAGGATGCAACAGAGCGCTGGGGCTATCCAAGAAGCAGAAAGAGATGACAAATAGGGTGATGGAGTTTTTCAGGATGAAATGCTTGGAGGATGAGGTGTTGCTTTAAAAAATACATGATCCTGTGGTCACTGAAGAGGTACCATGGGCAAAGGTCCTAAAAAGAGCAGCGTTGAGGGTGCCTAGATTTTCCTCCTAACTTATGTGCGTCACACCTTTATATGTGTTTGACAACATTAGTATGAATTAGCAGACTTGATGCAGGGTTAGGGATGAATAAGACCGAGGATGAGCTATGATGTGGGAAGTTACAAGAGTTTTCTAATGGAATAGAAGGTTTCAAGTTTGATAGTAGTTCGGGTGCTGTTGTTGAATAAATATATTAGATCCTCGCTGAGCTAGTGAGAAAGATGCACATTTAACTTGGGTGATGATGTGAACATTTCTTGTTTTTTGAGGACTTGTTGGCTTCACAATGTAAGACTAGAGGTAAGCTTTCTGTGCTCTCAATATAGCAGTTTTGTAGCACCCGTCATCGATTCGGCAAGCAATCTTGTCAGATAAAAGGAAGCTCTTTTTTCAATGCTTTTTAAAAGCTTTACACTTTCTATTTAAATGTCAGAGCTCTTCAGATAATCGTTTATTGTCTTCATCTTATTTTTTTCTTCATCCAAAATATTCTAGCCCATGTTGCCTTTTTTTTGGCATACATGCAATCATTTTCATGAAGGCCCAGATGTAAGGTTCACTGCTAAATTCCTATCAACTGTTAGGGGAGTCTATTTTCAGATACAACCAAAGTCCCTACTCACAACTTTCTATTTTTGAGGCAAATAGGACCTCTTGGTACTAGCTATGTTCAAGAAATTAGGATGCTATTAAGGCTTTAAAGGTAACTGTGAAAGGTATTTTGTGTTGCTGCAACAGAGATCTGCAGAACTCCAAATCCAAACACTACATGGCAAGATGAGGCACGGTGTGTGAATCTGAAATAGATTCATGCTGCAAGGGTGGCTTTGAGCTCTTTTCATTCACAGAGTGTATTTTACTTTGAAAAAAAGCCAGGCAACAACAGACACTTGCCCACTTCACAACATGACAATGTAGCTCAACTATGGAGACATCTTTTAATATGCTTAGGCCGACAGTGAGTGAAAAAAAGAGATCATCAGAGAGTATTTGCTAATCAAAAGTGATCAAGCCATACACAATTCATCTCCATTGTTCTAAAAAATATTTGATTATGTTTTTATAATAAGGTAAGAAAAGTCAACAGTTGGTTCCAATGGTTAGAATCAGTTCTGCAAGCATTGGGGGTTGGGGGATGCATCTTAATGATTAAATTATGAAGATGCATGTAAAATTAAGGTTAAACCATGTTTCCTTGGCCATCGTCTCCATCCCTCAGCAGCACACAGCTTGGTGACAAAGATCTCACCAACTAGAGAAGTCTCTGCCCTTCTCAAGTGCGATTTAAGTCACTGGAGTTCTGGGTCCTGTATCCTCAAGTCATGTAGCAATTTTGAGGGGGGAACGTTGGTAGATAACTCCCACCTGCTTGCCATAGTCTGTAAAATAGATCAGATGTCTAGGGGGCATGTCATCTGTGTGTCTACACAGTATATGTTTTTCCAAATCACCGTCATATTTGTGCTCACCACCATCAGAGATGTGCATTCAGTTGTTGCTATCTGCAGAGATCACTTACATAGTCAGCTTATTCGATTTCCATTAGATGGCTGTGCTACACTTGTTGAATTTGTATACCCATCGAGGACTCTTCTGGCGAGTCAACAGTCCTGGTCAGTTCACAGCAAAGATCCTATCCACAACCTACTTCCAAAGGAAAGGGGCCATGTGAAAAAACTGCATTTTCAAGTCCTTTAGCTGGGATAAGTTCAGGAGTTAGACCCATATGAACTGCAGAGCTTAGTCGAAGTAAGGCAGGTATGCTGGAGATAACTGTACTAATTTAAATGACACATTTGCAGGCATGCTGGTGGTATGTGCTACAATCCAACCTGACTCTTCACCTATAAGAAAACGTTTGCTTACCAGTAACAATAGTTTTGCAGCTTGAACACTTTTCTGGATTTACATGCTGTGTATTATTTTGCCATCCATTAGCTGG
Source organism: Pleurodeles waltl (assembly GCF_031143425.1). Taxonomy (NCBI): domain Eukaryota; kingdom Metazoa; phylum Chordata; class Amphibia; order Caudata; family Salamandridae; genus Pleurodeles; species Pleurodeles waltl. Next base: position 656,001,781 of record NC_090437.1, read on the forward strand.
GTCTTGAAATGTCCATATTTTTTTCTTCTTGGTCGACCGGTAGGTGGGTAATGCCATCCCCGTAGAACATCAGACCTATGTCCACATTGCCAAAGGCTGCGGCTGCCACATTCAAAATCTGTGTCCCGGCATTATTGCCTGAGCCGTTTTAGGGCTTAGTGCCTGTTAACTGCATCATTTTTTTATATCTTGGTTTAACCTTCATCCCTTCTATAACTCTCACCTCTTCTCTGGGGAACTGGGTGGCTCATATGCACGTCCAGAAAAATCTTTGACGTGAAAAACTATTGTTACTGGTAAGTAATCTTTTTCTTTTGGCACAAGAATCTTTTCTATATTCACATGCAGAGGATAGATTGTGTAGCAGTATTACCTCCACTTAGGAGGTGGTGTGTCTTTGCAAACAGGTCTCATAACCTTCTGACACATTTAAGCCTCTTTATTAGCATATATGTCAACACAATAGTATTTTGTGAAGATGTGGATGTTTGGCCATATGCCTGTCATTTTTATGTCATTTATATACGCGATAAATGCTAGTGTGGCTCCCTTTTTCCTTGTGGCATGTGCTCTTTGCTTGCTAACCTGAGTGTTTTCCTTTATGTTGTACCAGGTTTGCATGGTTTGTACAATTAATCTTGCAATGGTTTCTTCCATGACTGGAATACCTTATTTGGCCAGGCAAATGAAACAAAGAACCTGTTCCATTTCCTACAGTGATTAGTTTCCTGTAAGTAGTACATTAGCTCTTTCTCGACATTTAAAGCGCTCAGTGCTTGTCTGCCTGCATCTTTGGCTGTCAGAAATAATTATGGTAATTGTAATCGATTGGTTAACATGTAAGCGAGATACTACATTTGGGAGACATTGTGAGTTGGTCATCGTTACCACCCGGTTCTTGTGTATTTGTTAGTATGTTTCCTGTAATGGGAGTGCATGCAAACAGAAATCAGAAATGCAGTCTTTCACTGAAGTGCATCTGGTGTAAGTCACAACTGCAGAGAAATGTGCATTGATGGTAATGTACAACAGTTTTCTTTCTAGTAGGTGCACAAGATATTGGATTATGGTAGTGCCCGCGGTCATGTGGTGCAATAGGTTCCCTCTTCTGCACCAGTGCATGAATCTGTTCCACCTGGCTATATAACATTTGCAACACATGTTGTTGGTTTCATAGTCTTCCACAATCCTTCTATGCATTTACATGGCAGGCCTAGATGACCAAATTTTAAGTCTTGAGAAGCAATGATGCTAGGCGGATGCTGGCTGGCTCGGAGTGCCACCCCATGTGTTGTGAATAGGTTCTGAAACACTGGCACCCTTATTATTATCTTGTCATATGTCATTTCCACCAGGTATGAATATGACGTTTGTGTGGCCCACTGGCCACCTGGATCCTCTTCATGGCTGTCTGTTTGCACTTGCTTATCGCTAAAGGCATTAGTGGAATTGTTGGAAAGGCATATACAGGGAGTGCAGAATTATTAGGCAAATGAGTATTTTGACCACATCATCCTCTTTATGCATGTTGTCTTACTCCAAGCTGTATAGGCTCGAAAGCCTACTACCAATTAAGCATATTAGGTGATGTGCATCTCTGTAATGAGAAGGGGTGTGGTCTAATGACATCACCACCCTATATCAGGTGTGCATAATTATTAGGCAACTTCCTTTCCTTTGGCAAAATGGGTCAAAAGAAGGACTTGACAGGCTCAGAAAAGTCCAAAATAGTGAGATATCTTGCAGAGGGATGCAGCACTCTTAAAATTGCAAAGCTTCTGAAGCGTGATCATCGAACAATCAAGCGTTTCATTCAAAATAGTCAACAGGGTCGCAAGAAGCGTGTGGAAAAACCAAGGCGCAAAATAACTGCCCATGAACTGAGAAAAGTCAAGCGTGCAGCTGCCACGATGCCACTTGCCACCAGTTTGGCCATATTTCAGAGCTGCAACATCACTGGAGTGCCCAAAAGCACAAGGTGTGCAATACTCAGAGACATGGCCAAGGTAAGAAAGGCTGAAAGACGACCACCACTGAACAAGACACACAAGCTGAAACGTCAAGACTGGGCCAAGAAATATCTCAAGACTGATTTTCTAAGGTTTTATGGACTGATGAAATGAGAGTGAGTCTTGATGGGCCAGATGGATGGGCCCGTGGCTGGATTGGTAAAGGGCAGAGAGCTCCAGTCCGACTCAGACGCCAGCAAGGTGGAGGTGGAGTACTGGTTTGGGCTGGTATCATCAAAGATGAGCTTGTGGGGCCTTTTCGGGTTGAGGATGGAGTCAAGCTCAACTCCCAGTCCTACTGCCAGTTCCTGGTAGACACCTTCTTCAAGCAGTGGTACAGGAAGAAGTCTGCATCCTTCAAGAAAAACATGATTTTCATGCAGGACAATGCTCCATCACACGCGTCCAAGTACTCCACAGCGTGGCTGGCAAGAAAGGGTATAAAAGAAGGAAATCTAATGACATGGCCTCCTTGTTCACCTGATCTGAACCCCATTGAGAACCTGTGGTCCATCATCAAATGTGAGATTTACAAGGAGGGAAAACAGTACACCTCTCTGAACAGTGTCTGGGAGGCTGTGGTTGCTGCTGCACGCAATGTTGATGGTGAACAGATCAAAACACTGACAGAATCCATGGATGGCAGGCTTTTGAGTGTCCTTGCAAAGAAAGGTGGCTATATTGGTCACTGATTTGTTTTTGTTTTGTTTTTGAATGTCAGACATGTATATTTGTGAATGTTGAGATGTTATATTGGTTTCACTGGTAATAATAAATAATTGAAATGGGTATATATTTGTTTTTTGTTAAGTTGCCTAATAATTATGCACAGTAATAGTCACCTGCACACACAGATATCCCCCTAACATAGCTAAAACTAAAAACAAACTAAAAACTACTTCCAAAAATATTCAGCTTTGATATTAATGAGTTTTTTGGGTTCATTGAGAACATGGTTGTTGTTCAATAATAAAATTAATCCTCAAAAATACAACTTGCCTAATAATTCTGCACTCCCTGTACAAACTTTCCTTACCAGTCGACAAGGCATTCCCTTGGGAGTGGTGTTGTGCGTACCTGGATTTCACTTTTTGCATTTCTGTCGGTTGCAAACAGTTCTATCTGTGGGGTGCACCACTATAGGACTACTTTAGTCCTACACACTCCTCTTGTTACCACTCCTGCAGATTGCTGGTCTGCTTAATAGGTCTGCTTTGATGTTTTGGAGGCTTTGGCAGGTGTATGGCTGTCAGTGATATCATTCTCTGTATCGCCTGTTGTGATACATATCTTCCACTATTTGGGATAGCACGAAAACCTTGTCCCCCCCTGTTTGTGGAGGTAACAAATTGTGGCTGTGTAGTTTGTTTTGAATCTGCACTACTTTCCCTACGATATGTTTGTGAAATTTCCAGCACTAGGAAGATTGCATCGAGTTCTAGTACTTTTATGTGTTTCTCTGCCTCTTGTGATTTCTAACTAAATCCTTATCTTCAGGTCCTCGTTTCTGCATCATATCCCCTATGGGGTACATCTGTTTTAATGTTCACTGAGGGAACAGCTGTTTAAAGGGTCTGTTTACGTAGAGATTCTCCACTTTCCACCATTTAAGGTCCCTCTGAACCCATTCTTTAATAACCACTAGATCCTTTCAGTACCCTGCTGATTGTGATTATTTGCTTTGGAGCCATTCTTGAATTGGCCTCAAACAGAGTCTGGAAAGGGGGTAAGTGGATTGCATGAGGCTAACATCACTGTTCTCACTGTCAAAGACTGTTCTTTCCGAAAGAGGAGAGATTGCTGTCACTGCCTCTTTTGCAACATAAAGTCTTTCCCTTTTTGGCATTTAGTTCAGTGTTGATCCCTTCCCCAAAAGAAAAATATTACTTACTTAGTGCTGCACATTCACATGATTTGCATACTCCTGCCATCTAGTGTTGGGTCCAGAAGTGTGCAAGTGGTTTTTCTTCAAAGAAGTCTTTCAAGTCACAAGGTGGCGTGACTCCTCTTGCATGCACATTGGCATCAACTCCATAGTTAGATTGTTTTCCCGCAGAAGGGTGTGAATGGAGTGTAGAGTTAAGTGTAACTAAAGAGATGTTCATTAAAAATGTAAATAAACGAAATGCAACAACCACAGGTGTCTGGGGAGGAAGGTGGATGTATATTAATCTACAGCACTACCATGCCACAAACAGAGGCTTACTGGGTAAGTAACATTTTCTGTTTGTTGACATGTGTGACTGTACATACACATGCTTTGCATAGACTTTAAAACAGTGCCCTCCAAAAGCAGTGGCTAACCTGTGAGTGTTGCAGCTGTTTGAAAAAATGTGTTTAGCACTGCCAGACGACATTAGCTTGTTGGCGTACTTAAAATATCCACACAATAGTGTTTAGTAAAGGTGTGTAGTGTAGACCATCTATCTACTTTATATATTTCAGCTATAGGTATATTACCTAGGAAAGCCATTGAAGCCCATATTTTGCAAGCCGAGTGCGCTCTAGGAGGTGAAGACAGAGTTATTTTGGCTTTAATGTAACATGTTTGTATTAATTTAGCTATCCACCTAGCAATGAGCGATTGCACAATTTAGAAATGGGCTTTCCTTTGTGAGGGGGCGAAAAAGCAAGAAAAAGTAGCTTGGTTTTACGAAATTCTTTAGTTCTGTCAATGTAGTACATAAGAGCTCTTAACATCTAATGTATGAAGAGCCCTTTCTGCAACTGATGCTTGAAGAGAGAAGAACACAGGTAATTCCAGTGACTGATTAAGGTGGAAGTGAAGTTTTGCCCTATCTTTATGTAGCTGTAAGAAAGGTTCTTCGAAGGTTAGTGCCTGGAGCTCACTGACACGCTGGAGTGAAGTGATGGCAAAAATGTTACCTTCCAAGATAAAAACTGGCGGAAGCAATTATGTATTGGTTCTAAGGGACGACCCATAAGTCCTGTGAGGACAATGTTAAGGTTCCATGGAGGTGCTGGGGGAAACCACGTGGAATTACTCTTTTAAGACCGTCCATGAAGGCTTTAATAACTGGTATTTTAAACAAAGACAGATGTCTGTTCTGAAGGTAGGCGGGAACTGCTGCTAGATTTAAGTGTATAGATGTGAATGCACGGCCAGAGCGTTATACACGCAGTAGGTAGCAAACAATGTTTTGCATTGTTGTGTTAAATAGATTGATGTAGTTAGGACAGTAACAGACAAATCTTTTATACTTAGCTGCATAACATGCTCTAGTAGTGGGTTTGTGTCCTTCTTTAAGGAAGGCCATACATTCAGATGGGAAATTGAGATAACCAAACTATAATCTCAGGGGACAAAATGTTAGGTTGAGTTCCTTAGGATTTGGGTGCCTGATTTCTCCATGGTTCTGAGTGAGAAGGTTTGGCTTGAAAGGAGGCTTCTTGTGAGGAACTACTGCTAGGCCAGGAAGGGTTGTGAACCAAGGCCGGCGAGTCCATGTAGAAGCAACTAGTGTTAGTGTGAGAGATGTCAGCCTGAGCTTCAAAACCAGAAAAGGAAGAAGAGGAAGAGACTGAAAACCATAGGCAAATATCCCTGAACAGTTTATCTGTAGAGGATTGCCTTTGAATTGGGGGGTATGGGAACCTAGAGGCAAAGTTTGGGCATTTTGCATTGTCCGCGGTTGTGAACAGATCTATGTCTGGAAAACCCCACTTTTGAAAGTAGGGGAGTAGGGCTTGTGGGTGGAGTTCCCACTTGTGGACTTGTTGCTGCATCCTGTGGAGAAGGTCGGCATAATTGTTGTGTGTTCCCAGAAGATGTTCCGCAAACACATGGATGCTGTGACGGAGAGCCCAACGCCAAGTTATCTGCGTTAGGCGGGATAACTGTAGAGAATGTCCCTCCCCTCCGTTTTTGTAAATATTACATGGTTGGCATGTGGTCTGTTCAGATCAAGACAACCCTGCCATTGGGTGATGAGTGAATGCTTTCAATGCTAGGTGAGAAACTATCTCTAGGTAAGTGATGTGTAGACCCTGGTGTTTGGTATCCCAGAAACATTGGGCTGTGAGGTCCTGTAGATGAGCACCCCCAACCAGTCTGTGAAGCATGTGTTGTCATTATGGTTTGAGGAACAGGGTCAAGGAAAGGCCGCACTTTTAACAGGTTGTTTTTGCTCCATCACTGCAGAGAGCGAGGAGTGTAGATGTCTACAAACACTAGATCTTCCAAGTGACCCTGTGACATACTATTGTAGTGATAGACATTCCTGCAATGGACGCATGTATAGTCGTGCACTTGGCACTATGGTGATGCACAAAGCCATCCTACCCAGAAGTCTCATGACAGTTCTTACTGTGACCTGTTGATTGGCTTGGAAGTACCGTATTAGTGTCTGAAAGGTTTGTATTCGTGCTGCACTGGGATAGGCGTATCCCATCTGTGTGTTTATAATAGCCCCTAGATACAGTTGAGTCTGCAGAGGTTGAAGGGGAGATTTATGAAAATTGATGGTGAAGCCTAGTTGATGTAGTAAGTCTATGGTAGTTTGGGTCTGTTGGAGACACAATGGGAGAATGCTGGCTTTGATGAACCAATTGTCTAGATACAGGGAAACAGGGATGTTTTGTCTGCGCAAATGTGCTGCTACCACTGATAGCCATTTTCTGAATACTCAAGGTGCAGCAGTGACCCCGAATGGAAGAACTGGTAATGGTTGCCTGCTATGACAAATCTGAGGTATTTGTGATGCGCAAGGTATATGGGAATGTGAAAGTAAGCATCCTTTAAGTCAAGTGCTGAGAAGAAATAGCCTTGTTGGAGAAGTGGGTTCACGACGTGGAAGGTGACCATATGGAAATGCTCTGACAGGATGTAATGATTTAGTGGCTGCAGATCGAAGATTGGCTGCAAAGATTCATCCGTTTTGGAGACTAGGAAGTAGAGAGTATACTCCTGACCCGTGATGTTGCACAGGAACGGATTCTATAGCTCCTTTGAGTAAGGGAGCCTGAACTTACTGCTTGAGCAGTGTTAGGTGTGCTGGACTGTTATGCATTGCCACATGGGGAGGAGCAGTTGCAGTCATCCTCTGACAAGTATGGAATGATCAGGGGGAAGGAGAAGCAAGTCACAGTTTTGTGGCGGGTGTAGGACCACATGCGGAAGCACCTTTGCCTCAACCTTTTGTGTTGTCGCGCCTGTAGGTGCCCCTGTAGTAAACTTAGGGAGAGGAATGATGAATCTGTTGTCCGTGGTATGACGACAAGGCATCTCGAGAGGTTGTTTTTGAAGTCTGCCTTATCAAATGAGCGGCAAATCAGATTAGCAGCAAATCAGATGAGCGGCAAAAGGAGCCACTGGGATTTGGTGTCTGTAGTGCACCTATGGACTCTGCAACCTCAATCTTTTTTCATCTTTTCCAGAGCCTGGTCAACTTGCGGGCCAAATAAGGTGCTCCTTATCAAAAGAGACATTTAAGAGATCCTGTTGTACTTCTGGCTTAAACCCAGATATGCCCGGCCAGGCAAGGCAGCGCAGCAAACACTTGTATTAATGCCCCTGGCAGCAGTGTCTGCAGAGTTTCGGTTGCATCAAATTGTAGCAGAGGGACAGCTTATTTCCAATGCTTCAATCTTCTACACACACTCTGTATGCTTCTCTAGGAGGTGTTGGAGGAGCTCCCTCCTTTTTATCCTAAAGGGCACAATCATTACTGGCTAATGACCCTATGGTTTTAGAGTCACTCTCCTTATCTGGAGGTGCAGCATCACTGGCAGCTTGGGAATTAGCTCCTTTACGGGAATTTGAGACAACCAAAGATTCAGGTGGAATTTGCCATCTGATATACATAGGGCCAGATGGTAAAGCCTTATATTTTTTTAATCTACCGTAGGTGTGATAATGTGGGCACACGCAGGATCTTTAAAAATATTGTTTGCATGTTTTAACATACCGTTGAACTTAGAGAGGTTCTGGGTTGCCCTATGTTATGTGGAAAGGGTTTACAATAGAAAATCCTTCTCTATGGGTTCTTTGTATAGTGGTACTTGGCGGTATGTGGCAGCTCTGCTAACAAGCTCCTGATAGGAGGTGGTGTCATCAGGAGGAGACAGTCTAGCAGGTACAGATCAGGATCATTAGCCCCTTGGGGGTCAACATCGTAAGCTGACCAAGGATCATGGGGCTGTGGTGCATCAAATACATCATCCCCTATCCCGTGTGTACCAGTGAAAGAATGTGGGGACCCATAAGGAGTGATGTCTAATGGTTTACCCTGAGAATGAGGGGAAGAGGGTGAAGGTGGTAGAAAAGAGAGTGTAGGATATGGATTGGCCTCTGATAGGCGTCAAGTTTCTCCTGCATCTTGTGGAGAATTGGTTCCACTGGAGTAGAGGAGTCATTTCGGTGCCAGTTTGGAAACCTTTAGATGACGTTTTGTTTCGGAACCAAAGTAGTCTGTGCTGAAGGTGGAGTTGGTCGGCTAGGCACCAAAGTGGTTGGTTTTGGCTTATGCTTCAGTGCCAAGCCCTAAGGGGGGCCTCCGAATCCAATTTTTGGTGCCAACCATCATTTATTGGCTGTGCTGGCCTGGAAACCTTGCGTTCTGTAGGAAACAAATGTTTTTTAAGCGGAAAAACGGGGATGTCAATAGTCACAGTATGCTGACCCAATGGAAGATCCTCCATCTCCAGGTCGATTTCTAATTCTGAGTCTGAGCGCTCTACGGAAAAGGCCTCTTTCTTGACCGCATAGGCCTCATGGAGTTCCTCCTCCTCTCCTTCGACCTCCTGATATCTGAAGATGTTGGGTGTTTCGTCAACCTCTCTTAATTGCATTTCCCTGTGACATGCTCTCCGGTCTTCTAGGACTGAAAAGACTGGCAGGCCATGCAGTCCTCTTCTATGTGGTCTAGAGACAAACAGAGGTTGCAGACCTGATGGAGGTCCGTCTGCAGGTACTTAGCATGGCACCTTGGGCAGAAATGGAAGAGTGCCCGTTCCCTCAGCAGGGGATTCTATACTGAGAAGGATGGAAAGATAGGCCTGAAAGGGTGAGGCCAAGAGAGCCTTAGTTCGAGTGCATTGATCCAACAGGCAATGGTTTTCCTATCTTGAAATGCAGAGGTGGGAACATGTTTGACAATAATATTGATGAAGGTGGAAGTGGATGACAAATGGAAAGAGTCCGAAAACAGTCTCGACCCAGAGCTCAATGATACATGACCGGACGGCAGAAGAAAAAAAAATCTAGTAATTGAGTCGATGGCCATGCGCACTACCACCAAGAGGAGGAGTCAATCTACCTTGTGACTCGAAAGACTTCTTTGAAGAAAAACAACTTGCACAATTTTGGACAGAACACTAGATGGCAGGAGTATACAAAGCATGTGTACCTAAAGCCACACATGCCATCAAATATTGTATTTTCATTCATTGGCCCTGAGGCTGATTTTCCAATTTCATTGAGAACACTAGTTTGTATAATAATTGCATTACTGTCTATGTGTTGTCTTGGCATTAGGTTAATAAGTTTGCATATACCAATCAGTTGTCTATATCGAGGTACACATGTGGCTCTTGCTTTCTGAAGTGAGCAGCCACAACCAATAAACATTTTGTAAACACCCCTGAAAATGATTTTATCCCAAATGTAAGCACTTTAAACTGGTTATTAAAATTGTTTACCCCAAATCTGAGTGAATTCTTTTGTTTTTTGTTAAGCAAAATATGGAGTTAGGCACTAGGGGGAAAGCTTTTGCCCGGTTCTGGCACCAGTCTGGAAATATTGCATCAGGTCGTCTACCTCTTCCTACTGCTGATCTACAACTGGACACATGGATGTTGGAACATTAGACCGCTTTCTTGCAGCATGGAAAATGATGGGACTTTGTTGTATAACCCCTGATATATTCTCTGTGGAGTGTTTATGGTTTTTCTCTGCTCAAGGCATGACCGCTTCCATCTGTGTACTAATCGACACCCAAGCAAAAGCAAGATTTTGCAATGCAATAGGTCTCACATTTAGTTGAGTTAGAGCTATTAGCATCGTAAATTCATAACTGGACTTTTCTTGCCACATAAGTTGGTCAACCCTGCCTCATAATTGTGTCTTTTCCTGCAATGTAATTCCAGTGGCCATGCAGATAACAAAAGCACTTCCATTTACCTTCTTCCTCTATCTGCAGCAAAAATGAAAATGTTGCCATTTAGGATCTTAATTTAAATCTGTCATGCTAATATCACTAAATCAATCAGTATTTGTAAAGCGCGGCGCCACGTCTTGAGGTTCCTCCTGAAGATGGTGAGCAACGGGCTTTGTCAGAGGTGCAGGGGGAAGGTTGTTCCAGCTCTTCGCTGCAGTGTAGGTAAAAGATCGTCCTCCGGCTGTGGTTTTGTGAATGTGAGGGAAGGTGGCCAGGGCGATCTGGGCGGAGCAGAGGAATCTGGCGTGGGTGTGAAAGGAGATGCAGAGGTTCAGGTAGGCTGGTCCTGCGTTGTGTATGGCCTTGTATGTGTGGGTGAGAAGCTTGAAGGTGATTCGCTTCTCGACCGGTAGCCAGTGGAGGGTCGTCAGGTGTTGAGAGATGTGTTCTCAGCGAGGGAGGTCCAGAATGAGTCTGGCAGCAGCGTTCTGGATGAGTTGAAGTTTTTTGATGTTCCTAGTTGAGGTGGCCCACCATGAGTGGAGTGAAGAGGATGAGCTCCATCTTTTCGGAGTTGAGCTTGAGGCAGCTTTCTCTCATCAAGGTGGCGACGGCTTCCATTCCTGCGAGAAAGTTCCTTTTTGGCCGTGTCGGGTCTTCGGTGATGGAAATGATGAGTTGAGTGTCATCTCATATGGACATAGGACACGATGTTCATACCGTGGCTTCTGACGCTGGCAGCAAGCGGGGCTGTGAATACATTGAACAGTGTGGGACTCAGTGAGGATCCTTGGGGGACTCCGGAGTTGACTCCTGTGGGTCTGGAGGTGTAGGGTGGGAGTCTGACCCTCTGTGTCCTCCCAATAGAATACCACTTTCACCACCCCACCATCAGAGTTGCTTGCTAGCTAACCAATAACCCCAAAAAGACACAAGACAGCTACAGAGGAGAAATAAACTAGAAGGGTCACCCAAACGTATCAAGAGTGTTGAAACCGTCACAGTATAATAAGACTATTAAGTTGGCCTGAATTATAACATATAAAATTATCATTTAAACCTTTATCTGAATTAGACTTTTGGCATTAGAATGTAATGCTCAAAATAGCCCCTAGAGGGCACCATAATAAAAATATAATTTGTATGAAACACGGTGATGTAACCATATTGTTAGCCCCTAGAGGGCATAACCCCATGGAAAAAAAACAGGAGAAAGTAATGCAGTGTAAGCATACTTAGCCGCTAGGAGGTGTTTTTAAGGCCAGCAGGCCTATTTCAATGATATTACAAACAAGGACCTTAAAACATGAGCTATTGTCAGCTGGAAAACAAAAGTTCCAACCATGAGAATGCTTAAACACACTGAATGGTGGAAGGGTTTTTAATTTTTGGGTCCCCACTAAACTAGTGTGGGGACCCAAAGATGACCTAAACAGAACGAGTGTGTCACGCTGAATGTTTTGGTAGAGGTCTCATTGTCCTAGGACCACCGCAGGTTGAGTTATAGGAAAGATGTTGTGAAAAAGAATGATTGCAAAGCATTAAGAGTCGAGTTTTCCCAAATAGAGTAAATATTGTAGTATCAGCTCTCCTGCTGTGCCAGGAGAGCCGCTTTTGCTTTGAGGATTTCTGTTTTATGTAAAGCATTTACCAATTTCAAGTGTTTTAAGGGGAAAGCCACAAGAAATGACTGATTGGGTAACTGTGAGCAATATGACCAGCGCTTCAATGCCGCTGATCGAGTTCACACTGTTGTGCCTGTTTGCGTTGTAAGCGCAAATGCTGCCGTGCAGCAAGAACGGGAGAGACAAAAAAAACAAAATAGTTTGTCCATGCTGAAGCAGATCGGCAATCGTGCAATATTCCATATAGCAGGGGCAGTCTGCAAGGGGGGGGGGAACAAAAAAAGTCTCAAGGCCAACGTAAAATAATTACGAATGACATCCAGTGATTTTTGAAAGGCAAGCCCACGAACAAGTGAAAGTAATGGGCGTGAGATGGGCATTGTTAAAAGCCCACAATACTTACAACAGGTCAAAGTGAGTGCTAGCTCGATCTAAAAAAAGGGAAAAAAATAGATGATACCGGCATCTCTTGGCCAGTAAGTAAGGGCACAATTCAATGCAGGGCTTTGGATTGACAGACTAAAACAAAAGGGTAATACCATTCTACTAGTATCTAAGGTCAGTGGTGCCTGCAACACGTTAAGAGGGACAGGATCTGTTATTGTACATCTGCATACTGAGAAAGACTGCTGGGTCAGTATAAAAGAAAACAAGGAATTGACCAATAGGGATATCATTTTCTCACCTGCATAACTCAAGTACTTGTCTGACCTCGAGTTATATAGGTTCATGACACAAGCCAGCCATATGGACCTTTAGATACCTTGCACCAAATATGAAAATTAACGCACGTAGAAAAAAAAGGGATTGTAGAAAAGTGCCCTCTTTTTTGACATGGTTACCCCCATGTTCTGCCAGTTGCCAATGTGTATGACTGTGTCTACTGGGATCCTGCTATCCAGGACCCTGGCAGTTACCCTCTCTCCTGTAAAACTTTTTCTTCCCACAATTGGCATACTGGTCCCATGTAAGTTCCTAGTATATGGTACCTAGATACCCAGGGCATTGGGGTTCCAGGGGATCCCTATGTGCTGCAGCAGTTATTCTACCACCCATAAGAAGCCCATGCAAAGGGTTCGGCAGGTCTGCCATTGCAGTCTGCGTGAAACTGGTGCAGTCACCAGTTTTCACTACAGGTCAGTGCACCAGGTCACTGTAAGTCACCCCTATGGGAGGCCCTCTCTGCCCAGAGGGCAGGGTGCAGGTACCTTTGTGCGAGGGCACCCCCACAAACTACAGATCCATTTTCCTGGACTTTGTGAGTGCGGGTCGCCATTTTACATGTGTTCTGGGCATAGGTCACTACCTATGCCCAGGTACATAATGGTAACTCCGCACCTAGGCATGTTTGGTATCAAACATGTCGGAATCATACCCAAATACTTTTACAAGTATAAGAAGTATGATTCCATGCACTCCGGGAGCTCCTTAGAGGACCTCCAGCATTACTACCACCAGTCTTACAGGGTTTTCCGGGCAGCCCAAGCTGCTGCAACCCCTCAGACAGGTTTCTGCCCTCCTGCTGCTTGATCTGATCAAGCCCAGGAAGACAGAACAAAGGATTTCCTTTGGGAGAGGGAGATAACACCCTCTCCCTTTGGAAATAGGTGTAACTGGCTTGGGAGAGGTAGCCTCCCCAAGCCACTGGTATGCTTTGGAGGGCACATTTGGTGCCCTCTGTGCATAAATCAGTCCACACAAAGTAAGGGACCCCCAGTACCTGTTCTGGAGCGCAAATGGACAATGGAAATGGGAGTTATCACTCCCCTGTCCTCCACCACCACCACCAGAGGGTTCCTGCTTTCTGCCATCTTGTTTCCAAGGTTGGCAGGGAACTCTGGGAGCATCCGAGTGGTCATTCCAGGCAGGTGACGTCAGAGCCCCCTACTGATAGGCGCTTACCTGGTTAGGTAACCAATCCCGCTTTCAGGGCTATTTAGGCTTTCTCTTGTGGGTGGGCCATCAGATTCGGCTTACAAGACTCCAGCAGGATTCCTCTGCAACCCTACTTCCCCTTCTGGCCACTGAAAATGCGACTGGACCCTCCAGGAACTGACAAAGCTGCAATCAACGAAGACGACTCTTCTGCAACTTTGTTTCCACGACTCCTGCCAGCTTTGCAACATTTCCCCGGCCATGCATCCTCAGAAGACAGCAACTCGTCAGCCTGCACAAGAAGAAGGAATCTCACTTGGAGTGGAGCAGTCACTCCCCTGCAACTGCAGGCACCTACAGCTAACGACGACCGGCTGCATGGATCTCCCCTCATCTTGAATTGCGTGTATCCTGCATCATGGGTGGTGGGCTGGAGTAGGCCTCTTGGTCCTCTCTGCCAGCTGTCCAACTTTGGTGGAGGTAAGCCTTTGCCTTCCCACGAAGGACATTACCCCCATGCATCACGTCTTCTGCAGCTACCAAGGATTGTTGGTATGTCCTCCAAGGGATCTTCATGCGACGTGCAGCTGAAGCCCCCAGCACTCCTTCCTGCAAAGCACAGCCTTCTGCGCGATTCTCCGATGGCGTGGAATCCTCCTTGGTAGTGCTGAGTGGGCTCCTTCTGAAACTCCGGTGTCCCCGTCCTGTAAGACTCCTGTGGGTGCTGCCTCTGCTCCTGTGGACGCTCTGCGATGCTGAGGGTCCCCTGTGACTCCCCCTCCTGGGTTGAGTCCTCCTGGACCTTGCTGGTCCCCGGCAGAAGCACTTTTAAATTAACCGCAAGTTTACCTTTCCCAAGGCTTGTTGGTGGAATTCCTGCACCGACACCAGTCTGCAATCTGCCCTCCAGCGTGGGACATCTTCTGCATCCATCAGGAACTCTTCTCCGGCTCCAGGGCTGCAGTGCTGCCCTGTTCTTCCTCACAATTGACCAACTCCTGCGAATACAGCTGGGTGAGTACTAGCTTCTACTGCTACTGGACTCCACTGTGACTTTTGGACTTGGTCCCCTCTCTCTACAGGTCCTCTTCTTCAGGAATCCACCACTAATTTCTTGAAGTCTTGTTTTTCTTCTTTTCCTTCTTTTGGGTGGTTTGGGGAAATTCCAGTGATTTACTCCTGGTTTCCTGGTTGCTGGGGTACCGTGTTACTTACCTCTGTGGTTTTCTAGTACTCCCCACTACACATTCCACATACCTAGGTGAGGGTCTTGTGCGCGCATTCCATTTTTGTTTAGTATATGGTTTGTGCTCCCTCTAGGGTCACTATTGGTTATTGCTATTTGCACTGTTTCCTAACCTTTTCTATGCCTATTTCTGATTGCTAGTTGTAGGAAGTTGGCTCTGTATGCACTATTTCAAAGTAAGGAATAGTATGCAGAGTCCAAGGGTTCCCCTTAGAGGTAAGATAGTGGCAAAAAGAGATAATACTAATGCTCTATTTTGTGGTAGTGTGGTCGAGCAGTAGGCTTATCAAAGGAGTAGTGTTAAGCATTTGTTGTACATACACACAGGCAATAAATGAGGAACACACACTCAGAGACAAATCCAGGCCAATAGGTTTTGTTATAGAAAAATATATTTTCTTAGTTTATTTTAAGAACCACAGGTTCAAATTCTACATGTAATATCTCATTTGAAAGGTATTGCAGGTAAGTACTTTAGGAACTTTGAATAATCACAGTAGCATATATACTTTTTACATAAAACACAATAAGCCGTTTTAAAAGTGGACACTTAGTGCAATTTTCACAGTTCCTGGGGGAGGTAAAGTAATGTTAGTTTTTGCAGGTAAGTAAACCACCTACGGGGTTAAGATTGGGGTCCAAGGTAGCCCACCGTTGGGGGTTCAGAGCAACCCCAAAGTCACCACACCAGCAGCTCAGGGCCGGTCAGGTGCAGAGTTCAAAGTGGTGCCCAAAACGCATAGGCTTCAATTTAGAGAAGGGGGTGCCCCGGTTCCGGTCTGCCAGCAGGTAAGTACCCGCGTCTTCGGAGGGCAGACCAGGGGGGTTTTGTAGGGCACAGGGGGGGGGGGGGGGGGGGGGACACAAGTCCACACAAAAAGTACACCCTCAGCAGCGCGGGGGCGGCCGGGTGCAGTGTGCAAACTAGCGTCGTCGACCAAGAGGTCTCTTCCGCGGTGCAGGCAGGCAAGGGGGGGGGGGGGCTCCTCGGGGTAGCCACCACCTAGGCAAGGGAGAGGGCCTCCTGGGGGTCACTCCTGCACTGAAGTTCCGATACTTCAGGTGCTGGGGGCTGCGGGTGCAGGGACTTTTCCAGCCGTCGGGATTTTAGAGTCAGGCAGTCGCGGTCAGGGGGAGCCTCGGGATTCCCTCTGTAGGCGTCGCTGTGGAGGCTCAGGGGGGACAACTTTGGTTACTCACAGTCTCGGAGTCGCCGGAGGGTCCTCCCTGAGGTGTTGTTTCTCCACCAGTCGAGTCGGGTCGCCGGGTGCAGTGTTGCAAGTCTCACGCTTCTTGCGGGGATTGCAGGGGTCTTTAAATCTGCTCCTCTGTAACAAAGTTGCAGTCTTTTTGGAACAGGTCCGCTGTCCTTGGGAGTTTCTTGTTCCTCTTGAAGCAGGGCAGTCCTCTGAGGATTCAGAGGTCGCTGGTCCTGGAGAAAGCGTCGCTGGAGCAGGTTTCTTTAGAAGGCAGGAGACAGGCCGGTAGGACTGGGGCCAAAGCAGTTGGTGTCTTCTTTCTTCTTCTGCAGGGGTTTTCAGCTCAGCAGTCTTCTTCTTCGGTAAGTTGCAGGAATCTAAATTCTTAGGTTCAGGGAAGCCCTTAAATACTAAATTTAAGGGCGTGTTTAGGTCTGGGGGGTTAGTAGCCAATGGCTACTAGCCCTGAGGGTGGGTACACCCTCTTTGTGCCTCCTCCCAAGGGGAGGGGGTCACATTCCTATCCCTATTGGGGGAATCCTCCATCTGCAAGATGGAGGATTTCTAAAAGTTAGAGTCACTTCAGCTCAGGACACCTTAGGGGCTATCCTGACTGGCCAGTGACTCCTCCTTGTTATTCTCATTATCTCCTCCGGCCTTGCCGCCAAAAGTGGGGCCGTGACCGGAGGGGGCGGTCAACTCCACTAGCTGGAGTGCCCTGTGGTGCTGGAACAAAGGGGGTAAGCCTTTGAGGCTCACCGCCAGGTGTTACAGCTCCTGCCTGGGGGAGGTGATAGCATCTCCACACAGTGCAGGCTTTGTTACAGGCCACAGAGTGACAAAGGCACTCTCCCCATGTGGCCAGCAACATGTCTCGAGTGTGGCAGGCTGCTAGAACCAGTCAGCCTACACAGGTAGTTGGATTAGGTTTCAGGGGGCACCTCTAAGGTGCCCTCTGGGGTGTATTTTACAATAAAATGTACACTGGCATCAGTGTGCATTTATTGTGCTGAGAAGTTTGATACCAAACTTCCCAGTTTTCAGTGTAGCCATTATGGGGCTGTGGAGTCCGTGTTTGACATACTCCCAGACCATATACTCTTATGGCTACCCTGCACTTACAATGTCTAAGGTTTGGCTTAGACACTGTAGGGGCACAGTGCTCATGCACTGGTGCCCTCATCTATGGTATAGTGCACCCTGCCTTAGGGCTGTAAGGCCTACTAGAGGGGTGACTTATCTATACTGCATAGGCAGTGTGAGGTTGGCATGGCACCCTGAGGGGAGTGCCATGTCGACTTACTCGTTTTGTTCTCACCAGCACACACAAGCTGGTAAGCAGTGTGTCTGTGCTGAGTGAGGGGTCCCCAGGGTGGCATAAGATATGCTGCAGCCCTTAGAGACCTTCCCTGGCATCAGGGCCCTGGGTACCAGTTACAAGGGACTTACCTGGATGCCAGGGTGTGCCAATTGTGGAATCAAAAGTACAGGTTAGGGAAAGAACACTGGTGCTGGGGCCTGGTTAGCAGGCCTCAGCACACTTTCAATTCAAAACATAGCATCAGCAAAGGCAAAAAGTCAGGGGGTAACCATGCCAAGGAGGCATTACACTAGTGAATATATTTAGTGTAATAGTTACCTCCTATTGGAGGGTTGCCTTTCTAGTAATTTGAGGTATTGTGTTCCAAACACAGAGTACCTTTATTTTTGTACATTTGAGTGTTTTCTTTCATGGGCGTATGTGCTGTGTGCCTACAGTGGTATTGCATGAGCTTTGCATGTCTCCTAGATAAGCCTTGGCTGCTCATCCACAGCTACCTCTAGAGAGCGGGGTTTCTAGACACTGTCTACACTTCACTAAGAGGGGATACCTGGACCTGGTATTAGGTGCAAGTACCTTGGGTACCCACCACACACACCGGGCCAGCTTACTATAGGGATGATACAGTTTTCTTTCATAAAGTGACAAGACAGGTGACAATTCCCAGCAAGCTTTGTGCCCCAAAAATGAATAAACAATTTATTTAATAAATATGAAAAACATAAGACAGGACATAAAAAAGTTATATTCCACATTCACAAAATAACTATAGGTTTTGCTGTTACTAACTAGTTCAACACTGCACAGATCATGGCCAGATATTAAAGGTAGACTAAATTAGAAACCATCTGTATGGGAGCAAATGACTGAGGAACACAAAGGATAGGTGAGAAAAATCCACACTACCAAGTAAGTGGCCAGATTAGAACATGTCCCTTGCTGTACATAGGTAAAGCGATTCATATTGTATTAAAAGTGTTCGCCATACATTGCTTCGAACACTTTTCATGCTGTAAGATAGTCTAAAAAGCCTCTCCCTCAAGTACAATGTTAAAACTACAAGTCAATAAATAGGTTGGGGCCGGAAACAGCAAATCACAATAAAGTGTTACAAATGAAAGAATGAAAAACATAGCAAACCACGGGAAAAACACCCACTGAAAAGAAACATCCATTCACCAACACTAAGACTGGATGAGCATCTCAGGCATGGGCCTAGGAAACTTGAATCATTATTGGAATATGGGAAGCCCCCCACTGAGTAGGTACTGAAAGCTGAGTACCTAATCTGTTAATCTCATTTAATTTTCTGAGCAGTCATGCACCCCCTGAGGAGGCTTTGTGGACCCCCAGGGGTTCCTGGACCACAGGTTGGTGAACTACTGCGCTGGAGAATTAACTCCAAATGTTTTTACAATCAAGAGAGCCTCAAGGCCCTGGCAATACACCTATATGTGTGTTTTATATTTTAGTATTTTTGTGCTAATGTTAGATTTTATAGACAGAGTAAGGTCTATAACTAGTGATTAATGTGGAAGCAGATTATTGCCAATGCTCATCTCATCCCCAAATCTAAGTAACTATTAGTTTTACTAGTGAGCATGTTCCTAGTAGCTGTAAGAGGCCTCTCTCTATTAAAAATGGGGAAAGAGAAAGCAGTGAATAACGCAGCGGAGTTTGGGAGGGCCAGGAACCAAGCCAAACATGCTGCTGAAATTGGAACTTTAGATGAGATAAATGTTTTAATTGAGGAAGTGGTGGCCTGTTAAGCACAAAGGAGAAGAGGAGTAAGATAGTGGAGGATTACAGGTAAACTAGGAGATATTAAGTCTTACTTAACTAAATCACTCACAAGGAAAAGTAAGGCCTCACTGGCCAGTGCAACAGTGCACCAAGAAAGCACTGAGGATTTAACAAGCAAACTTTTGACTTTGACTACTCATGAAAGGGAGGAGGGTGAAAGGCCAATAACACCATTAGTGGTCAACGTGGAGTAAAAGAACAGATTCCAACCCCTAGGAGTGATGGTGGGTGCTGTGACCCACAGCTGATCCTGTACAAAGTGGCCCTGCAATTGCTAACCATTCCTAACATCTAGTGGGTGGCAAGGTTGAAGCATGGCTCAATCAACTGAAAGCAGAGATAGTAGGATTTAAAAAAAATGCTATCACCAGGCTCACTCAAATATTCACTGGAAAAGTAGGTAAACTGAGCGAATTACTAATTAATCTTACTAAGGAGAGGCCAAATAGACACATTAATAGCATTGAGCAAGATCAATTCACTAGTGATGTTTGAAGTAATCCAACTAACCAAAGAACAAATATCACTTCTCCAACACAGCAGCGAGGCAGGGGCCCTTGGGATACCGCAATAAAAAGAGGTAATACTAAACAATCCCTGGAACATGAGGCATTCCACGGGCATAGATAATTGTAGATCATGGTCTCTGGAAAAAAATATATACATTATTCCGAGGTTGTTCACACGCAGGGAGAAGTTTGCTAGTGGCTACTAGAAGAAAATATATTTTTTTATGATAAGTCTGCCAACATTTTTACCAAGAACTTTTGAAAGTAGAGAATCATTAACCACCAAAATTATTTACTGGAGGCAGGCTGTTAGCAACTGTAAATCAGTAGTGAGAGTGCACATTGTTGCTGTGAAACCTTATACAAACAAGTATAGCAGTATGGACTGTATTGGTGTAAGATTTGTTGGCAATGAAATAACTGAGGGCTTAATTAGCTTAGAGCACAGAACAGCATTAACTAATGGCTCAAATATTCACATAAAACTGAACTAGTCATAGGATACACTTCTATATAGTCTGAATGGGCATAGACAGTTGTTTAATGAAGCCTGAGGGACTCTAACAGAAAGCTCCTGCTCCTCTGTGGTTTCAGATATAGATTGACTTTATCAGGCCCAGTGGCCCAGAACTGGTGATAACCATTCTCCAACTTCTATTTCAAAAAAGTTAAATAGTTCACGTATCAACAGGATACATGAGTGGTGGAACCAGTGCACAGACCAGGCTGTCTTTCATTTTACGTTAATGCTGCTCCCACAAGCTCTGGGATAGCCTCAGTGGGTTTAATTATTGGGTTCAGAACTGTGATCCAGTGTAAGGTTAAAGTATTAGACTCTGGATCAAAGGACATATTGGGGTTATTTTGAAACACAAAAGTTTGAAGGACGGAGTGCTGAAACTTTTCAAACACTCACCCCCAGTCACAGATCTGGGTTGAAGCCATTCTTCTTTTGCTCACCATGCCACACCAAGTAGGATCCAAGCCATATGAAAATTATTCTTGACCCCGCTTCCCGTGGGAACAGACCGAACTGCCAGGTCAGGTCTTCCCTGGACCTGGACTGGAGACTGATTTAGTGAGCAAAAGAACAATGGATTTAACCCAGATCTATGACTGGGGGTGAGTGTTTGAGGTTTCAGCACTCCGTCCATCATCTTGTTGTGTGGTTATTTTGAAACTATAAAGTACCTCTCCATACAGACATATTGCTGTGGTAAATATATACATACGCACAGTCCCAGATAACAAATAATTGTTAACAGTATATGCCTTGCAAACTTTGCGTGAATCACGACACACTTGGCCTGTGATCATAGCTGGGGATTGTAATACAAAATGTGAACCTTTCGAGCCCTTTTAATCCTTGTTGTCAGTAGTAGATGAGGAGTGAAGAGTACCTGAACTTTCAATTAAGCCAAATGAAAATATGGTCAAAAGTGGCTAGTCAGCTCTTTCATTTGTCTTGACAAAATGGATTGAGAGCTGCAAATGGGCGTACCAATTCTGACCACAGTCCAAACCAACTTTCTAAAGAGGACTGTTTACAAGTCACATAGATTACACACTGCTTGGTTTAAGGATATGGCGCTTTAGGGGTGATATGGAAGTAGTAGTATTAGTATGCACAGCTTGTGACGATAATGCTCTTGTAGCAGAATTTTATGTTGATTTGTTTTGTGAGCCACAGGAGTACACCAATAATGTCTCCCCAACGTTGTTTCATAAACAACTTCAGGAACACAAAATGTGTTTACATAATGACAATGGCCTTTTTTGAAGTATACAAACAAATTACCTTTAGCACATATGCTTTTGTTCCAATCCATTTAGACTTTATCGGAAATTTAAAATGTAACTTTAGAAATTATTCTAAGAAGCTACAAGTGGGAACCACTTTGTGAATTTGGTTCACAAAAGAGTGCAGGGTGGTGAAAGTGGCTCTGATCAAGGCTGTAAAAGAGGGTGATAAACCAGGCATAATTTGAGTGAAAATGTTTTATGTGACAACTCTCTGTAAATGTAAGAAAAATCGTGAAGAAGCCCAGTGGGTTGAATTAACACATGTGCTGCAAAAACATGAATCTCGAGCCTTCTGGAGAATCACTGCACCCGGAAGTAGGTCAAGGCTACTTCAACCTGACTCATATGTTCAGGTGGAGCAACGCGTAGCCCATGTTTCTACTTCGGATGATTTGAGGGCCATCTTTAGGCCATGATCTCATCTAAGCAATTAATATACCTTAATCCCGCTTTGAATGCAAATAACTGGCCTTAATCCACATACAACTGTATTCACTCCTAATAAAACCAAGTTAGTTTTCCAACACATGAAAAGAGAAAGAGAAGGCCCCAATAGCATCCCAAGGGAGTTACTCCATTCAGAGCGAGCTATACAGGTTCCTTACTTGAACACACTTAGGGCCTGATTTAGATCATGGGGGATTTCCTGTCGGCCGAAATATCAATCCCATTATATGCTATGGGATTTATTTTTCGGCGTTTGGGATATTCGTCACCGACATAACAGCGTAATAGTGTGGCATGGGGCTACCGTTGTCCCAATTCATATGAAGGGGCCAAAAGACAATCCTGCAAAGTATAGACCCACTAGCCTCATTGGTAATAATCGGAAAATATTTTGCAGGCAAGTCCTTACCTGGCTGCAGAGATGGAGTGAACATCAGATGTTGTCAGATGTTCAGGCTGGCTCCGGGAAGTACTATTGACCAAGTGCTTTGTTGAACAACTACATGCTGAAAGAACATTTCCCTAAAAAAAATCCTTAATTTGTAAGTAGCCTTCATGGATATGAGGACTGCATTCGACTTACTACCCCGGGACTGCCTGTAGGAGGTACTGGGGCAGTATGGCAAACCAAAAGATCTGCTGCAAATCCTGAGTAAATTACACACAGGCAAAAGACATATGGAATGCACAAAGAGAGCTGCACAAAAGGATTCCAATAAAACTGGGGTGAGACAAAGGTATGTCCTGGCCCCCATGCTGTTTTGCTTATACATAAATGGCATGGTGGAGTAATTGAACAAATGCCAGCATGATGCATCAACATCAGCAAACATGCTACTCTTAGCTGAAGATACTTTGCAACTGAAGCGCACACCAGTGGGATTGCAGGAATTGCTAGATCATTTAATAAAGTTCTACAAGAGTAGAGGCCTAGAAATTAATGCAGGAAAGTCTACGTTTATGGCTTTAAATCCTCAACGCTTGAGGATGGGACTCCACTGAGCATGTAAACAGCTTCTACTATTTAGGAGTCAGGCTGACTTACAACCTCTCTTCGAATTTCCAGCTTGATGAAAGCAAAACCACTCTCCAACACAGAACAGCGGCTATTTTGAAAACTTTGTCGACATCATTTAGGACTGTTTCCATAGTCCTTGAAGTACACAGAGCAGTAGCCCTTGGCGGGGCATTGTATGGGGCTATAGAGATGTTACCCAGTTGAATCGCTTGAAAAATACATTTCTTAGATCTCTATTAAATTTACCAAAAATAGCACACCTCTGAAACCAGTAAGGTGGGACTTGTACCTAAAAAGAATAGATTTTATTGCCCGATTAGGAATTCTAAATTATTGGGGTAGAATCTGGACCAAAGCTCATCTGGTTCCCTACAGAGCTGCTCTTGCTGAGCTAACTGTCTTAGACAAACGTTGTTCTACACCATGGCTGAGGGCAGTTGAAGCTCTTTGTGGGATGTTAAAGATAGCAGAAGTATGAAATGAGCAAAGCAAAATGGAAAGAAGCATATCCAAATGGGTCAAGGGCCTATGTTGGGATCATATACTCTTGGAAGTGTGGTGTGAGCAGAGGTCTGATTGCTAAGTTTTTATACCATAAATGTAGCCCCGGGTTTCAAGTATTTCTTGACAGAATTAGCCCCATTAAGGCCAAGACCCTCTACCTTTGTGTCAGAATTGGCATGCTACCACTTTAGGGTGTTTACAGCAAAGTTGGACAGCAGGGGATGCTCTTCCTGTCCTAATACTGTGGAAACAGAAGAACATTTTCAACTTCTCTGCCCTAGATATAAGAAGCTGAGATCTAAGTGGATTCTTCCACTGCATAGATCTCTAGGTTTAAGGCAGTATCTGGAGGCCCTACGATTATCAAGAATTTTATATTGGGCCTGGCATTTTACGATCTAACCCAGTGTTGTACCGAAGCCTATGGTGGAATCCATTGCCTGGAGGTTACAGCATAGGACTACGGAAGTACTTATTAAACTATCCGTTGTGCACGTTATCTGCGGAGATAAACCCTGGCTGACTTAGCTTTGCATGATTGTACTGGTAGCCATAGCGGATTCCTATAAGAGGTTTTCTTATTAACTTATACCGGAATATTGCTCGAAGATGAAGCCTAATAATTACAAAGCACATGAGTCCACATGGGATTTGTGCAATCCACATATAAAATTTGTTTACAAACCAAGTCTGTTTAGTAGGTCCCTCAGATGAGGCAGGATCTTTAACGAACTGATTCAAAACTGGTAGTTAACAGGAATGACAATGGAACCACTTGGAAAGTGGAAATAGTCTGCAGGGAGCAAATGGATCTAGCAAATGACAGCATACAGAAGGTCGATCATGTGATACGATTTTAGGCTCAGTTTATCATGGAGAATATTGCATTTGCTGGCACCAGATTTCCACATGTGGTTTCCTTGTTTACGCTTTATCTACATGACTGTTGCACTAGTCATCTTATAACCGTTTGGCTTCTTATATGTGTAAGTCTGATGTTGTAGGATTGATTGTGATTCTTACATGACTGTTGCATGGGTCATTTTATGACTAGCTGGCTTTTTTTTTTTTTCTTTAAAGATTGGTGTTCTTAGACCTGCAAAAACTGTTTCTAATAGCAGCACTTTATAAATAATGGTGAGGGTTTTTTTAAAATCATTCTACAATTCTCATTCTCATGATAGTAACATTTTAGACTTACATTTTTCAAGAACCATGATACCTTCTTGAAGGTACAGCACTGCAATGAATATATGTGAACTATATTCAAACCTATGTGTCAAAGATCTGCTGATATAGAAATATATGCCAATATTCTTTGATTCTTCCACAACACAGTAATTCTAATGTAGCGCAGCTGTTACTGAGGAGGAAATCTTATTTGCACTGATGTTCTTTAAAGAGTGAGCAGTTAGTTAATGAAGTGGAGGGCTTACAAGTGCCTAGAGGGGAAATAGTTTACAGCACAATGATAGTTTACTTCTTCGCTCACAACACAGAGTTCTCAATAAACGATTGTTCTTGGTATATATATTGGTCAAAGAAGGACTGCCCCACAACAAGTGGTATAGCCAGTAACTGTGCAATACATTTGTGCTTTCAGACCAATTCATATCAACACATACCATCCCCGGTCAAAAGCCAGGCTTACTCTAAAAGGAATAAATGTAGCCAGAGCTACTAATTCAGTTAGGGAAAACACTGGAATCAAAGGCTTAGTGAACTGTAGATGTTTGAAATTATTATAGATGCACAGTATAGCTTAATAAATATCTACAAAACTAAATGAATGCAACAGTAAATTAAATGTGTGCCATTAAGCAGGGAGTGCTAAGTAACCTAGCATCTACCAATTTGCTTTTTGTCACATCACTCTAAAAAATAGCTTGTAAAACAGACTCACATTTGAAAGTTTCTGCCTCCAAAATCTGACAGCTGGCTTGATGCTCAAACTGATCGTCTTCACACAGGTAGTTGTGACAAAAAGAACAGCAAAATATTCTACCACCTGTTGGAATAAATATACAAAGACTAGTAAACGTCCCTAAAGTCTCTAATTAAGTAACAACAACCAGCATATGAACAGAAATAATAGAAAAAAAATGAAGGGTTGAGTCTGTATAACCCTGTAAAGCCTAGGCTACACTAACCAGTATATGAAGAAGAGAAGCTCTAACAGGATAAAGAACAATTATACTAAAATATCCTATTTTTGGAGGCCAGGCTTTAGTTAAATTTTATGTTCTAAACAAATATATTTTTGAATGTTTGTTGGTAAGATCTAGAGGAAGCTTCGAATGGAAAACATAAAACTTTCCCAACATAGCACAGGACCAAATGGGTTTTGCAGTCACTATTCATTGTAGAGAACAGATGATCACAAGACCATTGTTCGAAGTTATGTTTTGGGGGAAAAAAACTTTAACTATTTGTTTTTCCAGTAGGAGATATATACATACAAACACAAACAGACTGAAAATACACTTTGTGGCTTTTAAATGGTCAAAAAAGTCAGATTTTGGCATAAGGTACCATATATGCCTGTATAGCGCAGTAATATATCATGCTTCTGGCACAAAATCCAATAACAGAAAACATTAACAATGGTCATGCGATCCATCTGCTCTCTACAAAGAACAGTGACTGCACAACACATTTGACCCTGTGCTATTTTGTAAATGTTTTATGTTTTCCACTCCAAGCTTCCCCTATTCTTGCCAGCAAACATCCAAAAATACATTTGATTAGAACATAACATTTAACTAAAGCCTTGGCCTTTAGCAAGAAATCCAGAATAATTGGATTGCTCAGGGAAATGTTTCAACTTTTCATTATCCTTCACTTACCATGATCCCAGACCCCTCTTTCACATTCTACACATTCTGCATCTGTCAAAGGACAAATGCAGGCATGTGTGCTTAGACATTTCCGGCCATGGCACACCCACGCTTCACAAAAGTCACAGACAGCTCCCTGAAAAACACAAAAAAAAAATGACTTGTATAACACAAACTAACAAAAAGTTAATTAAAAACACACCTTAAATCAATGTTTCTGGTTGAAAAGTCTGAATAACGTGTATTTCATAAATGTTTTGGGCAGGCTTCAAAGGGTTAATGAAAGAGAGACTTTTGTATATCTTGATGTTTAATTTGTGGTTTCGAATCCTCAACTCTTACGAGAACGATCAACTAACTAGCTCATACAGATGAGGCAAGCATTTTATCCCTTCGCTCAACACAGGGCTCATGGATCTCTGAAGGTTTTGACGAGCCAAGCAATCTGAATCGTTGGCATCAAATGAAAATTTCTGATGAAGCAGGCGAGCGTCTTGAATAAAAAAAGGGGCAGAAACACTAAGCGGAATGAGGGCACAACCCCTGTTCACATATTCCAGGTCTTAATTTTAGTGCGAGTATTTACACATAGATTTCTAAAAAGGCACTTTGGCATGTTGATGTTGTTGATTAATGTTATGTTCACTCTTCTCTACAACCTTGAAAAAGCGATTTATGGAGTGCAAAATACATGATGCTGGTCTTTTTAGAAATATGTAAATACAAACTCTTGAATCAAAATTTAACTGTAAGACTGAATCCCTTTTACCATTATTAAATGTGCATTAAAAAAGAAGCAACTGTTCAATGATGACGACTAAACAACTTTTTTTGATTCATAATTCTTTAAATGTGATTTAAAAGCATAGGGTGCTTCCCTTTCTCTTTTGTGTTTTACGGGAATTGTGGTTCTTGTTTTAAAACATGATAATATTTTATAGTTAGAAGAAACCATAACTTACCATTAACAGTAAAAAATGTTTATTGGAAAGGTAGAGGCAGAGGTGGTGCTTCAAGAGACTGAGGTGAGGAGGTTCAGACCAGATCTTTGGGTCAGACCAAGCCATAGCTGTAAGTGAGACTACTCTGGAGGTAGGAGAAGGAGCAGTGGAGTCCAGGCTTGGCAGTAGAGGTTGCGAATTTTCGGCAAGCTGCATGAGCACAGACAACAGCAGCTGGGAGAGGCAACATCTGGAGAAAATGTGGAGAGATGGTATAGCTGCTACTCCATCATAGAGAGCGCAACAGTCGCCAGCCTCAGCCAAGCTTGAGACTTGCATCAACTCGCCTTATTCAGTCTTCAGTCTCAGGTGAGGGGCATGAGCAGCCACAAGAGCCACATATGTCAAGAGGGTTGGTGAGGGAGCTGCTCCGCGAAGAAGCGGCGAGTCTGGCTAGCCAACTTTGTTTGTTTTGACAGCCATTGCCAGGGGACCACACTCTGCAGCAAGAGAAGGCCTGCTACCAATGTCTGGGCAGGCTGAGCTGTTCATGCATGAGGTGCAGTTGGTGAACTTGGGGAGGGAGGGCGGGGAGCATTGTATGGCCACCAGGAGCAGCAGGAGCCTAATCATTTAACTACAGCTAAAAGTCTAATCAAGATTAAAGCAAATTAAAAAAACTGAACACACTGACAAAGTGGCTTGTAGCCCTGCACAACACCAGGGTACCTCAACACTATATGAGCTAAATTTTTGGCTATGTGATTCGGTGTCTTGTGTAGCATTACTAAGTCAGAGAGACCCAAGGAGGAGGTGCCTTACATTTTGACATTCTAGAAATACAAGTTTTGATTGTGCTGGCCCTGTGCTAACCAAGCAGTGGTTGCCAAGTTGCTGAGGAGAAAGCGGACTGAGGTCCATCATGGGCTGAGCAGCCCTGTGAAAAACTGTTTTCCCCTGAACTTCTGTGTACGAAGCAAGGATAGAGCAGGGAGTACTGAAGTACGGAGATGGCAGAAGGTGTCAGCGGGGGGCATGAAAGAAGGGGTCTCAGCTGAATCAACTTGACATTGGGGCACGCAGGTGGCCTGGTGGCACTAGGTTGTGTCTTGTGTGGTTAAGGGCACTGTTGACCCTCTTCGTTGTAGTCTTCATTCTGATGCTAGCAGCAGAGTTTGGTCTACTGGTTGTTAATGATGGGGAAACCACCCTTTAGCTAAAGGGGTAAAGGTGGTTCAAGAAGCCATTGGAATGGATCCATTTATATAACAGCAACCAGAACTACACGGCTCAAGGAACTAAGGACAGTGGATGCGCAGTAGAGCGCTCAATAATTTTTTTTTAGTATACTGCAGACAGACACCCTAAAGAACAAAATGGGAAATGTCCACTTCAAAGTAAAACTTAATCTCCTATATATGCAACAGAAAAAATTGTAACCCTATACCTTAAGAGCCCGCTGACCAACGTCAAAAAGGTTGGATGCAAAAAGTGACTGAGTGCTGCCTTGGATTCTATTATTTGAGCCCCACTGAACCCAGGGAGCCTTTAAATACAGGAGTAAATTAAGGTGAATGGGCAAAACCAAAATAGTCAAGTTGTTTTACAATGGATTAGATAGCATCAATAAACAGCTCCAGAGTCACTAGAAAAAAGGTAGAAAGAGCAAATAAACAAGGCACAGACCTAGAGATGAGAACGTCAACAAGTGAACCATATACAGGGTTATATGAAAACTTCAAGAAAAAAAATTAATCTCAGTACAGTAGTAAAATTCCACCGGATCGCCATAATATGGAAAAGGAAAGAATTACATCAACCAAGGGTCTCAAAGTTGTTAGAGTACCTCAGGGGAGTGGCAACAGTCTGAAAATGTTTAATGGAACGCTTATTGTGGCTGCTTATGCAACTGATCACCCTGTAACCTCTAAAAGCTCAGAGCTTTTAGAGTGCAGGCTGAAATTTTAGAGATCAAGTAAAGATCAATCAGCCTCTGAAAGCTTCTGGTATAAACCTTGGAGGGGGTAGTCTTTGTAATAGGAGGGATCAAGTTAAATTTAAGCTGATGTACTCCCTCCAACGAGATCTCTAAGGACCCTTTTGTCATGAAATGCATGAACACCCTAGAAAAACGGATAGGTAATGAGGGGAAGAAGTAGAGAAGTGAATGGGAGGGTCAGTCGTATGGTAACATATGCGCCAAGTAGAAATGGTTAAAACAGCTGCATCAGAATGTGATGAACAGCAGCAATCAGCAGAAACTTTAGTGCAGCTGAAGAACCTAAAAACTAATTATATTAGTTGTGTACAACAAAACTTTAAGTGTAATAGAAACAGTGATAAAGCTATTCTTCATTCCATAGAGGTAGGCTTGGAATCCAAAGAATTAATGGATATGGCTCTCTCCTTAATAATGTCTACCAATTTGATCTATTAGAAACAAAATAAAACACATCAAGCCCTATCGTGGTGGATTGAAAATGTCACTTACCCAGTGTACATCTGTTCGTGGCATTAGTCGCTGCAGATTCACATGTTGTGCATAGCCCGCCATCTGGTGTTGGGTCGGAGTGTTACAAGTTGTTTTTCTTCGAAGAAGTCTTTCGAGTCACGAGACCGAGGGACTCCTCCTCCTTTGCTTCCATTGCGCATGGGCGTCGACTCCATCTTCGATTGTTTTCCCCGCAGAGGGTGAGGTAGGAGTTGTGTGTGTTAGTAATAGTGCCCATGCAATGGAGTGAATAAGTATGTACCAATTAAGATTTAAGTAATATATTTACAAAATGTACAAAGTTGAAGATAACTTCCAAACGGCTACAGGCTCCCGGGGAGGCGGGTGGGCACATGTGAATCTGCAGCGACTAATGCCACGAACAGATGTACACTGGGTAAGTGACATTTTCAGTTCGATGGCATGTGTAGCTGCAGATCCACATGTTGTGCATAGACTAGTAAGCAGTTATCTCCCCAAAAGCGGTGGCTCAGTCTGTAGGCGTGGAAGTAGTCTGAAATAGAGTTCTTAGTACGGCTTGACCTACTGTGGCTTGTTGTGCGGACAGCACGTCCACACAGTAGTGCTTAGTAAATGTGTGAGGCGTAGACCATGTGGCTGCCTTACATATCTCGTGCATTGGAATATTCCCTAGGAAGGCCATGCTAGCGCCTTTCTTTCGGGTTGAGTGTGCCCTTGGTGTAATGGGCAGCTCCCTTATAGCTTTAAGGTAGCAGATTTGGATGCACTTAACTATCCATCTGGCTATACCCTGTTTTGATATTGGGTTTCCTGTATGAGGTTTTTGGAATGCAATAAACAGTTGTTTTGTTTTTCTGATTTGTTTTGTTCTGTCAATGTAGTACATTAGTGCTCTTCTGATGTCTAATGTATGTAGTGCCCTTTCAGCTACCGAGTCTGGCTGTGGGAAGAACACTGGTAGTTCAACCGTTTGATTTAAGTGGAACAGTGAAATAACCTTTGGTAGAAATTTAGGATTGGTTCTTAGGACTACCTTATTTTTGTGTATTTGGATATAAGGTTCTTGTATTGTAAAAGCCTGAATTTCACTTACTCTTCTTAGAGATGTGATGGCGATGAGAAATGCAACTTTCCAGGTTAGGAATTGTATTTCGCAAGAATGCATGGGCTCAAAAGGTGGACCCATGAGTCTCGTTAAGACGATGTTGAGGTTCCATGAAGGAACGGGTGGTGTCCTTGGTGGTATAATTCTTTTGAGGCCTTCCATAAACGCTTTAATGACAGGTATCCTAAATAGTGAAGTTGAATGGGTAATCTGCAGGTATGCAGATATTGCTGCGAGGTGTATTTTAATGGAAGAGAAGGCCAGGTTTGATTTTTGTAAGTGTAGTAAGTAACCCACTACATCCTTTGGAGATGCGTGTAATGGTTGAATTTGATTATTATGGCAGTAGCAAACAAACCTTTTCCATTTGCTTGCATAGCAGTGTCTAGTGGATGGTCTTCTAGCTTGCTTTATGACTTCCATACATTCTTGGGTGAGGTTTAAGTGTCCGAATTCTAGGATTTCAGGAGCCAGATTGCTAGATTCAGCGATGCTGGGTTTGGATGCCTGATCTGTTGTTTGTGTTGTGTTAACAGATCTGGCCTGTTGGGTAACTTGACGTGGGGTACTACTGATAGGTCTAGCAGTTTTGTGTACCATGGTTGCCTCGCCCATGTTGGTGCTATCAGGATGAGTTTGAGTTTGTTTTGACTCAATTTGTTTACTAGATATGGAAGGAGAGGGAGAGGGGTAAAAGCGTACGCAAATATCCCTGACCAGTTCATCCATAGGGCATTGCCTTGGGACTGCCTGTGTGGGTATCTGGATGCGAAGTTTTGGCATTTTGCGTTCCTTTGTTGCAAATAAGTCTATTTGAGGTGTTCCCCAAATTTTGAAGTAAGTGTTTAGAATTTGGGGGTGAATTTCCCATTCGTGGACCTGTTGGTGATCTCGAGAGAGATTGTCTGTAAGTTGATTCTGGATCCCTGGAATAAACTGTGCTATTAGGCGAATGTGGTTGTGAATTGCCCATTGCCATATTTTTTGTGACAGGAGGCACAGCTGTGTCGAGTGTGTCCCCCCCTGTTTGTTTAGATAATACATTGTTGTCATGTTGTCTGTTTTGACAAGAATGTAGTTGTGGGCTATGATGGGTTGGAATGCTTTTAACGCTAGGAAAACTGCTAGCAGTTCGAGGTTATTTATATGCAGCTTTGTTTGATGTACGTCCCATTGTCCTTGGATGCTGTGTTGATTGAGGTGTGCTCCCCACCCTGTCATGGAAGCATCTGTTGTTATCACGTATTGTGGCACTGGGTCTTGGAAAGGCCGCCCTTTGTTTAAATTTATACTGTCCACCATAGAAGCGAGATGTATGTTTGGCGGTCTATCAACACCAGATCTAGAAGGTGACCCTGTGCTTGTGACCATTGTGATGCTAGGCACTGTTGTAAGGGTTTCATGTGCAGTCTTGCATTCGGGACAATGGCTATGCATGAGGACATCATGCCTAGGAGTTGTAATACCATCTTTGCCTGTATTTTTTGTGTTGGATACATGGTTTGTACAACTTTTTGGAAATTTTTAACCCTTTGTGGACTTGGAGTGGCTATTCCCCTTGTTGTGTCTATTGTTGCTCCTAGGTATTGCTGTACTTTGCACGGCAGAATGCGTGATTTCGCATAGTTGACGGAGAAACCAAGCTTGTAGAGGGTTTGTATGACCTGATCTGTGTGGTGTGAACACTTTGTCAGTGAGTTGGTCTTGACTAGCCAATCGTCTAGATACGGGAATACGTGTATTTGCTGCCTTCTGATGTGTGCAGCTACTACTGCTAGGCATTTTGTAAAGACTCTTGGTGCGGTTGTTATACCGAACGGCAATACTTTGAATTGGTAATGTATTCCTTTGAATACGAACCTTAGGTATTTCCTGTGCGAGGGATGTACCGGTATGTGAAAATATGCGTCTTTGAGATCTAAGGTTGTCATGTAGTCTTGTTGCTTTAGCAATGGTAACACTTCTTGGAGCGTGACCATGTGAAAGTGTTCTGATTTGATGTAGGTGTTTAGTGTTCTGAGATCTAGGATTGGTCTCAGTGTTTTGTCCTTTTTTGGTATTAGAAAGTACAGTGAGTAAACTCCTGTGTTTATTTGTGTACCTGGTACCAGTTCTATTGCGTTCTTTTGCAGTAATGCTTGAACTTCTATTTCCAGAAGGTCTGAATGCTGTTTTGATATATTCTGTGTTTTTGGTGGTATATTTGGAGGGATTTGGAGAAATTCTATGCAATAACCATGTTGGATGATTGCTAAGACCCAAGTGTCTGTTGTTATTTCCTCCCAGGATTGGTAATACTTACTTATTCTTCCCCCCACTGGTGTTGTGTGGAGGGGATGAGTGACCTGTGAGTCACTGTTTGGTTGCAGGTGTTTTTGGGCTTTGAAATTTTCCCCTGTTTCTAGGGAATTGTCCTCCTCTGTACTGGCCCCGAAAGCTTCCCCTTTGGTACTGTCCCTGGTAGGTAGACGGTGTTGAATGTGAGGTACTGGCTTGTGTGGCTTGACCCCAAAACCCCCCTCTGAAGGTTGTCTTGCGGAAGGTGCCGAAAGTGCCTCTGCCCTGCGGGGAATAGAGTGCGCCCATGGCTTTGGCAGTGTCAGTGTCCTTTTTTAGCTTCTCAATTGCCGTGTCCACTTCAGGTCCGAACAGTTGTTGCTCATTGAATGGCATATTGAGCACCGCTTGCTGTATCTCCGGTTTAAAGCCAGATGTTCGTAACCACGCGTGCCTTCTTATGGTTACTGCTGTGTTAATTGTTCTTGCAGCTGTGTCAGCTGCATCCATAGAGGAGCGTATTTGGTTATTGGAGATGTTTTGTCCCTCCTCAACCACCTGTTTCGCCCTTTTTTGTAAATCCTTGGGTAGATGCTCGATGAGGTGCTGCATCTCGTCCCAATGGGCTCTATCATATCGCGCTAGGAGCGCTTGAGAGTTAGCGATGCGCCACTGGTTTGCAGCTTGTACTGCGACCCTTTTTCCGGCTGCGTCGAACTTGCGGCTTTCTTTATCCGGTGGTGCATCGCCTGACGTGTGAGAGTTGGCTCTCTTGCGAGCTGCCCCTACTACACCCGAATCTGGTGGGAGTTGTGAGGTGATGAAAGCAGGGTCTGTGGGCGGTGCTTTATATTTCTTTTCCACCCTTGGTGTTATTGCTCTACTCTTGACAGGCTCTTTGAAGATTTGCTTTGCGTGCCTTAGCATTCCTGGGAGCATAGGCAGGCTCTGGTAGGTGCTATGGGTGGAGGAGAGGGTGTTGAAAAGGAAGTCATCCTCGACAGGTTCCGAGTGTAGCGACACGTTATGGAACTCTGCTGCCCTAGCTACCACCTGTGAATACGCTGTGCTGTCCTCTGGTGGTGAGGGCTTGGTAGGATACGCCTCCGGACTGTTGTCTGACACTGGGGCGTCGTATAGGTCCCAAGCGTCCTGGTCATCTTGGCTCATGGTGGTGTGAGCCGGTGAGTGTGACGGAGTCTGTGCCGGTGATATGTAAGTTACAGGTGGAGGAGAGGGTGGCGGAGTTACCTTCTTCACCACTTTTGTTTGTGGTGCTTGTTCCTGTATTTGGAACTCAAGTCTCCTTTTTCTCCTAATAGGGGGAAGGGTGCTGATCTTCCCTGTTCCACTCTGTATGAAGATCCGTTTTTGAGTGTGGTCTACTTCAGTGGACTGTAACTCTTCCTCGAATCTATGTTTGCGCAATTGAGAGGACAGTGATTGCTCCTCTGAATATGAGCTGGTTGTTGGCTCGGTCGCCGGTCGTTTCGGCACCGAAACTATGTCCTTACTCGTTTTCGGCTCTGAGGCGACTTTCCTCTTTTTTGGAGTCGAAACTTCTCGGCGTCGATCCTCCTCGGTGCCGCTGTCTCTGCGTCGAGCAGCTTCGGCTCCGATGTCTCGGCGTCGATCTTTGTCGGTAGCACTTTCTCGGTCCCGAGATTGCTGCGTGCCAGTGTCTCGACCCGAGTTGGACGATCTCGGCACTAGTTCGGCCTTCTTCGGTGCCGATGGGCAGTCACCGACTTTATGGGTTGAGCCATGGCCTGTTGGCAGTGGCGTCCCCTGGGCCTTGTCTGTTTTCTTGTGTGCTGGCTTCGACGTTTTACTCACTGTTTCGTGGACGTCGAATTCCTCCGAGTCCGATTCATGAATAGAGAAGGCTTCCTCTTCTTCTCCTTGTTCCTCGAACTCTCGGTGTCCTGTCGGCGTGGACGCCATCTGTAATCTTCTGGCTCGCACGTCACGGAGTGTTTTTCGGGATCGAAACACACGACAGGCCTCACAAGTTTCTTCCTTGTGCTCAGGCGACAGGCACAGGTTACAGACCAAATGTTGGTCTGTATATGGGTATTTGTTGTGGCATTTAGGGCAGAATCGGAACGGGGTCCGTTCCATCAGCCTCGATGTTACACGCGGTCGGGCCGACCAGGCCCCGACGGGGGATCGAAATTACCCCGAAGGGCTACCGGAGCTCTTCACGATTCGATGTCGATTCTATCTAATCCGATCCCGAACGCAACAATACCGACGTAATCTTCTGAATTTCTAACTATCTTCCCGTTCCGAACCCGGACCGAAAAGGAACACGTCCGAACCCGATGGCGGAAAGAAAACAATCGAAGATGGAGTCGATGCCCATGCGCAATGGAAGCAAGGGAGGAGGAGTCCCTCGGTCTCGTGACTCGAAAGACTTCTTCGAAGAAAAACAACTTGTAACACTCCGACCCAACACCAGATGGCGGGCTATGCACAACATGTGTATCTGCAGCTACACATGCCATCGAACTCTGTATTTCAATCAACAA
Source organism: Pleurodeles waltl (assembly GCF_031143425.1). Classification (NCBI taxonomy): domain Eukaryota; kingdom Metazoa; phylum Chordata; class Amphibia; order Caudata; family Salamandridae; genus Pleurodeles; species Pleurodeles waltl. Next base: position 656,037,421 of record NC_090437.1, read on the forward strand.
GACCAGACAATTTGAATCAAGACTTGCACCTAAAATAGGGTTGAGTCTCTTTTCCTTACAACGTGGACATAGAAGTGCTGCGCGGGAAGAAGTAAAACTGTTCCTCAACGGAGGAGAAAAATGTAAGATAAGTATTTTTCCAACTATTGGTCTTCATTGATGATCTAAGTTCAAAATATTTTAAAATGTACTTTAAAACTCTTCAATAAAGTGGTAGAAGACTCAGATCACAACTATACTGCTATACTGAAACATCTGATTGAATTTAACATTCCTGGCAAAGAACAAAATCATGAGTGGAGGTTTCCCAAAATCTAGCAATCACTCTCCAAAAGGAGAATGCAGCTAAGGAGGGGGGTATAGATGGCATACCACCTCTTAACTCCATCCATCCTACAAGAAAAATTCCAAAGTCACAACAATGAAATGGGAATCATTAGACTAGTAGTAGGTGGAAGTAGTGGAGAAAGAGACAAGCGTACATCTAACTGAGAACCAAACAAATCTCAAAGGAGTCTAGCCCTTCTAGAAGAACAAAGGCCACTTCGATGTCTAGGGTAAAGAATGAAAACAAGGGTCTTACTCTACAAAGGGAACACACTTTACCCCAAGAATAGTTGAGATTTCTTGCGGCGACTCAGCTCCTAATCTATTTATGAACAGATACAAGATTTTGCCAATCTTCATCTCCATCCCCTCATTATCAAATGTTACATCAAAAGATGTGTCACTATTTTCTAAACCAAATGTCAAGGCAGGTGATAGTGAACGGCTGTATGCCATAGCGCATCTCCATTTAAGAGTAGTACTTGAAATAGTCTTAAAAGCTCTTGACGACATGAGCTGACTGGATTTTGATATGTATTAAGAAAGCTGGGAGTGGTCTGTAGAGAATGCTGTGGGGGATGGGCGGAGATGACATTTGGCTGCATCAACCCTTAGCGAATGTGTTTATCTGCCCCCAGCAACATAGACGCTGTGAAAGATTAAAATATTTGCATTAGAAACAGCCCGTAAGATAGTTACAGAAACACATGTGAAATTTAATGAGGGATCTAAGGTACAAGACTTGTATTTGAGTGGCAGCAGTAAAAGTGTTTTTTTTCCTGATAACCATAGTATGGGTATTTTGTCATGGAATATAGCAGGGTTAATAAGAAATGAACACTATGTCAAAAATAGGCTGAAAGAAAAGAGACATTTTATAGTGGCCTATCAGGAAACCTGTGCGACAATAGAGCTGTTATTTGATAACTACATATCCTATTATGATAAAGCTAAGAATGGCACTTTTGGCTGTCCAAAGGGACGTTTATTGACATTAGTCGCTGTCCAGAAGGATATAAAAAGTTCTAGAATAATTGATGAATTCCATTTTTAACAATAGCAGTGGTCGATAGTAAGGCCACTCTCAACAGGTGTGAAGATCCCAGTAGTAAAATGCTAATCACAGTGAATGTACATTTGTCACCGTATAAGCAGCAAGGTCAACAACTGGTCAAATTGATAGGTCTAGTTGAAGAAACTGGATTTAGACATTCAACACACCATAACATTATTAAGGGATTTTCATATTAAAATGCCACCTTCTGCTAATGCTGATGGAGAGGTGTCCCAAGTGGATACAGCTCTGGGCACCCTGGTTCGCGATTTAGAGCGCTCTCAGCTAGGAAGGAAATTAAGTCTTGCCTCTGGCATGAACTCGGCACTGAACATTCATGCAAGATCTGTTTCTACTTACAGTGAATCTCCTGTTTTAGCTCTCCTTGATGCACTAATTGAATTCTTCCAGTAACATACAAAGGTAATAGTTGCAGGAGATTTTAATGTGAGCTTCGAGCCCTCGTATAACATCAATGAGTTAATAGAGGCAGAAGACGAGCAGTGGAATGTTCCCCATCTATCAGGAAAACCTCAGTGTAATCTTTCTGGTCCCGCTCTCCAACTAGCCTCTATATCTGTTGGTTTGGGTTAAGGGCTTGCAATGGGCATACCAACTCAGATACTGAAAGGTTGCCCACTTTTAAAAGAGGTCTCTATTGGAGTGTCATTGATTATGTTATTTTAGACGTAAGTCTTTGGCCGCTAATAGTCTAAATGAAAGTTGAAACTCCCCGGTCACAACTTCTTGATTGTATCCCCTTCTGTGGAAGTCCTATACTACATAACAACCGCAGGCAAGCCTCCTGGCCCTATGTAATAAAAGCAAAACTGCACTCTGAGATATATGGCTTTTATATGTCTTACCTATCTGATTATGAAGGCCTTCTTAGTTCTGCAATTCCTATTCTAAACATTCAGAACATGTTTTTCACAAAGTTACAAGGTATCTTTCATAGTGGATTTGACCACAAACAACTAGGCTGTGGGAAGGTGGTAAAATGGGTCAACCTCGAGTGTAAAGCAGCAAAACAACAGCTTTTAAGAGTAAATCATATGCAGGTGGAGATCAGAGGCCAGATGGAACTACAAATCTGGCCTCATAAAAGCCTGAAATGATTGTGATATTATCTAGCAAGATTTGCTTTGTGCTGTTAAAATTAATGATAGCAGGTATGCCATACATTATCGTATGGTAGTAATAATAGCGTGAGAACTTATCACCACCATATAACACCTGATATTTGGGTGACTCCTTTTCCTTACTGTGTGGCAAAAATAACCTTGATGGTCCACCGTCGAGCCCTGGCCTGCTGATCCTTACTGAGAACTCAACAGCAGTAGATCCCAGGGCAAATGATACAATAACCTTCAGTTTAGAGGACACTTCTGGTGCCATCTGCCTTTGAAAACCAGCAAAAGCCCCTGGCCCTGAAAAAATACCAGGTGATTTTTACAAATCAGTGCCTCAAGTTTGGGTTAGTTACATCAACTTACTATCCAACGCCATTTCGTCCAGCGGGGAAATCCAGGATTCATGGAAGAGGGAGGAAATCATTCCCATTTAAAAAAAGGGTGATGCCTGTATTCCATCTAACTATGGGCCTGTAAGCATTATAGATAATTTGCACAAAGTATTTGCAAGACAAGTCCTAGATAAGCTATTAAAATGGGCACAGGAAGAACACATGTCCCCACTTCAAGCTGGTTTTCGTCCGAGACCAGCACCTCTTACCAGGTTTTTAGACTTGCCATCCTCTACTCGAAATATACATTACTTTTAAAACAAAAAAGATATACATATCCTTTGTAGATCGCAGAGACACATTTGATCTCATTCTCCCCAAAAAAATCTTTGGAGAGTCTTGGTTAATATGAGTGCTCCGGGGAACCTGTTCCAACTTTTTGCAAAGCTTCATGATGAGAACTATGCTCAGGTCCTTTGGGGTAGCAAGAGAGAACTGACAGATTGCATTCCTATCATGCAGGGTGTGCACCAGGGGTGAGTCCTGGCCCAACCCGCTCCACCCTGTAAATGAATGATGTGGTAAACAAACTCTTGGATTGAAGGAACAACTCACCTGTATTAAATAACAAGAAGGTCCTGCATCCTCCTTTTTGCAGGTGGCTTGCTCCTTATTTCCAAGACTCCGTCGGGGCTTCAGATCAAAATTGACAAATTTCTGGGTTTTTGGAAAACCTGAGGCCTCAAGCTGAATGCAACTAAAACTAAATAAATGGTGCTTGGACAGCTGCTGTCAAGTATTGCACGAGACGAGCTAGCAATGACTCTTGGAAAGAGTTCATATTTTTTATTAAATGGGGGTTATACTATCAGACACACTTAAATTGGAACCCCAGATTACCAAAAGTACCATGTTAATTCAACACAGATCCATAGCTAGTCTACAGTTACATGAGAGAATGTGTTCCCACTCGGTATGTATCCCCTGTATCAGAAGTCTACTGTACAAAAGAGCAGAGCACTGCCTTTTATGGAATCGAAGTATGGGGATGTGCTTACACTCATCAACTGACGATTGTAGAGAACAAATTCATAAGTACACTGGTCTCAGTTCCAGTTAGCACTCCCCTAATTCCATTCTTCTTCGATCTAGCCATACGTAAAATATCTGACTCAGCATCACTAAAGCCCTTTGTTTACTGGGTCCGCCTGGTCTACACCCGAGTTAACCGACTACAAGGATTCCCTCAAGGACTTAGTAAACATGAACAATAATATGAGGGTCCCCTGGTTAAGTTTTTTTTTTTAACTGGTTTCAAAGGTTGGACTTGCAAAGACTAAGGGACGACCCAAGATCCCTTGGCAAAGCTGAGGTCAAGGGACTACAATCTAGCTACTGGGCTTATGTCCACAAGCAATAAGTCATGAGCGGATCTAAAGGGCATCTAACAAATCAGTTCTTTGAACACAAGCTCACTTCGTGCTTTGAGTCATTTCTGGATACTACTGCCCCGCCATTAGCAAAGGCTCTATATGTGCGCTTCCAGCTGGGTGACTTACTGTTGAGATCCTTTACAAGTAAATGGAACAAAGACCAGGTCACAGACTTGTGCCAAGATTGTGGCCTGGTTCCCAGAACGGAGAAACATATGATGTTCTTCTGGCAGGAATATTTTGGATCCAGTCGGAAGCAAATACACCCAAAATGTCTGAACCTGGGCGTGACCCACTATTTAATAGCTCAGAGGATCCTGACAAGTGATACTTCACCCCTAATTGTGTTTGTCATTAGCCTTTTTTTGATAAACGTCTGGTATAAGTGCATTAAGTTTCTGCCTCTTGTAACTTCTTTAACAACTTGGCCTGATATGATTATTTGTTATCCTTGTTTTGCATCTAGCTAAAATGACGGAGTTAGCTGAATGTTTTTGCACTTTGCATATTTTTGGACTATGATCCTGCACTGACAAATTGCAATTATTATGCACTCAGACAACTTTGCTTTTAGTACATTTGAATGATTTTTTGTTTCAGGCCCATTGATCAATTGCTGTGTATACACACTGTAAATTTATAAAACTATTTATCTCATGTGATTGTTTTACAATGTTGTATATATGTATATTTTATCTTTTTATTATGTAGGCTTTAATGTTTTTTGAAAAACCAAATTAAGTATTTTTGAGATGAAGTCTTGCTTTAAAGCGACTTAATATTACAGTTATTAACTGGAGGACCATTAGTGATTGCCCTGCTAAGAAGTCCATTTCATAATGGATTTAGAAACTCACTAATTGATTATGCAATTATATCCATAGGCTATTTTCTATGGTAATCGACTTGCTGGTTGGGGACAAGTAGGGGAAGGACCATAAACCTCTACAACTAACAATCCAGTATGTCTTTCGTAATGGGATTTCGTGGGCCAACAGCAAAGAGGTCTGGTGTATAAATTGGAGAAGGATTATTTGGTTGTCCAAGGTGAAATGAGACGCAGACAGATGGATACTTTGTTCATGGAACAGATACTTTGGCCCCATATTTTGCAAAATTACAGTAGAAAACAAAAAAACTGTTTGGATATCTCATATATGCACAATGTCTCTGTAGTCAGGAAATCTTACTACAATAAAAGCAAAAGCTATTTAAAATAAAACAACAAGGAAGACCGTAGACTTGACCAACTTGAGAGGCAAAAATAATAACAGCTAGAAAATTACATCAAAAAGTAGTGAGGCGAATTAGCTGGTCAGAAAGAGAAAAGAAATAGATGGAAGTTATCTTAGCTTTACTGAAGAATAGGACTCAAACTTTTTGAAACTTGATAGGAAAAACATTGGGTACAATGAAAAAAGGAGATTACTGCTAGCCCCATAGAGGCTAAAAAGATCCTGGTAGTAAGTTGGCACCATCTCTGGGCGAGAGGGTGGAATTGTCAGACAACCTCCTTGCAATCAGTTCTAATCCCATCTGCCAATGACAAATGTTAATTGTAAGCCTAAAAAGTTGAGAGCAGAGAGTCTGGTTGATCAGTCCACACTCATATTATGGACATACCCCACATCATTGTCCCAAGTTCTTACACCACTTTAGGAGGCAGTAATAAAAGAAAATGTATATCCAGAGAATGGAATTAGAGGAGTGCTAACTGGAACTGAGACCAGTGTACTTATGAATTTGTTCTCTACAATCGTCGGTTGATGAGTGTAAGCACATCCCCATACTTCGATTCCATAAATATCTGGGTATGATTTTTGGTTGGAATCTCAATTTTACTGTACATCTTAGAGTTCAGGAGCTGAATAGAAAAGCTGTGGCTGCTGCACTTGTGAGAAAGAATAAAGAACTATGCAGCAACTCTGTAGAAGTGTTAAGAGAGACCTATAACTCTAAAACCACATGTGCACTGCTCATGGTTCTGAAATCCTGGTAGAGAAAGATTTTAAATGCATAGAAGTACAAGAAATGAATATTTGGAAATCGTTGGTAGGTCTGCCTAGGGGACCAGTCAACTCAGTGATACAACTTGAGTTTGGGCTTATAAACATCAAATGTAAATACTTTCAGATTCATATTGAAATACTACCTATAAGCCTGTGAACGTAATGCTGTTGATGATAAATTTGAAAAAAATCTGAAGCTATGTGATCCTAAATGGTCTATGGATCATGTTACATGGCAAAATAATGGAAGTGAGAAAATAATCAGTGCCTAATTAAGGATTCAGTTCCCCTTGTGATTACAGAGATTTTGGTCAATGCCCCTATCTTCACATTTGTCTGATTCAGTGAGGTCAAGCAAATGCAGCACTACTTAAAAGATATAAAGGCATAAAAATATAGAACAAAAGGAGACTGGATGCTGGATGATGAAGCTAGGGTTGGGCCAGACGCACCAATTCATAGCCTAGAAGCCTCCGAAAGTGCTTAACACTACTTTTCAGGTCATTTAAAAAAATTGCCCATTCTGTACAAGTGGTCCGTGATGAAGGGTCACTTATTCGTTTTCTGCACAGCTTTCTTAGGAGAAAGCAGGAGGCTGATCCCTGCTTTTGGAGCTCTGGGCATTAGTACTCTTGCTTCATTGTTTGGCATAATTATGAAATGTATAAAATACTACTCTGTTAAAAATTAGGCAAATTCTCTTAGAAAATGTCTTCAAGGTTTAATGCTATTGTTGTAGATGGCAGGGCATGAACTGACGCTAGTATGTAGTCAATATGATTTAAGATGTGGCCGGATTATTAATGCACTTTAGAGCTTACAGATACTACAACAGTCAGAAAGGATATCATTGCACTTTACACTTCACTTTGGAGTTCTTATATTTAATAACATAAAAAGTTGATTACATAACAGATGACATTTAATAAAAGACGGTTTCGTAGTTAAGATAATTGAAGATTTTGTCCAAGGTAGTGTTAATGTTCTTTTTTTAATGAAAATAATACATAATTGCTGTTAGTAAATTCATGACTTTGAGATTGAAGAGTGTAATTTGTGCAATGTATGCACTTACTGAATATTTTTGTTTTAGGTGGTAAAATGCTGGGATGCACTATTTTGTGATTTCTTCATAAGTTTTAATCACTGGTATGATGGCTGGGGTAAAGGCAAATAGTAATTTCATGAACTACTAATCATTTTATGAATTTAGGTTTGCTATCTCTTTGCCTATTTCTTTTAAAATCTATGTATGGATGGAATATTGCACATAACATGCACTTTATATTTTTTAAAAAAAATAAAGTTTTTTTGCCAAGTCGGCATAGTATCAAATGTATTAATAAACTTGAACTGGAAATTCATATACATATTCATATGTGCTTATCTGAATGATGTAGATTTTCACTTTATCAAAGGTAGTCCAGTCACCATCCAGTCTCAGTGATCGGTGAGCGCCTTTGCACTGATGTAAAACTGGTAGCAATAAGCGGGTGTCACAGGAAATATAAGGAATAAAAAGAACTGAGGAAAAGAAGAGACACGGAGGCACTTTTGGGTGACTAGCTGTCACCTGAGAAAAGTGCAATGGAAAATAAGGAACTTTAGTCATGCTGTAAAAGAACTCAGCTATTTATGAACTAGACCTGCAAATACTACTCAGTGAAGAGCGTCAGGATGATGGTGAGAAATCTGTTCACCTACTCTTCTAAAGCCTCCTCCCTGGTGTGGGGGTCTGCCTAAAACCACAGGACTTTTGGTAATGATTATAGAGTGAGACTGACTCAATGATGATTGCTGTATACTCAGAGCTGGAGTGAGTATGTCAGAGGACTTTTAGGTTACAGAACACATGGTCAATAACACAATAAGCTAGCTAAAGCCCTGGAAGCAGGCAGCAAGGCGTCATCTAGAAAATGCTGGCTGTGATATGGGGAGGAGAAGCAACAAGTAATAGAAGTGAGAAAAATGCTGACTGTATGACAAAGCGTAAATATATGAAAGAACATGTGTAGGAAGTTGGCTCTGTATGTGCTATTTCAAAGTAAGGAATAGCATGCACAGAGTCCAAGGGTTCCCCTTAGAGGTAAAATAGTGGTAAAAATAGATAATACTAATGCTCTATTTTGTGGTAGTGTGGTCGAGCAGTAGGCTTATCCAAGGAGTAGTGTTAAGCATTTGTTGTACATACACATAGACAATAAATGAGGTACACACACTCAGAGACAAATCCAGCCAATAGGTTTTGTTATCGAAAAATATCTTTTCTTAGTTTATTTTAAGAACCACAGGTTCAAATTTAACATGTAATATCTTGTTTGAAAGGTATTGCAGGTAAGTACATTAGGAACTTTGAATCATTTCAATTGCATGTATACTTTTCAAGTTATTGACAAATAGCTACTTTAAAAGTGGACACTTAGTGCAATTTTCACAGTTCCTGGGGGAGGTAAGTTTTTGTTAGTTTTACCAGGTAAGTAAGACACTTACAGGGTTCAGTTCTTGGTCCAAGGTAGCCCACCGTTGGGGGTTCAGAGCAACCCCAAAGTCACCACACCAGCAGCTCAGGGCCGGTCAGGTGCAGAGTTCAACGTGGTGCCCAAAACGCATAGGCTAGAATGGAGAGAAGGGGGTGCCCCGGTTCCGGTCTGCTTGCAGGTAAGTACCCGCGTCTTCGGAGGGCAGACCAGGGGGGTTTTGTAGGGCACCGGGGGGGGACACAAGCCCACACAGAAATTTCACCCTCAGCCGCGCGGGGGCGGCCGGGTGCAGTGTAGAAACAAGCGTCGGGTTCGCAATGTTAGTCTATGAGAGATCAACGGATCTCTTCAGCGCTGCAGGCAGGCAAGGGGGGGCTTCCTCGGGGAAATCTCCACTTGGGCAAGGGAGAGGGACTCCTGGGGGTCACTTCTCCAGTGAAAGTCCGGTCCTTCAGGTCCTGGGGGCTGCGGGTGCAGGGTCTTTTCCAGGCGTCGGGACTTAGGTTTCAGAGAGTCGCGGTCAGGGGAAGCCTCGGGATTCCCTCTGCAGGCGGCGCTGTGGGGGCTCAGGGGGGACAGGTTTTGGTACTCACAGTCGGAGAGTAGTCCGGGGGTCCTCCCTGAGGTGTTGGTTCTCCACCAGCCGAGTCGGGGTCGCCGGGTGCAGTGTTGCAAGTCTCACGCTTCTTGCGGGGAGTTGCAGGGTTCTTTAAAGCTGCTTCTGGAAACAAAGTTGCAGTCTTTTTGGAGCAGGTCCGCTGTCCTCGGGAGTTTCTTGTCTTTTTCGAAGCAGGGCAGTCCTCAGAGGATTCAGAGGTCGCTGGTCCCTTGGAAGGCGTCGCTGGAGCAGAGTTCGTTGGAAGGCAGGAGACAGGCCGGTGAGTTTCTGGAGCCAAGGCAGTTGTTGTCTTCTGGTCTTCCTCTGCAGGGGTTTTCAGCTGGGCAGTCCTTCTTCTTGTTGTCGCAGGAATCTAATTTTCTAGGGTTCAGGGTAGCCCTTAAATACTAAATTTAAGGGCGTGTTTAGGTCTGGGGGGTTAGTAGCCAATGGCTACTAGCCCTGAGGGTGGGTACACCCTCTTTGTGTCTCCTCCCAAGGGGAGGGGGTCACAATCCTAACCCTATTGGGGGAATCCTCCATCTGCAAGATGGAGGATTTCTAAAAGTTAGAGTCACCTCAGCTCAGGACACCTTAGGGGCTGTCCTGACTGGCCAGTGACTCCTCCTTGTTATTCTCATTATTTTCTCCGGCCTTGCCGCCAAAAGTGGGGGCCGGGCCGGAGGGGGCGGGCAACTCCACTAGCTGGAGTGTCCTGCGGTGCTGTGACAAAGGGGTGAGCCTTTGAGGCTCACCGCCAGGTGTTACAGCTCCTGCCTGGGGGAGGTGTTAGCATCTCCACCCAGTGCAGGCTTTGTTACTGGCCTCAGAGTGACAAAGGCACTCTCCCCATGGGGCCAGCAACATGTCTCTAGTGTGGCAGGCTGCTGGAACTAGTCAGCCTACACAGATAGTCGGTTAAGTTTCAGGGGGCACCTCTAAGGTGCCCTCTGGGGTGTATTTTGCAATAAAATGTACACTGGCATCAGTGTGCATTTATTGTGCTGAGAAGTTTGATACCAAACTTCCCAGTTTTCAGTGTAGCCATTATGGTGCTGTGGAGTTCGTGTTTGACAAACTCCCAGACCATATACTCTTATGGCTACCCTGCACTTACAATGTCTAAGGTTTTGTTTAGACACTGTAGGGGTACCATGCTCATGCACTGGTACCCTCACCTATGGTATAGTGCACCCTGCCTTAGGGCTGTAAGGCCTGCTAGAGGGGTGTCTTACCTATACTGCATAGGCAGTGAGAGGCTGGCATGGCACCCTGAGGGGAGTGCCATGTCGACTTACTCGTTTTGTCCTCACTAGCACACACAAGCTGGCAAGCAGTGTGTCTGTGCTGAGTGAGAGGTCTCCAGGGTGGCATAAGACATGCTGCAGCCCTTAGAGACCTTCCTTGGCATCAGGGCCCTTGGTACTAGAAGTACCAGTTACAAGGGACTTATCTGGATGCCAGGGTCTGCCAATTGTGGATACAAAAGTACAGGTTAGGGAAAGAACACTGGTGCTGGGGCCTGGTTAGCAGGCCTCAGCACACTTTCAATTGTAAACATAGCATCAGCAAAGGCAAAAAGTCAGGGGGCAACCATGCCAAGGAGGCATTTCCTTACAACATGGATAAAGAGTGGTATGGGCTGATGATGTATCAACAAGGTTTACTTCTCTTTGGTGTTGTTTAACTATGAATGCCTAATTGTTGCTGAAAAGACAACCCTAAAAGCAACCCTAGGGACACAGGGAGCTTGATTTACGAAAAAAGGTGTAACCCACCACCCTCAGAGTTACATTTCCACTTTGGTACACATTTAAAACTATTTGTGCCTTTCCAGGAATCCATCTGGAAAGCTGTGCTACTCACTGGTTTCCAGTCTTACTCTGAGAAATTCATGTAATTTTCTTTTTGCATTGGCAGAACTGTACCTCGGCCATGGCACTTTTTGAAAATGTTTTCCTCAATGGAGAAAATATTTTTCTCTGTGGAGGAACTCAATTCCTTACACTTTCATGATGTCTGAGGGTGTTCTGACCCCCTTCTTACTTTAGAAAGTGATTTACTCCATTTGTTGGTAGTGATTTCCAACCATTTCCAGGGTGGAACAGTACAGAAGTTTTTAGATAGCCACAAAATGAGGTGTTTGTGACAAGTAACAAACTTGCAGTGCTGACCATAATGTGAAAGTTGCACTCATGAGCTGCTTGAGAGAAATTTACTCCAGGTGACTACCACATGAGCAATGGTTTAGTATTCAGCGCAAGTAAAAGGATTTAGGAGTGCAAGAGAACATTTAGAGAATAACAAAGTCGTAAATGCCATTTGCCATTTTGACCAAATTTACAAACACAAATGGTTTTGTGAATCAGTCCCAACACATGTTTGCATTTTGTTAACATATTTTTGGGAAGTTTGTGGTCAGTGCATCAAAAAATGTTTTAATGAACTTAACGGCACAGGGTTATTTTACACAAGAGGTTAAAATATTGTGAAAAATGAAAAATATGTACATTAAATACCAAAGAGGGAAATATTCATCTTGTTTCTTACATTGTACCTACAAGCTGATCCTCCAATATATTGGGATTTAGCAATTCACAAAATTTCTGAAAGAAACTCCAACTATACTCATGCAGTTAAACTATCTAATTGGGAAAAATGGCATCGCCAACATTTTCTCCCAGTCGCGTTTGTATTACTGTTTCCTCAGTGTAAAAAATGACCCCTTGTTGTTGGCTCTGATAAACTGTGTAAGGAATTCCTCCTTGGCATGGTTGCCCCCTGACTTTTTGCCTTTGCTGATGCTATGTTTACAATTGAAAGTGTGCTGAGGCCTGCTAACCAGGCCCCAGCACCAGTGTTCTTTCCCTAACCTGTACTTTTGTATCCACAATTGGCAGACCCTGGCATCCAGATAAGTCCCTTGTAACTGGTACTTCTAGTACCAAGGGCCCTGATGCCAAGGAAGGTCTCTAAGGGCTGCAGCATGTCTTATGCCACCCTGGAGACCTCTCACTCAGCACAGACACACTGCTTGCCAGCTTGTGTGTGCTAGTGAGGACAAAACGAGTAAGTCGACATGGCACTCCCCTCAGGGTGCCATGCCAGCCTCTCACTGCCTATGCAGTATAGGTAAGACACCCCTCTAGCAGGCCTTACAGCCCTAAGGCAGGGTGCACTATACCATAGGTGAGGGTACCAGTGCATGAGCATGGTACCCCTACAGTGTCTAAACAAAACCTTAGACATTGTAAGTGCAGGGTAGCCATAAGAGTATATGGTCTGGGAGTCTGTCAAACACGAACTCCACAGCACCATAATGGCTACACTGAAAACTGGGAAGTTTGGTATCAAACTTCTCAGCACAATAAATGCACACTGATGCCAGTGTACATTTTATTGCAAAATACACCCCAGAGGGCACCTTAGAGGTGCCCCCTGAAACTTAACCGACTATCTGTGTAGGCTGACTAGTTCCAGCAGCCTGCCACACTAGAGACATGTTGCTGGCCCCATGGGGAGAGTGCCTTTGTCACTCTGAGGCCAGTAACAAAGCCTGCACTGGGTGGAGATGCTAACACCTCCCCCAGGCAGGAGCTGTAACACCTGGCGGTGAGCCTCAAAGGCTCACCCCTTTGTCACAGCACCGCAGGACACTCCAGCTAGTGGAGTTGCCCGCCCCCTCCGGCCCGGCCCCCACTTTTGGCGGCAAGGCCGGAGAAAATAATGAGAATAACAAGGAGGAGTCACTGGCCAGTCAGGACAGCCCCTAAGGTGTCCTGAGCTGAGGTGACTCTAACTTTTAGAAATCCTCCATCTTGCAGATGGAGGATTCCCCCAATAGGGTTAGGATTGTGACTCCCTCCCCTTGGGAGGAGACACAAAGAGGGTGTACCCACCCTCAGGGCTAGTAGACATTGGCTACTAACCCCCCAGACCTAAACACGCCCTTAAATTTAGTATTTAAGGGCTACCCTGAACCCTAGAAAATTAGATTCCTGCGACAACAAGAAGAAGGACTGCCCAGCTGAAAACCCCTGCAGAGGAAGACCAGAAGACAACAACTGCCTTGGCTCCAGAAACTCACCGGCCTGTCTCCTGCCTTCCAACGAACTCTGCTCCAGCGACGCCTTCCAAGGGACCAGCGACCTCTGAATCCTCTGAGGACTGCCCTGCTTCGAAAAAGGCAAGAAACTCCCGAGGACAGCGGACCTGCTCCAAAAAGACTGCAACTTTGTTTCCAGAAGCAGCTTTAAAGAACCCTGCAACTCCCATCAAGAAGCGTGAGACTTGCAACACTGCACCCGGCGACCCCGACTCGGCTGGTGGAGAACCAACACCTCAGGGAGGACCCCCGGACTACTCTCCGACTGTGAGTACCAAAACCTGTCCCCCCTGAGCCCCCACAGCGCCGCCTGCAGAGGGAATCCCGAGGCTTCCCCTGACCGCGACTCTCTGAAACCTAAGTCCCGACGCCTGGAAAAGACCCTGCACCCGCAGCACCCAGGACCTGAAGGACCTGACTTTCACTGGAGAAGTGACCCCCAGGAGTCCCTCTCCCTTGCCCAAGTGGAGGTTTCCCCGAGGAAGCCCCCCCTTGCCTGCCTGCAGCGCTGAAGAGATCCGTTGATCTCTCATAGTCTAACATTGCGAACCCGACGCTTGTTTCTACACTGCACCCGGCCGCCCCCGCGCGGCTGAGGGTGAAATTTCTGTGTGGGCTTGTGTCCCCCCCCCGGTGCCCTACAAAACCCCCCTGGTCTGCCCTCCGAAGACGCGGGTACTTACCTGCAAGCAGACCGGAACCGGGGCACCCCCTTCTCTCCATTCTAGCCTATGCGTTTTGGGCACCCCGTTGAACTCTGCACCTGACCGGCCCTGAGCTGCTGGTGTGGTGACTTTGGGGTTGCTCTGAACCCCCAACGGTGGGCTACCTTGGACCAAGAACTGAACCCTGTAAGTGTCTTACTTACCTGGTAAAACTAACAAAAACTTACCTCCCCCAGGAACTGTGAAAATTGCACTAAGTGTCCACTTTTAAAGTAGCTATTTGTCAATAACTTGAAAAGTATACATGCAATTGAAATGATTCAAAGTTCCTAATGTACTTACCTGCAATACCTTTCAAACAAGATATTACATGTTAAATTTGAACCTGTGGTTCTTAAAATAAACTAAGAAAAGATATTTTTCTATAACAAAACCTATTGGCTGGATTTGTCTCTGAGTGTGTGTACCTCATTTATTGTCTATGTGTATGTACAACAAATGCTTAACACTACTCCTTGGATAAGCCTACTGCTCGACCACACTACCACAAAATAGAGCATTAGTATTATCTCTTTTTACCACTATTTTACCTCTAAGGGGAACCCTTGGACTCTGTGCATGCTATTCCTTACTTTGAAATAGCACATACAGAGCCAACTTCCTACAAACTGCATGTAATTAAATGACTCTACCTGTCTTCAATGAAACCTTTGCACAGAAATGAGAGCATTGTTTCTCGTTTACTTGCAGCATTTTGCTCCTTCCTGCCTGGCGAGTCAGAGGACAGATAGCAGTGCTACACATCAGAGGTACACTCAAGCAGTAAGTCATGGCTTTCCCTTGATTTCTCTACACTACAGGAAGTTTCTTCATATGGCCATTCATGGAAAATATTGAGTGTTTGGAAGACACGCTGTAAGTGATGCGACAGGCTGAATCAATCCTACACAGGGGTCTTGAGCCCGAGTCATTTTAGAAGCAAATTTGTCATTCGAACCACTAGAGATAAGATATTTTTCAGCATGTGTGCTATCCCTCTCACACCCAAGAGTGGTTGTGACCTTAGAGCACAAATACCACCTAGAAATAATGTGGAGTATCTACCCAGGTCTCCCTAGCAAGGCATTTATGAAACTACAATGAGCCCAGAGCCACATCTCGTATCATCTCTAAACTTGGATACTCTGACAACTGTGCTCTTCACAGTTTGCAACTAAACACTCCAGCTTCAGAGCTCTCTGATTAGCACAAGAAATAGCAAACATCTCAGAGGAGGTCAGCACCCTGCTGAATTAATACCCAACAAATATCTCCTCTCATGCCTTCAAATAATCTTTCCATACATCAAATACCTGCATTTCAGGAGACTAGTTGTCGATTTAATAGGGGTGCAAAGGGGGAAAGCCAACTCTCACCCACCCCAGCTTGTTAGATCAACAATTCCCAGAGGGCCTCTATAGTACAGGCTAGAGTGCATCGGACAACTCCAACAGGATGAAATAGCATGCATTTCAATCTAATGCACTACAGTTCATTCTGTTTGTCTTCTGTCCTCGCCTCATGCAGAGCCTGAGGGAGTGAAATAGAAATAATGTTCCAAGGACTATCATCGCTTACGTTTTGGCGAAGGTCTCTGTACACGGACCTTCGCCTAAAGGAAAGCGATGATAGTCCTTGGTAAGCATTTTGTCATGGAGCCCTATTCCTAAAAGGAGGGTCTTCATCCATCTAGATTGTTAGGTGCGTAGCCTTTTGAGTAAGTTAACTCAGAATCTCTCCCACACAACCCATGACACAATGAGGTACATAGTGTAGCTTAGGAGAAGTTGATTACATTGGTCGTGGTGAAGCACCATTAGATTCGTGAGGACCTTTTAGGGGCGAAACTTGTTGACCTTGACTAGTGGTTGAAGGAGGAATTTTCTTTTACCCCCTTGCGTTTTTAGTAGAGTGCTGGAAAAAAAATTCCATTCCATTCCCTATTGTTTTTAAACCTTGACCGAGGCCCTTCACGATTAATAAAATATAATTCCAGGGTATGCTCAACTCAGTCTTGATTGAGTACACCCTACTCTTCTCCACTCTCAACTTGACAAATGTTTTGTGACTCTATCATGCAGAATTATTAAACAAACTACACTCTAACCACCCACGACCCACCACTGCACACTCATAAGCAGGTATGGAACTACCCAACCCCTCCCATTCACATACAGTGCCCATTAACTTTTACAACCCTTTTTTCAACAATTAGCCTACATTGGCCTCAATCGCAATCATGTCCCTAAACCACAGGGACCCGGTGAAGAGGACTCCGTAAAATAAAAATGGAAAAGGGAGAGAGTGGGAAGGCCTAGCACTACCTTGCCTCACCCCGTTACTAACGAAGCTAGGAGTAAAGCCAGAGTTTCTGAAAGTACCATGCAAGCTAGTTTTCTTAATTGCCTCAGCTACAGTATACTTGGCCAGTGTTGTCATTTGACCCATGGTCAGATCTAGACTTTTACTTTTTTGAAATACTTACACAGTTAATTTAAATGTTGTTGTGTTAGGGAAAAAAACACCCTTTACTACCCCCAGTATGCAGCAAGATTGTCACATAACTCCTCTCAACTTGAAGTCAGAGAAAAAAATAAAATAAACAAGCGCCTTCGGAAGACAGTGCCTCAGACTTTAAATGTACAGCAAATGTGATGTGATAAGAACAAGCTTTACAGGCCTGTTTACAGAAAGGGAGCACTCAGAAGGATACTGTTAATACGGTTTTCAAAAGAAAGGTACGAACACAAGCTGGACAGCCTAAAACAAATAAGGCCAGCAAATGGAAAGCCATAAAAAGTGAGTTACAGACCACTAAGCCAATGGCAAACAACGGACAGAATGTATTTCTAGTTCTACTTTCTGAATGTCCCCAGAATGCCTTTAGCGACCTAAAAAGGTGTTAATAAGCAGGGTATGTTTGCATACACCTTATGATAGTCTGATTTCCCTTCTCAAAATAAATAAAATATATGTTGTAAATAAGTCCACTGAAATAGCATTTCTAAGAAAGAGCACTTAGTGCACACAAAAAAAATGGAAAACAAGGAGCTCATTGATGAACACAGCAAAGCAATAACATAGAAAAAGGTACACATTGAAGATAAGGTTTCTAACATAGGGCTATGTGATATAAATATTATGTACCTCAGAAAAAGGAATTTGTGACACTGGTACAATTATTATAAGTTTCCAACATATTTTGCATACCTTTAATCCTGTCCAAAGTTCTCTGCAAACAAAACTATCAACCTCTGATGCATCAAATTATTTACCAAAAATCATGTATTTTTACAAATAATAATGAACTGATGTCACTATCAATGGCTACAAATCGCTTAACTCAGCTAATCAACATGAAGAAAAATTTGAAAAAATTCTATGCTAGCTTGCTTTAGTTCAAAAAGTCCTCCCAGCACACTAGACCCTAATTTATCACAGGCGAAGGCAAAAACAATGCATCAACAGCCATGTAAAACAGACATAACTGAGAACCAACTGGATTAATGTTGCCTGTCTACTGCAATCTGTGATGAGGAACTACTCAATGCTGCTGAAAAATCAGCAGAGCACTAGTGCAATAATGAGATGAAAAATGTAATAGGAAATGGTAGAGCTAATGATTCATGCCATGAGATAGTACCTGCATTAAATGTAATGATCTCAGCAATCTATACTGAAACTTCTATCCTGGATAGACAGCCAACCACTCTTTGCAAAACGAAAAGCTTACTAGCGTCTATTCACAAAAAAAAAAAAAAAAAGAGTAGATTTATCTCTGATCAACTGTGCTTAAAAAGTAGTAATCTTTCTTGATAGATCATCAAATTTACCCAAACGTTTGCAAATAAAGGTAGACAGTTTAAGAAATGCAGCTGGTGGTATGTATCATTCACTGCTAAAACTATAGGAGGTCTGAAATAACTTTCTAAATCAATATCAATAATGACATTATAATAACTGTGGCAATACATCAGGAAGTGGTATATATCAGTGATTCAAGCAGCAGACAGAATCTCAAATTCAAAAAAGTCCTAGGTTTTTAACTGAGAAATACCCAAACTCCAGGTGATAAAATCAACTCAACCTTGTATCAGTACTCAGTGGGGAACAAGGAACAGAGGATCCATCAGGGACTAATCAAACTCATTCTCAGTTTGTCACATTTATTTTAAAAATAACTGGAAACGACTAAAAAAACATAACCAAGAAAACATTGTAATCTCTTGAAAAAGGTTAAATCTACGAAACAGGAATTGCTGCATAAGCCTTATCCAATTTTCACAAAGCAAGGTTTTAACCAAGAAAACTTGGGTCCTATGATAATTGCAAGCCATACCAATACGGAATATAAGAACACAAAAAATGGTAGTAAGATCATTTCAAATAAAATCATTGATTCTCTTTCAGTACCTGACATTGAACAGGAAAACTAGAACTAGAATCCAATACCACCGAGGGGCTCAACAAAAGTTGAAAGTCCAATAAAACAAAGATATCATACTTATGTTGATAACCCATCAAGTAATATATCAAAAGCAAGTCTAGACAAAGAAACTGAAAAATTGTACAAATTCACTGGAGTTGAAACATGCAGTTAAAAAATAGTCCACTGGCCCGCTCCCTTAAGAAACTGAATTAAGGAACCAAATTAGCTACAACTGACACAAAATAGAATAATATTTCTGCTGCAAAAATCCTCCAGGTGTTCAGAGAAATAGATCAGTGTTTCCAGACAAATTACTCGGAGCATGACTATATAAAATCAAGATACTGATTTAATCTTGTAAAGCTTAGGCCCACTTTATATTAAAAGAAAAAAAAATTGGGGATGTAACAAGACGCTTGTACTCAGACTGATAGTAGGACAAGACCAGATGATTGTAAAGATGAAAAAACGCAATGTCTCACTGCAGGAAAACGTTTCTCCAATAGCAGCAGCAAATAGCTCAAAAACGCAATCAATGACTAAGGTTCGTATGGTTACCTTAACTGAGGGAAAAACGTAAAACTTCTAAACACTCTACCAGCAGCAGGTTACTTTTTCAATAAATTTTACTTTTCTCCCACCACAGCATGTGCAGTGTCAAATGTGCACAAACGTATCCCATAAGCACATTTAGTTAAGTGGAGAAGTATGGTCTTAAGGTTTAAAACTGAACAACATACCACTATCCTTGATCATCAGCAAGAAACAGTGGGGGGAGCGTGTTATTCAAATGGTCAGGTACATTCATGTTAAAGGGGAAGAATACTTTTGAGGTATTGGGAGCAATTATACATGATGATATGACAGAACAGGGGCTTAGGCAAACCCAACAAAAGCATAAAGTGGAAAACCCTACATTAGCAGTTGGTCTGGAATCAATAAAACACAAAGGTTAAGAAATTATGATTAACACAGTAGGTAACGGAAGATGAATCTGTAAAGTTAAACAAATATTTCCTGGCAAGATAAATCATGACCATCAGTGGCACTGACTGTTAATCAGCATTGCCATCATCTTCTGCAACTCTTCACATAATTCCCAACAATGACAAGGACAAACAATAGTTCGGCAAACATTATAAAATCAATATTTTAAAAATAGATTCCTGGAATAAGACTGGATGATCTCAAATCAAAGTGCAAGGTACACCATAAATCATCTCTTTGGTGCAGATATCATGTGTCTCCAAGAAACCTGGTCCATCTATCCAGCACATCCCTTAACCCTTCCACCCCCTTCTTTTAGGTTCTGATACCTTCTTTTTACCCAGCAATCAGTACGTCTCAAAAGGGCAGACATGCTGTGGGTCCTGATCCCAACTAATTTGCAAACGAGAACAGTTAAGAGTTAACACAGGGATAATTTGGTAACCAAATTACCATGAAAGATTTTAAACTTTTCGGAATTACTGATACTAAAATGTTTTACCCAGTTAAAGATCATGAAACATAAATACCCTAATAAATACGTACCCATGATGTCACCCTGCTCCTATTCCCATAACTGTGGATTTAGAATTAAAGGCGATTTTGATCAAAATCGAAAGCAAACTAGTTCACACAAAATGTCAATGTAGGATCAAGTAGGTTTTCTACAAAGAAAAGACACACTTGACAAATCTCTCCTGCACTCTTACACACAGCTCAGGCTACTAGTTTTAAATGGTTGTTTTTTTCTTGACTATTCCAATGCGACATACTCTTATTTTGCGAGCAAGAAAAACACTTTTAGACAACTGAATTAGTTAACCTCTTTAAATTATGAGATAATCCACTAATTGGTGAGTGACCATCGCCCTCAAGCATTTACTGTGCAAATAAAACCAATTTAAGGTTTCCACACTTGCACACATTCCAGCAGACTAAAAAACAGTGCACAAGCTGCCCATGTATGCAGATTTCTATGGCCCACTAGTTTATTCATTATTTCAGTCTGGTTGCCATTACGGCACTCCAGCGCCCTATTACCCCATATGCTATAACTGCCACATCCACATCTGTGTAGTATAGTGGAGCATACAATCAAATGTAGTAACTATAACCTTTCACTCAACTTGAAAATACACTTGACAATTAAATCATCATGACTTTGAAAACCTACCACCATAGCGAGCCCGGTGCTGTAGACTCCAGCATGCCTGATGACACAGTCAGAGGATTTCATCATACACTTTGTCTTCCCTGTAAGAATATCAATTAGAAAATTACCACCTACCAGACACTCAGAAAAACTCAGCAATTAGGATACTTTCAAGGAAAACAAAAAAATTAACACTGTTAAAAAAGAAATACAAGTGATGAGCATTACTCATAGCTTAGGGCTCCGCTGGTATTAAAAAGTAACTGTCTAAGCAGTGCTAACAGGTGCATCCAGTAGAGAAATGCATCCTGTCTCAGGACAGAGAGAGAGGAGAGAGAAAGAAGGGAGGGAGAGCGAGAATGTGTGTGGTGTGAGTGTGTTAAAGTAAACCTGTAATGTGTTATTACATATTCTTTCACACATTCACTACCAGGCAGACCAGGTCTTAACTGAATGAGCAAATGTGCACGAGACAAACAATTCTGTTTTTCAAGAAGTCTTACACTAGTAGCTAGTAGAGGGCTTGGTGACTTAATGGTAACGTGAACAATTTTTTTTCATTACCAACCTTAACATGGAGGTCTTAAGTATTTGTTGCTGAGCAGTGGATTTGAGAGGTATATAATTTTATGTGGCATGTCTCATATCAGTTTACCCATTCTTATCTGGCATAAAGGGAACTATTTTAACGTGAGTGTCACCTTTTTTCAGTCTGACTGAGAATCTGTGATTTTTCTCCTTTTTGAGTGCTTTCCATGTCTGCTACCACTACCGGCTTTAGGCAATTCAGCAGAGAAACTGAATTTGTAGACAAGGTGCTTTCAGCTATATACACAATAGGCGCTAGTAGTCAGTGTGTGTGAAAACAGGGTGGTAGTCCGTCTGTAATAGTGGAGCTTCCTGCAACTTCAAAAAACAGTAGCACTCACTTACCCGGGTTGGCATGCTTCACCATAGGGTCCCTCCTCACATCACAACCATGTGTGGAAGCAGCGTGGATTACAACCCAGCTAAGGGTAATGGAAAATAGGCCCGACAATATATTAGGAGCACAGCCGGAAAACAATTTAAAATGTATCTTAAATATGTACTTAGGGCATCTTAAGAGATGAGCCAGTCCACTAGGATCCAACAAGAGTTGTATTTGTAAGAAAGACCTGGGCTAGTTTCCAGGGTTCGCAGAGAATTTTAATTTGCTTATGAGAGAAGCAAAACCATGAGTGGAAAGAACAGTCATCTTATATATTTAGTCTCATTTAATTCCTCTGGATTTTTCACTTTTAACCGCCCGTTTTTTTTAGTTTCACCGCAGTGAATTCTATATAAACGGCCTGATAGTGGTAACCACCAGTGTCCATCTTTCAAGATAAGGCTGCTGCTGCGCAGCTATGGTAAGAGACTCTGGGGGTCATTCTGACCCAGGCGGTAAAATCCGCCAGGGCCAACGACCGCGGGAGCACCGCCAACAGGCTGGCGCTGCTCCCATGGGCATTCTGACCGCAGCGGTACAGCCGCGGTCAGAAACGGAAAACCGGCGGTGTACCGCCGGTTTCCCGCTGCCCTGGGGAATCCTCCATGGCAGCGCAGCTTGCTGCGCCGCCATGGGGATTCCGACCCCCATACCGCCATCCTGTTCCTGGCGGTTTTGGCCGCCAGGAACAGAATGGCGGTATGGGGTGTTGTGGGGCCCCTGGGGGCCCCTGCTGTGCCCATGCCAATGGCATGGGCACAGCAGGGGCCCCCATAACAGGGCCCCACAAAGATTTTCAGTGTCTGCCATGCAGACACTGAAAATCGCGACGGGTGCAACTGCACCCGTCGCACCCCTTCCACTCCGCCGGCTCCATTCGGAGCCGGCATCCTCATGGAAGGGTGTTTCCCGCTGGGCTGGCGGGCGGCCTTCTGGCGGTCGCCCGCCAGCCCAGCGGGAAACCCAGAATACCCGCGGCGGTCTTTTGACCGCGCAGCGGTATTCTGGCGGTTCCAGCCAGGCCGGCGGCATCCGCCGCCGGCCGGGGTCAGAATTACCCCCCTCTGTGCTGGTTACAGGTGAATATGTGAGTACACATGTGTGCATGAGGCACGTGTGAGTTGCAATGTTTAGGTAATTGTTCCAGACGGCACACATCAAGGATTGGTGCTGATATGGAGTAGGCCTTATGGGAGTGGGCCTCTATAAGGTAGGTCCTTCGTGCCTACTGAAAGTGTGTGGTGCTGAACTGAAGTACAGAGTATAGACAAAATCTGCACCAAAATACAGTTTTGCCCCACCCAGGTTTACTGGCTCCAGTGAAGTATCAATTTTACGGTAAACATGCACCGAGTGCGAGGACAGAGCATTTGCACTTGATAACTAGAGAAGTCAGACCATGGGTAGGAAGAACCGTCAACTCATATTTATTAAGGAAACCCATGATATGTCATCGTTCAGGCCACTGTGTATGGATTCAGGACTCCCAGCCCTGCTCTTTTTCAATGAGAATCTGAATGAGGTCATGAGTGTAGGACAGAGGTCTAGGATGTTAAGTAAACGGCAACCTTATTTCATATTCATGGTGGCTCAAATGTAGAAAATGTGCCATTATTCCAGTCATGGAACGTGTACATTTTATATTGCTCCTATGTTCTATAAACCTCATTTTTAATTCACTGGTAGTCATTCCAATAGACCGTAGTTCACAGGGCATGTAATACACTGTGCTTACTGGCTCTCAACCCTCAAGTTTCCCCTCTTGTGTCGATGTTTGCTTTTAACTGTCAGAAGAAAAAACACTGGTCTTGTGAAATTCTTTCATACCTGGACACTGTTTAAAGCAATAAACAATGCTTGCTTGACATTTTCCCATGCATACTGAAACGTGCCCCACCCAAAGCAAAAAAATCTTGCGACTGTGGTCCTTTTTCCATGACACGAAATTATAAATAATGCATGTGATCCATGAAACATGTTTTTAGTACTCAGACAAACTACAAGCGGATACTAAACTGTGCTTGAAGCGGTCAGTCTTACAAAAGTAGAGGCATCAGCTCGGTTTGGAGGGTGGAGTGGAGTTCACTAAAGTAAGTGAATGCTGTTATAACAAGAGTGAAAATAAGCCAGAAAAAAAAATTGACCACAACACAAATAACAAAGGGAGACAAAAAATCTAAAGTAACAATATGATTAAGCCAACTAAAATCATGCACTGAACCACAACGAAAATCGAACAATAAAAATCTGAAGTTACACATAAAATGCAACAAAACACAATGGTAATAGTTATGAAGCTGAGTAAAAGCAGCAATAATGAAAAACTGAGGAATGAAAAAAAGTGGGAAATGTTGTCAGAAGCAATGGAAATGGACGTGATAAGCAGCATGGCAGTGTCGTCATAAAGCCGGTTCTCAAATGGTGGAAGCACTAATACCGATTCAATAGATTAATAATGCAAAGCAGCTAAATAGGACAGAAGGAAGGACATGAGGAAAGGTTGATAGAGCAGGCTGTCGCAAACAAAATGGAAGTAACTGTGGCCAAGCAACCAGGCTAAGCCAAGTGGTCAGAAGATCGCAACTGTGTTTGGACGCGATGCCCTCCCCTCCTTCCCCACCCTCTACAAAGAAAAATAAGAAGTAGAAGGAAGGCTGGGCAGGAAAGCATTAAGGCACTAAACCTACGGACTACCGAGCTTTAAAGGGGGTGGGGCAGCAGGGATCAGCGAGGTCAAGACATGTACAGCTCATGCATGGGGCTGGATCCCCATCCCAGAATTTGAGGTGAGAAGACAGGACACAGACAGTGCACCCAAAATGTGTTAAAGGAGATGGTTGTTGCCCGGACAAACAGGGTATCAGCCCAAACACATAAAAAGACTCACTAGGTCTTGTCTCATAACAGAAATAGGACAGTGTCCTGTGACTATTAAGTGGGACTCAACCTGTGATCATAACAAGGACATTCTTCTCACTCAAAGAAGCGAAAGGAAAGTCTGGTATAGGGCGATGGAACCTAGAACCATGAGGCTGTATAGAGAGTCTGCAACCTCAGACAAAAGACGAGGACATTCTTTCCTACTCAAGGAGGCGAAAGACAAGTCTGGTATAGGGTGATTGAATATAGAACCATGAGGCTGTATTAATGGGTAAAAATACTCCTTGGCAAATAAGGCGTGCCGTCTGTGCTAAGAGAGACAGATATGTCATCCTCGCTGGTACTCTCCATCTTGCTTCATCTCTGAGGTGCGGCAACAAATTGTAGAATTTGGTCCTGGAGCCATACTATGAGGAGGAGGCGACTTCAACATTTTATTAAAAGACCAACTTGACTGGTTGGGGACCTCTAAACGCCCACATCCAAATGTTGCCCTCACACTTAACACCATAATCTGAGAGAGCTGTTTGCAGTACATATAGCAACACATGCCACACAGCGTGAAGGTACTTGCATGACAGCCCACCACAGCGCTCGGTCTAGACTGGACTATTGGCTAGTTTCCCGTGACGCTCAGAGCTGGGTCACACGTGTATGACATCTGCCACACACACTTTCAGACCACCTCCCAATCTTTTTAGAGCTACAGGTCCCACAATCAAACCGCTGTGTTTTTTCATGGCAGCACCCAACCAGGGCATTACGGGATGCAGTATCTCACAAGGAGCTTCACAAAGAGATACTTGAGTACTTTAAACATAATAAAGGCTCTGTGGAGTCCGCATCCATGACATGGAAAGCATTCAAGGTGGTTATTTGGGGAGCAGGAACTCCATAACAATCCAGGGTTCTTAGAGTAATTTGGAGGGGTGGGGGGGGGGGGGGGACTTGTTCGAACACGAGATCCGAGCCCTGGCGCGAGATTTCTCCTGCTCCCCTGATGGAGCTAAGATGGCTGCCAGTTGAGGAAAATTCATGGAATTCACGGAGGAAGCTGAATGGGAAATACACTTTCTTGGTAGAGAAGTGCAGGCTCATCGGTATGGGGAGGGCGACACACCATGAAAAACCCTGGCTGGGTTACTGCGAAAACCACAAGCCTCTGCTTATCTGACTGAACGATCAGCAGGTTCTTCACTCCACACCCCAAGACATGCTGGAAACTATGATCACCATTTATGCTAGGCTATATGAGGCCACTCCGACCAGAGCAATGAGTGAGCTAAAAGCATATCCTGATGAGATCCAACTCATCTGGCTGGATCACGCTCATCGCGAGTGCCTCCACTCACCAATAACAATGGAAGAAATAACACAGGTTATCTGAGCCCTCCCAGGTGATAAAGGTGGCCTACCAACAGCATTCTATAAAGAATTTGCCTTGATCCCTGCGCCTCACATGATAGCTATGTTCAAAGAATCACTAGAGAAGGATTCCTTGCCCCATCCCTATGCGAGGCAGTCATAGTGACAATCCTCAAACCAGGTAAACTAGCGCAATACTGCAATTTTTACATGTCACTCTCTATGATAAACGTGGATAATAAGATTTTTGCCAAGATACTTGCCAACGGCCTCCTCCTACTTTAAAAAAACGTCAGACCAGAGCAATCTGGATTAATTCTGGGTCGATCCACCTCCCACAATCCACGCATTAACTTTGTGGTCATGCACCACTTAGATTCAAGTCCCAGCTGTCGTGTCACTGCTAGATGCCACCAAGGCCTTTGACTCCCTGCAGTGCCCGTTCCTCCTGCCTTTGCTTGTATGCATGGGTTTGAGCTCCCAATTTTATAAGTCAGATCCAGCTCCTTTATTGTCTCACCACCACCTGTGTCTGACTAAACGGAATGCTGTTGGAGCCATTCCTGATCACCTGTGGAACACAGCAGGGATGCCCACTCTTGGCTGTCCTTTTGGTAATGGCGATGGAGCCCCTGGCAGCACAGCTAAGGCAGCACAGTGCCCACTGTGGCATTGGCTTCACTTCTAGAGGGTTAGTGGTGTTGATGTACGCCAACGTCATTACCCTCTACATACACTAACCGCGCGAGAACCTTAAACTGCTGAGTCACGAAATAATAGTGCAATTTGATGGCTTTTCAGGTATTCGAATTAATTGGTCTAAATCTGTTCTATTCCCTTTGACTGATGGCTCTTTGCCTTTTCCCACTTAATACCCGTTCCAATGGGTGTCAGAGCCAGTTCGATAGCTGGGAATCTGGCTCAGCTGTGACCTGGACGAGCTCTGGGAGGCAAACTATGGCCGAGCCATGTCTTGGTTTGAAGACAGAGTCCTCACATGGTCCCGAATGGCGCTCTCCATCACAGGGAGAATCACCATAGTGAAGATAGTAATTAGCCCAAGTTATTTTACATCTTCCTCGATTTACCTAACCCACCCACTAATCACTTCCTTTGTCAACTGCACTCGCAGTTGATTTCACAGACTTGGGTGGGCAAGCAGCCCCGCATCTCGTGGGAAATCCTGACACTGCCTCTCTTTCAGGGTGACATGACAAGCTGGACATGTTGCTCTGTGCCCTTTGTGCCCAGGCGCAATATTTACACTACTGGTTAGACCACATGCCATACCAACCGCACTTTGCCATTGACGCAGATCGTGCTGCACCATGGCCCCCCCACCACCGTACTCTACCTACCCTACAGATCACTGAAGGCTGAGATTGACACAGGCGAGTGTGTGCGCTGGGTGAAAGACAGCCTGAGAAAACATACTAAAAACTTCCTCACCTCTGATTCCTGTTGATCCCCCTTAGCCACCCCTGCTGGACTCGGGTGCAAGAACGTGCGCTCGCACAAGTAATTTGGTGTCCTTCTCTGACCTACACCGGAGAATACGTTTATGCCATCATTCGATGCCTCTGACACCCTTTCACCCCCCTCAGTCTTAGAGATACCACTATAACACCAGCTACGTGCAGCTTGCTGTTCACTCCATGTAATCTTCTCAGCGCCCTCCCACCACTACCTGCACTAGAACACATTCTCACGACCTCCTTGTCACACAAACTGATTACCCAACTATATTCTGGATTGATGACCTCTGCTCTGGCTGTCACCCCTGCCACCCATGCTGTGTGGACACTAGATACTGATTTGGCCCCCACCCTACCCACTGATGCGCAGTTGAAGTACTGTTGCAATCAGACAAAGACCCTTTTCCCCAACTATCAGCTGAGACTGATACATTTCAAATTTCTGCATAGATTGTACCGCACAGGTTTATGCCATGGGTCTCACTAAGGACGTGCGCCCTGTCTTCGGTGTGCATTTCCCCAGGCCACCTTTATGCTCTTAACCTGGTCCTCCCAAAGGTGGCTGAATTCTGGACAGAGGTTTTGTCAACCATGCAAGCCATCACTGGCCACCTCCTACCCTATACTCCATTGGAAGCTCTCTTGGGGCATGTCAAAGACTCCTCAGCAAGTGACTGCCACCTAATAGTCATGCTTCTCCTCCTTTCCAAGCGCAGGGTCACCCATACACTGGGGACAACGCCCGGCCCCCACTCCACCAGGCTGGCTGCAAAATGTAATAGATTGCCAGGAACAACTACCTAATTACTGGGAGTTAATGTCCCTTTGATTACTGTCGAAAGACATTTGGGAACCTCTGCTCACATATTTACGTAATAGCGATTCCCCAGTGTAGGAAGTTGGCTCTGTATGTGCTATTTCAAAGTAAGGAATAGCATGCACAGAGTCCAAGGGTTCCCCTTAGAGGTAAGATAGTGGCAAAAAGAGATAATACTAATGCTCTATTTTGTGGTAGTGTGGTCGAGCAGTAGGCTTATCCAAGGAGTAGTGTTAAGCATTTGTTGTACATACACATAGACAATAAATGAGGTACACACACTCAGAGACAAATCCAGCCAATAGGTTTTTGTATAGAAAAATATCTTTTCTTAGTTTATTTTAAGAACCACAGGTTCAAATTCTACATGTAATATCTCATTCAAAAGGTATTGCAGGTAAGTACTTCAGGAACTTTAAATCATAAAAATTGCATGTATACTTTTCAAGTTATCGACAAATAGCTGTTTCAAAAGTGGACACTTAGTGCAATTTTCACAGTTCCTAGGGGAGGTAAGTATTTGTTAGTTTTGCCAGGTAAGTAAGACACTTACAGGGTTCAGTTCTTGGTCCAAGGTAGCCCACCGTTGGGGGTTCAGAGCAACCCCAAAGTCACCACACCAGCAGCTCAGGGCCGGTCAGGTGCAGAGTTCAAAGTGGTGCCCAAAACGCATAGGCTAGAATGGAGAGAAGGGGGTGCCCCGGTTCCGGTCTGCTTGCAGGTAAGTACCCGCGTCTTCGGAGGGCAGACCAGGGGGGTTTTGTAGGGCACCGGGGGGGACACAAGTCCACACAGAAATTTCACCCTCAGCAGCGCGGGGGCGGCCGGGTGCAGTGTAGAAACAAGCGTCGGGTTCGCAATGTTAGTCTATGAGAGATCTCGGGATCTCTTCAGCGCTGCAGGCAGGCAAGGGGGGGGTTCCTCGGGGAAACCTCCACTTGATCAAGGGAGAGGGACTCCTGGGGGTCACTCCTCCAGTGAAAGTCCGGTCCTTCAGGTCCTGGGGGCTGCGGGTGCAGGGTCTCTCCCAGGTGTCGGGACTTAGGATTCAAAGAGTCGCGGTCAGGGGAAGCCTCGGGATTCCCTCTGCAGGCGGCGCTGTGGGGGCTCAGGGGGGACAGGTTTTTGTACTCACAGTCTTAGAGTAGTCCTGGGGTCCCTCCTGAGGTGTTGGATCGCCACCAGCCGAGTCGGGGTCGCCGGGTGCAGTGTTGCAAGTCTCACACTTCTTGCGGGGAGCTTGCAGGGTTCTTTAAAGCTGCTGGAAACAAAGTTGCAGCTTTTCTTGGAGCAGGTCCGCTGTCCTCGGGAGTTTCTTGTCTTTTCGAAGCAGGGGCAGTCCTCAGAGGATCTCGAGGTCGCTGGTCCCTTTGGAAGGCGTCGCTGGAGCAGGATCTTTGGAAGGCAGGAGACAGGCCGGTGAGTTTCTGGAGCCAAGGCAGTTGTCGTCTTCTGGTCTTCCTCTGCAGGGGTTTTCAGCT
Organism: Pleurodeles waltl; assembly: GCF_031143425.1. NCBI lineage: Eukaryota > Metazoa > Chordata > Amphibia > Caudata > Salamandridae > Pleurodeles > Pleurodeles waltl. The sequence continues at coordinate 656,067,153 of NC_090437.1, forward strand.
AGGCAGTCCTTCTTCTTGTAGTTGCAGGAATCTAATTTTCTAGGGTTCAGGGTAGCCCTTAAATACTAAATTTAAGGGCGTGTTTAGGTCTGGGGGGTTAGTAGCCAATGGCTACCAGCCCTGAGGGTGGGTACACCCTCTTTGTGCCTCCTCCCAAGGGGAGGGGGTCACAATCCTAACCCTATTGGGGGAATCCTCCATCTGCAAGATGGAGGATTTCTAAAAGTTAGAGTCACTTCAGCTCAGGACACCTTAGGGGCTGTCCTGACTGGCCAGTGACTCCTCCTTGTTGCTTTCTTTGTTCCCTCCAGCCTTGCCGCCAAAAGTGGGGGCCGTGGCCGGAGGGGGCTGGCAACTCCACTAAGCTGGAGTGCCCTGCTGGGCTGTGACAAAGGGGTGAGCCTTTGAGGCTCACCGCCAGGTGTCACAGCTCCTGCCTGGGGGAGGTGTTAGCATCTCCACCCAGTGCAGGCTTTGTTACTGGCCTCAGAGTGACAAAGGCACTCTCCCCATGGGGCCAGCAACATGTCTCTGGTGTGGCAGGCTGCTGGAACTAGTCAGCCTACACAGACAGTCGGTTAAGTTTCAGGGGGCACCTCTAAGGTGCCCTCTGTGGTGTATTTTACAATAAAATGTACACTGGCATCAGTGTGCATTTATTGTGCTGAGAAGTTTGATACCAAACTTCCCAGTTTTCAGTGTAGCCATTATGGTGCTGTGGAGTTCGTGCTTGACAAACTCCCAGACCATATACTCTTATGGCTACCCTGCACTTACAATGTCTAAGGTTTTGTTTAGACACTGTAGGGGTACCATGCTCATGCACTGGTACCCTCACCTATGGTATAGTGCACCCTGCCTTAGGGCTGTAAGGCCTGCTAGAGGGGTGTCTTACCTATACTGCATAGGCAGTGAGAGGCTGGCATGGCACCCTGAGGGGAGTGCCATGTCGACTTACTCGTTTTGTCCTCACTAGCACACACAAGCTGGCAAGCAGTGTGTCTGTGCTGAGTGAGAGGTCTCCAGGGTGGCATAAGACATGCTGCAGCCCTTAGAGACCTTCCTTGGCATCAGGGCCCTTGGTACTAGAAGTACCAGTTACAAGGGACTTATCTGGATGCCAGGGTCTGCCAATTGTGGATACAAAAGTACAGGTTAGGGAAAGAACACTGGTGCTGGGGCCTGGTTAGCAGGCCTCAGCACACTTTCAATTGTAAACATAGCATCAGCAAAGGCAAAAAGTCAGGGGGCAACCATGCCAAGGAGGCATTTCCTTACACAACGCCCCCCCCAAACGAAAGAGGATGAGACTAACCTTTCCCAAGAGAGTCTTCATTTTCTAAGTGGAAGAACCTGGAAAGGCCATCTGCATTGGCATGGGCAGTCCCAGGTCTGTGTTCCACTATAAAGTCCATTCCCTGTAGGGAGATGGACCACCTCAACAGTTTAGGATTTTCACCTTTCATTTGCATCAGCCATTTGAGAGGTCTGTGGTCAGTTTGAACTAGGAAGTGAGTCCCAAAGAGGTATGGTCTCAGCTTCTTCAGGGACCAAACCACAGCAAAGGCCTCCCTCTCAATGGCACTCCAACGCTGCTCCCTGGGGAGTAACCTCCTGCTAATGAAAGCAACAGGCTGGTCAAGGCCATCATCATTTGTTTGGGACAAAACTGCCCCTATCCCATGTTCAGAGGCATCAGTCTGCACAATGAACTGCTTAGAATAATCTGGAGCTTTGAGAACTGGTGCTGAGCACATTGCTTGTTTCAGGGTGTCAAAGGCCTGTTGGCATTCCACAGTCCAGTTCACTTTCTTGGGCATTTTCTTGGAGGTGAGTTCAGTGAGGGCTGTCACAATGGATCCATATCCCTTCACAAACCTCCTGTAATACCCAGTCAAGCCAAGGAATGCCCTGACTTGAGTCTGGGTTTTTGGAGCTACCCAGTCCAGAATAGTCTGGATCTTGGGTTGGAGTGGCTGAACTTGGCCTCCACCTACAAGATGGCCCAAGTAAACCACAGTTCCCTGCCCTATCTGGCATTTGGATGCCTTGATAGAGAGGCCTGCTGATTGCAGAGCCTTCAAAACCTTCTTCAGGTGGATCAGGTGATCCTGCCAGGTGGAGCTAAAGACAGCAATATCATCTAGATAAGCTGTGCTAAAGGACTCCAAACCAGCAAGGACTTGATTCACCAACCTTTGGAAGGTGGCAGGGGCATTCTTTAAACCAAAGGGCATAACAGTAAACTGATAATGCCCATCAGGTGTGGAGAATGCTGTCTTTTCTTTTGCTCCAGGTGCCATTTTTATTTGCCAGTACCCTGCTGTCAAGTCAAAGGTACTTAGAAATTTGGCAGCACCTAATTTATCAATGAGCTCATCAGCTCTTGGAATTGGATGAGCATCTGTCTTGGTGACAGAATTGAGCCCTCTGTAGTCCACACAAAACCTCATCTCTTTCTTTCCATCTTTGGTGTGAGGTTTGGGGACTAAGACCACTGGGCTAGCCCAGGGGCTGTCAGAGCGCTCAATTACTCCCAATTCCAGCATCTTGTGGACTTCCACCTTGATGCTTTCTTTAACATGGTCAGATTGTCTAAAGATTTTGTTCTTGACAGGCATGCTGTCTCCTGTGTCCACATCATGGGTACACAGGTGTGTCTGACCAGGGGTTAAGGAGAAGAGTTCAGGAAACTGTTGTAGGACTCTCCTACAATCAGCTTGCTGTTGGCCAGAGAGGGTGTCTGAGTAGATCACTCCATCTACTGTGCCATCTTTTGGGTCTGATGACAGAAGATCAGGGAGAGGTTCACTCTCTGCCTCCTGATCCTCATCTGTTACCATCAACAGATTGACATCAGCCCGGTCATGGAAGAGCTTAAGGCGGTTCACATGGATCACCCTCTTGGGGCTCCTGCTTGTGCCCAGGTCCACCAGGTAGGTGACCTGACTCTTCCTTTCTAGTACTGGGTAAGGGCCACTCCATTTGTCCTGGAGTGCCCTGGGAGCCACAGGCTCCAGAACCCAGACTTTCTGCCCTGGTTGGAACTCAACCAGTGCAGCCTTTTGGTCATACCACAACTTCTGGAGCTGTTGGCTGGCCTCAAGGTTTTTGGTTGCCTTTTCCATGTACTCTGCCATTCTAGAGCGAAGGCCAAGTACATAGTCCACTATGTCCTGTTTAGGCTCATGGAGAGGTCTCTCCCAGCCTTCTTTAACAAGGGCAAGTGGTCCCCTTACAGGATGACCAAACAGAAGTTCAAAGGGTGAGAATCCTACTCCCTTCTGTGGCACCTCTCTGTAAGCGAAAAGCAGGCATGGCAAGAGGACATCCCATCTCCTTTTGAGTTTTTCTGGGAGCCCCATGATCATGCCCTTTAATGTCTTGTTGAATCTCTCAACTAAGCCATTAGTTTGTGGATGGTATGGTGTAGTGAATTTATAAGTTACCCCACACTCATTCCACATGTGCTTTAGGTATGCTGACATGAAGTTGGTACCTCTGTCAGACACCACCTCCTTAGGGAAACCCACTCTGGTAAAGATACCAATGAGGGCCTTGGCTACTGCAGGGGCAGTAGTCGACCTAAGGGGAATAGCTTCAGGATACCTGGTAGCATGATCCACTACTACCAGGATATACATATTTCCTGAGGCTGTGGGAGGTTCCAGTGGACCAACTATGTCCACACCCACTCTTTCAAAGGGAACCCCCACCACTGGAAGTGGAATGAGGGGGGCCTTTGGATGTCCACCTGTCTTACCACTGGCTTGACAGGTGGGGCAGGAGAGGCAAAACTCCTTAACCATGTTGGACATATTGGGCCAGTAGAAGTGGTTGACTAACCTCCCCCACGTCTTGGTTTGTCCCAAATGTCCAGCAAGGGGAATGTCATGGGCCAATGTTAGGATGAACTTCCTGAACAGCTGAGGCACTACCACTCTCCTAGTGGCACCAGGTTTGGGGTCTCTGGCCTCAGTGTACAGGAGCCCATCTTCCCAATAGACCCTATGTGTTCCATTTTTCTTGCCTTTGGACTCTTCAGCAGCTTGCTGCCTAAGGCCTTCAAGAGAGGGACAGGTTTCTTGTCCCTTACACAGCTCCTCCCTTGAGGGTCCCCCTGGGCCTAAGAGCTCAACCTGGTAAGGTTCAAGCTCCAAAGGCTCAGTTCCCTCAGAGGGCAGAACTTCTTCCTGAGAAGAGAGGTTCCCTTTCTTTTGCTGTGTTGCAGTTGGTTTCCCAACTGACTTTCCTTTCCTCTTGGTAGGCTGGGCCATTCTTCCAGACTCCAGCTCTACTTGTTCACCCTGTGCCTTGCATTGTGCTCTTGTTTTCACACACACCAGTTCAGGGATACCCAGCATTGCTGCATGGGTTTTTAGTTCTACCTCAGCCCATGCTGAGGACTCCAGGTCATTTCCAAGCAGACAGTCCACTGGGATATTTGAGGAGACCACCACCTGTTTCAGGCCATTGACCCCTCCCCATTCTAAAGTAACCATTGCCATGGGATGTACTTTTCTCTGATTGTCAGCGTTGGTGACTGTGTAAGTTTTTCCAGTCAGGTATTGGCCAGGGGAAACCAGTTTCTCTGTCACCATGGTGACACTGGCACCTGTATCCCTCAGGCCCTCTATTCTAGTCCCATTAATTAAGAGTTGCTGTCTGTATTTTTGCATGTTAGGCGGCCAGACAGCTAGTGTGGCTAAATCCACCCCACCCTCAGAAACTAGAGTAGCTTCAGTGTGGACCCTGATTTGCTCTGGGCACACTGTTGATCCCACTTGGAGACTAGCCATACCAGTGTTACCTGGATGGGAGTTTGGAGTGGAACCTTTCTTGGGACAGGCCTTGTCTCCAGTTTGGTGTCCATGCTGTTTACAGCTATGACACCAGGCCTTTTTGGGATCAAAGTTTTTACCCTTGTACCCATTGTTTTGTGAAGAGGCTCTGGGCCCACCCTCCTGTGCAGGTTTTTGGGGGCCTGTAGAAGACTCTTTACTATTTTTAGTTTTGGTTGTCTCATCACCCTTCCCCTGGGGAGTCTTTGTGACCCCTTTCTTTTGGTCACCCCCTGTTGAAGTCTTGGACACCCTTGTCTTGACCCAATGGTCCGCCTTCTTTCCCAATTCTTGGGGAGAAATTGGTCCTAGGTCTACCAGATGCTGATGCAGTTTATCATTGAAACAATTACTTAACAGGTGTTCTTTCACAAATAAATTGTACAGCCCATCATAATTACTTACACCACTGCCTTGAATCCAACCATCTAGTGTTTTCACTGAGTAGTCAACAAAGTCAACCCAGGTCTGGCTCGAGGATTTTTGAGCCCCCCTGAACCTAATCCTGTACTCCTCAGTGGAGAATCCAAAGCCCTCAATCAGGGAACCCTTCATGAGGTCATAAGATTCTGCATCTTTTCCAGAGAGTGTGAGGAGTCTATCCCTACACTTTCCAGTGAACATTTCCCAAAGGAGAGCACCCCAGTGAGATCTGTTCACTTTTCTGGTTACACAAGCCCTCTCAAAAGCTGTGAACCACTTGGTGATGTCATCACCATCTTCAAATTTTGTCACAATCCCTTTGGGGATTTTTAACATGTCAGGAGAATCTCTGACCCTATTTATATTGCTGCCACCATTGATGGGTCCTAGGCCCATCTCTTGTCTTTCCCTTTCTATGGCTAGGAGCTGTCTCTCTAAAGCCAATCTTTTGGCCATCCTGGCTAACAGGAGGTCATCTTCACTGAGAGCATCCTCAGTGATTTCAGAAATGTGGGACCCTCCTGTGAGGGACTCACTATTTCTGACTAACACAGTTGGAGACAGGACTTGAGGGGTCCTGTTCTCCCTATTTAGGACTGGAGGAGGGACATTGGCCTCCAAGTCACTAATTTCTTCCTCTGTGAGGTCATCATCAGAGGGGTTGGCTTTTTCAAACTCTGCCAACAGCTCCTGGAGCTGAATTTTGGTAGGTCTGGAGCCAATGGTTATTTTTTTGATATTACAGAGAGACCTTAGCTCCCTCATCTTAAGATGGAGGTAAGGTGTGGTGTCGAGTTCCACCACATTCATCTCTGTATCAGACATTATTTTGCTAAGAGTTGGAAGACTTTTTAAAGAATCTAAAACTGTTTCTAGAATCTAATTTCAAACTTTTAACAAACTTTTAAACTCTAAAAGACAATGCTAAACAGGGACTTAACACACAAGGCCCTAGCAGGACTTTTAAGAATTTAGAAAAATTTCAAATTGCAAAAATGAATTTCTAATGACAATTTTGGAATTTGTCGTGTGATCAGGTATTGGCTGAGTAGTCCAGCAAATGCAAAGTCTTGTACCCCACCGCTGATCCACCAATGTAGGAAGTTGGCTCTGTATGTGCTATTTCAAAGTAAGGAATAGCATGCACAGAGTCCAAGGGTTCCCCTTAGAGGTAAGATAGTGGCAAAAAGAGATAATACTAATGCTCTATTTTGTGGTAGTGTGGTCGAGCAGTAGGCTTATCCAAGGAGTAGTGTTAAGCATTTGTTGTACATACACATAGACAATAAATGAGGTACACACACTCAGAGACAAATCCAGCCAATAGGTTTTTGTATAGAAAAATATCTTTTCTTAGTTTATTTTAAGAACCACAGGTTCAAATTCTACATGTAATATCTCATTCAAAAGGTATTGCAGGTAAGTACTTCAGGAACTTTAAATCATAAAAATTGCATGTATACTTTTCAAGTTATCGACAAATAGCTGTTTCAAAAGTGGACACTTAGTGCAATTTTCACAGTTCCTAGGGGAGGTAAGTATTTGTTAGTTTTGCCAGGTAAGTAAGACACTTACAGGGTTCAGTTCTTGGTCCAAGGTAGCCCACCGTTGGGGGTTCAGAGCAACCCCAAAGTCACCACACCAGCAGCTCAGGGCCGGTCAGGTGCAGAGTTCAAAGTGGTGCCCAAAACGCATAGGCTAGAATGGAGAGAAGGGGGTGCCCCGGTTCCGGTCTGCTTGCAGGTAAGTACCCGCGTCTTCGGAGGGCAGACCAGGGGGGTTTTGTAGGGCACCGGGGGGGACACAAGTCCACACAGAAATTTCACCCTCAGCAGCGCGGGGGCGGCCGGGTGCAGTGTAGAAACAAGCGTCGGGTTCGCAATGTTAGTCTATGAGAGATCTCGGGATCTCTTCAGCGCTGCAGGCAGGCAAGGGGGGGGTTCCTTGGGGAAACCTCCACTTGATCAAGGGAGAGGGACTCCTGGGGGTCACTCCTCCAGTGAAAGTCCGGTCCTTCAGGTCCTGGGGGCTGCGGGTGCAGGGTCTCTCCCAGGTGTCGGGACTTAGGATTCAAAGAGTCGCGGTCAGGGGAAGCCTCGGGATTCCCTCTGCAGGCGGCGCTGTGGGGGCTCAGGGGGGACAGGTTTTTGTACTCACAGTCTTAGAGTAGTCCTGGGGTCCCTCCTGAGGTGTTGGATCGCCACCAGCCGAGTCGGGGTCGCCGGGTGCAGTGTTGCAAGTCTCACACTTCTTGCGGGGAGCTTGCAGGGTTCTTTAAAGCTGCTGGAAACAAAGTTGCAGCTTTTCTTGGAGCAGGTCCGCTGTCCTCGGGAGTTTCTTGTCTTTTCGAAGCAGGGGCAGTCCTCAGAGGATCTCGAGGTCGCTGGTCCCTTTGGAAGGCGTCGCTGGAGCAGGATCTTTGGAAGGCAGGAGACAGGCCGGTGAGTTTCTGGAGCCAAGGCAGTTGTCGTCTTCTGGTCTTCCTCTGCAGGGGTTTTCAGCTAGGCAGTCCTTCTTCTTGTAGTTGCAGGAATCTAATTTTCTAGGGTTCAGGGTAGCCCTTAAATACTAAATTTAAGGGCGTGTTTAGGTCTGGGGGGTTAGTAGCCAATGGCTACCAGCCCTGAGGGTGGGTACACCCTCTTTGTGCCTCCTCCCAAGGGGAGGGGGTCACAATCCTAACCCTATTGGGGGAATCCTCCATCTGCAAGATGGAGGATTTCTAAAAGTTAGAGTCACTTCAGCTCAGGACACCTTAGGGGCTGTCCTGACTGGCCAGTGACTCCTCCTTGTTGCTTTCTTTGTTCCCTCCAGCCTTGCCGCCAAAAGTGGGGGCCGTGGCCGGAGGGGGCGGGCAACTCCACTAAGCTGGAGTGCCCTGCTGGGCTGTGACAAAGGGGTGAGCCTTTGAGGCTCACCGCCAGGTGTCACAGCTCCTGCCTGGGGGAGGTGTTAGCATCTCCACCCAGTGCAGGCTTTGTTACTGGCCTCAGAGTGACAAAGGCACTCTCCCCATGGGGCCAGCAACATGTCTCTGGTGTGGCAGGCTGCTGGAACTAGTCAGCCTACACAGACAGTCGGTTAAGTTTCAGGGGGCACCTCTAAGGTGCCCTCTGTGGTGTATTTTGCAATAAAATGTACACTGGCATCAGTGTGCATTTATTGTGCTGAGAAGTTTGATACCAAACTTCCCAGTTTTCAGTGTAGCCATTATGGTGCTGTGGAGTTCGTGCTTGACAGACTCCCAGACCATATACTCTTATGGCTACCCTGCACTTACAATGTCTAAGGTTTTGTTTAGACACTGTAGGGGTACCATGCTCATGCACTGGTACCCTCACCTATGGTATAGTGCACCCTGCCTTAGGGCTGTAAGGCCTGCTAGAGGGGTGTCTTACCTATACTGCATAGGCAGTGAGAGGCTGGCATGGCACCCTGAGGGGAGTGCCATGTCGACTTACTCGTTTTGTCCTCACTAGCACACACAAGCTGGCAAGCAGTGTGTCTGTGCTGAGTGAGAGGTCTCCAGGGTGGCATAAGACATGCTGCAGCCCTTAGAGACCTTCCTTGGCATCAGGGCCCTTGGTACTAGAAGTACCAGTTACAAGGGACTTATCTGGATGCCAGGGTCTGCCAATTGTGGATACAAAAGTACAGGTTAGGGAAAGAACACTGGTGCTGGGGCCTGGTTAGCAGGCCTCAGCACACTTTCAATTGTAAACATAGCATCAGCAAAGGCAAAAAGTCAGGGGGCAACCATGCCAAGGAGGCATTTCCTTACACCCAGCCTCTCCACTGCTGGAACACACCTGCCATAACAATACTCAACTCCCCGGTACCTACTTACCTACCCCTTCTCCTCCATGATGTCCTGCATCTTTGATACCTCTTTAACACAAGTGTGGTAAGACTATCGGATTACTGACTTCATTTTTGCACCTGCGCTTCAACTGGATGGCTGGATAGTCAGTACCTGGCACATCGTCACGAATCACCCAGCACTGCCCACACACTAGCATGAGGCCAACAGTTCTGTTTGTGATTCCTCAATTTTGTACTAAAAAGATACCATGTTTTTTTCCCTCCCTAATTCCTCTATACCCAATCGCCTCCCCACTACCCTCTCTCCCCCCCGCTTCCAGGCCTGCCGGTTGTGATGTTCTTTGTTCACTATAAATGCCAATAAAGACAATTTAAAAAAAGTAAATGAACACTTTTGGGGAGGGAGAAGGAGTACGATAAGAAATTGAGTTAAGGGAGGAGGTGTACTGTAACAAAATTGGGTTAAGGGAGGAGGAATACTGTAAGGAATTGGGTTATCAGCTGAGGTAGATAAGTACATGCTTCAAGTAATCATCACAATCCTTATCAAAGTGAACCACTCATGTCACTGAATAAGCCGGAGCTCGACCCCTGGTAGCCATAGCACAGGGCAGGCATCCTATTTAGAGGCTATGTGTAAAGCATTTATGTGGATTAAAACAGTACTGAAGTGGAAATCCCAAATCAAACTGAAAGAGTAGAGTGAAAATTATTATTAACTATAATCATAATAAATCAAACCCAGAGGTATGAGTCAATAGTCACGCTTAAAAAGAACCTAGGTGCAATTTGATGCCAACCGTGATGAAGCGCGGGACTGATACACTAACCAGATTCGTCCTGGTCAAAGATTTTACCTTTCTGACTTTAGTTCATAAGTCTCAATCCACCACACTTCTACACTCCTAAAGCCCCTCACCTAGGACCTCAGAGGAGGCACTTAAGACTCACAGGGTAGCAGGAAGATGGCAACAAGAGTGTCTATTCCAGAGCTGATAGTGTGTGTAGGGAGTGTACTGTGGTAATCCTAGTGTCCGCCCACATGTAATACCAAAATCCAGTTTGTGGCAGTCCCTATACCCCCAACAGCCTCAAAGACAGACGTTTGGTAGAACAAAGCTGAGTTTTCAGTAATCAGACACAGAATAAACAAGAACTGTTTTGGCATCCTGCATTTGCCCTTTGAAGTGCACCCTAAATGCTATAGGTGAACCCACCGAGGCATGTCAAACAGGCTGTTACACAGTAATGTAAACAACAAAACAAAAAAAGGGCGAGTTTGATTGAGCCTGACTGGGTGTGGGGACTAAAAAATAAAAAACATGTTACCACGTTAAAAAACATTTGCCTGTGACTGGGGAGGCCTCTTTGAAGTGCACCACAAGTGTAATTTGAAACAACCCCACAAGACCTGTGAAAGAGGATGTGACATTCAAGCAGAACTTGACACTTGTGTCAAAAAGAATCCTCGAAGCCCCCAAACCCGCTTGCACATTCTGCCAGGTTCAGATGGGTCGCCTCTGCCCACTCAGGTAAGCCTACTGTTTGCTCCTAGGAGAACATATCTTTCACACCTATTTAAAAGCAAATCGACAGATGACAGACATATTGAACAGCAAAATGCAGATTTAGCTTCCTGAGACTTCGGGCAGGACAAAGGTAACTTTCTAAAAGTACATTTTCTGTAATATTTATAAAAGACTCAGACTTCATCATTGTATTGGATGTTTAATAACTATTAAAATAGTTCTTTATTTTTCTAGCTAGTCTTATTCCTGGGATACAACATTATCATTTAATACTGCAAGCCAGTGCTTTCCTATGGAACAACCACATCTGCTACAGTGAAAATAGATTTGAAAGGCTAGTCACAGTAACACGTTTAACATTGACCTTTTACATGTCCTACTCTTTAATACCAAGTGCCCTGCCTTACAGGTAATGAGGCCAACTTAGGAGTGACTTAATATTTAAAAGGAAGGTTTAGTTCTGTCAAAAGAGGTTATTTTAAACAGGTCAAATCTGCAGTTTTAAAACTGCTGTCAGGCTACAACGGTAGGTCTGGAGGCATGTTTTAAAACGCTAGTACAGTGGTGGCCCGTTGAGTGTTCTGTAGCATTTAATTTACCCTCCCTGTGTACACTTGGTAACATATAGTATGTACTTGTAGGCAAATTAAATAAACCAATCATGTGTATACCAATTTTACCATGCTGAAAGGAGGAGAACAAGCACTTTATCCCTAGTTAGCACGGTAAAGTGCACAAAGTGAAATAGCCAGCAAAACAGTTTTCAGCAAAAAGGGTCAAAAAATAAAGAAAAATTTAAGGTAACCCAACAGAAAGGGCAAATTTCCAACACGTACAGTCTTGTTGTTAGTCAGGGCAACTTGGAATATAATGGTAGGGAGAGGGCGGTTTGTGATATGCATTTTGCAGATTAGAAATCCCAACTCTAAAGCTGAACCTTTGTGCCGAGACAGATACCAAACAGTTACGTCACAATGGTGAAATTACTCTCATACAACATAGAAGGAATAAACGGTCCAATAAAACAGGGATGCCACATGACAATCAATTAAGCCCCTTCAGCCTACCAGTACAAAGAAAATAAAATAGGAGGTGGGGAAAAATGACATAAAGCTGGTTTTTCAGCTTATCACTACAAACTTTAAACCAGTAAATGTTAGAAGAAAAACCCTTTGAAATGTGTTTTACATTTGCCCTAATGACCTCTGATTGATAACTGAAGTACACAAAGACAGAAAGGCCATATAAAAAATGAAAACAGATGACTTCATGTAAAGTTCTACTTAAGAATCATGTAGAGGCCTTTGCAGTATTTTAAAGCATGAACAGATGACTATTTGACAGATTAATATTTTCTTTCTCTGGGAAAGGTTACAACTCTATTTATAACTCTTCATCCATTCAGAAACGTCATTGAATATCTATCTTTGTGCGTAGCGGATTCACTCTGGCAGACTAATGCCAAACTTCACAAGTTAACTTTCATTTCTTATATTTCTGTCGGGTCCCTTCGCCCTCTGCCAATCCCCACAAATTCTGCTCTCACCTTGGAGCAGGAGGCCTTTGATACAAACAGTAGTAGCCATTCAGGTGGCATTTCCTGTTCTAGACAACACTGGCCTAGCTCTTTCTAAATGCCAACTCCAACCAGAAAAGTGTGTTGCTTACGCGTACTGTACACGGCTGCTCACACCTGTTACAAGAAAGAGGAGACTTTTTTTTTTTACTACCTTGTTCATCCACGATCTTGGCCCTTGGGTTCCTAGTGGGACTTTCAGCCCCTTCCCATTGCAGAGCTATCACCCTTAATGTATTCTTATCTGCTTTTAAAGGGCAAAGACCCTGCTAAATCCCGTTATTTAGTAACTTTAAACAACCACATTTGGGCTTGGAATGTTCAAGCTTGTGTGCAGGCATATTACGTTGGGTGGCACTAAGACTCAAGTTTGCGAGAGAAAGGCCCTTTTCTCTCACAGTTTGCTTTTTACTAACTGTAGTGTTGTACTGTATTATATTGAACTGTGGCATTTATATAGTTCTTCTTACGCCTGACGAGGCCAAGAGATGCTCAGATTGGTATTAGGTTCCTGGTTCATTTTGAGAGTGCATGATTAATAAGGTGTTGGATGCAGTTTGACCTATGTGAGAGGGGTCTGGTAAGGTGTGCAAGGTTCAAAGACATACTCCTAATATGGAGGCAAATGACACTGTACATAAGCATGAGGCACTGCAGAATGTGTGAGAAATGGTCGCAGCCACAGTAGTTAGAGCTCGCATAAGCATGAGACAAGGACCTGGGTACACCCAAAAAACGATACAGCAATTCTGAGCTGAAACTTGCTAATGCCACCTCAGGGAATCAGACTTGAAGACTGTAGCAGACACAAGCAGGGGAAGTTTATTTTCCCTGCTCACCCCCGATTCATTTACATATTTCCAGCATTGTGATAGCGTGTTTATCCCCAGTGTGGAGAATTCCTTAGAAAAACTGAAAAATGTAAGAAGGTTGGCTAAGTTTTGTTTGTTGCGGTGGGATAGGCTTTGAGAAAAGGATTATTTCTGTGCTTCAATCGAGGCCTTTCTGTGAAGCTTAGAGAGATCAATGGCTCACTCCTCATTCCATCACTGAAAGAAAAGGGATCAGTTTGCCCATGACAGGTAAGTCTGCTGGTAAGAACAGTCAAAGCGCTGTACTATTAAAAAATGTATGAGGAGTACCAGTGAGATCAGTTTCTTAGATAAGCTGCAAGACGAAGAGGCATCACGTATGTAGAAATTTCTTAATACCTGTGGATCTTCAGAAGTGATATTGAGAGCACCAGGAGTACACATTACCACAGGAATGCCAGGAGTTTGGTCAGGAAAAACACACAAAAATGATGTGTAGAACTTAATATCCACAAACATCTAAAATCATTTACCATAGAAACAGACTTGCAGAGTCTCAGACTGGACTTCACTAAGCAGGGAATGCAGGCCAGCGTGACCTACCTAGCTCCACTGAGAGTGGCTGTGGGTCACAAGACCTCACTCTTAACAGGCATAAGGCCGCAACCCACATTGAGTTTCTTGGTGAAATCGATACATCCTTAAAGTGATAATGATCTAATGGCTTGTTCTTCTATCCATACACAGTCTTATTCAACTGCATATTGCAGTTGTCTGCAACTCTGATATCACGGTTGTGTTTTATGCACATTCTGAGTCCAGTGTGCTAGCGTTTGCCCTCTTACATTATGAGAAATGGTAGCAGGTTGCTAAGACTTTACCTACTGCCTTAGCCAACCATTGCGTCAACGTTTCTTCTCCGAGGAGTTACTAGATCTCTTTTTGTGGTTCTGCACTAGCCTGTGGTGGGCAGTGCATTTACTTTGTGCCTGCTTGAAAGGGTTGTGAATTCTTGCTTCCATATTGCTACAGTTGTTGGTTTTAATGTCTTTCCTTGTATGATGTGAATTTGTTTTGTCTTAAAACTTATAAAATATATTTGAAGAAGCACCCAAATTAAGTAAGAATATTTTGAAATCCAGGAGATGATCACAATCAACAGAAAGTCTGTTTTTCCAACAAGGAAAGAATGATTAGAAACAGATAATCCCTGTTTGACAGAACAATTTCTAATCAACACTGAGCTAAGGATGTTGTGGAAGACTCGGAGGTGCAGTTACATTAAAAAGCGGGTAAATGCAAACAACCAGCTCTTGAATTAGGAGTATGACAGACGTGAAAAATTACTGAAAAAATGTAACTTACCACACTGCGCACACATTGGTAACTTTTGCACAGAGCTACAAAAGTAGCAGAAGGCTCTATTTCTCTGTCGCCTAGACATAATGAAACACAGACAAAGAACTCTAAATCATTCATTCAAAGCAAAAGTGTGTCAAATTAAGGCAATAATAAACTACCACAAATCATGCAGCTTTTAAAGGTAAAAACACAAGACGCAATAGTTAATAAAATACTACTACTAGTTTGTAAAATTTAAAAGATAAATCACAAACTCTAAAACACCACAAACGATAGGTGAAAGCAGGGGCACTTGAATAAAAAATAAAAAAAAAGAAAAGAAAATTAAAAGGAATTACCTTTGGCATTTGTCACATTCCTGAAAATTACAAAAATGTTCATCATTAAATTAAGGAAATAGGAAATATACACAATGCATCAGAAAACTATTTGTTAATGGGAGTGCACCTATACAGTATTTGCTGAAGATAACAAAAGTGAATTTCTCATATACAAGGGACAAAGACTTATCAAACACAGAACCAATAATGACAAGGATTCCTTTTCAGTAGAGTATGTTTTTAGCAACTCTCAAGACAGATCTCTAATAATTTGAGAACAAAACAAACAATGGTAACAAGCTCAATAGTGATGATCTATAGAGCAAATTATTCTGAATTTGTTTTGTTTTTTTTACACTGAACACTTAACAATGAAGTGTACTCGTGGTGGACAGGCCAGGATTGATGTTGCTGGTAAAGTGCAGGGTTGTAAATCGACAGGTGGTGTTAAAGTCTGACTATGCCTGGAAGGGATTTACCAGTATTTCCCTTCCCTAGATACATTTATTTCTCAACAAACTCTAGGAAGGGGAAAGCAGGTGCGAGGATAAAGAAAAAATGTTAAAGAGCTATTGCAAGAAAAAGCCTATGGATACAGGGAGGCCTGGGAGGGAGACAGGTCAGTTGCTCAAAGAGAGAAAGGCATGTGGGATTGGTAAGGTACACTGGTGGGTTGGTGTGGCAACAAATACGAAGGTGGGCACAGTGAGATGATCAAGGACATCAGAGTCCTGTGCAAAATGCTGATTCCATACTGAACCGTGTGATCGGAAAGGATAGGCAGGGAAAACTTTAATAATGCAGAAAAAGCAGAAGCATAGGCATTGCAAAAGTGGGCAGGGAATGTCAGCCAAATGGAGGGAAATTATACAGGATTCTCAATATACATTTTTCAGGAAACGCTGCAATCATAAAACTTTTTTGTTCATCACCTACAACTGAACGGATGGACGATAAACTAGTACAAAGTGAACAATAATACTCGCTAACTGTCAGACTATTAAAGCAGGCCCTATTCTCTTCAGAATTCTAATTATACCAGTACTATACTGACTTTCAACAAATTGAATCTTTCTTAATGCGCTCTCAAGTAGCTTGAACACATGATAGGACTTGTGAGCGCATATGAAAGGTCAACAGTTTTATAGTTAAACAATGCATTTGCTAATACACTACATGTCTTCTGAGAAAACCCTCTGTATTGACAGGTGGCAAACTGCAGCCTTGTGCTTTATTTGGTGCAAATTCAGCTGCAATTTTTAAAACTTTCAATGGAAAAAAATAGCAAATAACACAGTAAAGTCAAATAATAGTAAGCAATGGATGGGATGCAAGCCCCTCTGTGTTCTAGGTAAGCCCACAATATGTCTTCTGAAACAAAACTGCACAAGCAAGGTTTCTAAGTATTACAGTAGGAGTGGGTGGCCACACTTTTATAGTATGGCTCTAGACAAAATGTGACTTTATGATTTCAAAAAGCATGAACTGCAAAAAAATGTAATTTTATCCAACATAAACCACTACTCATCGAGTGTTAGACAAAAGAAAAATGTACAATAGACTATAAAGCTTTTACTTACCATTGATGCATTGCAAGGCTGTTTACCTAAATCTATATTGCTTCTTGCTGCCCTGATCTGCTTTTCACGTTCTTTGCGGCTTTCTGCCTTTTTACGAGCACCAGTCTTCTTTTTAGGCATTTTTTACAAGCTGCCAAAAATCAAAGAATAGTAGAAAAATCATTTTGTAACCAAAATACAACTACAGTTTTAAATTGGTGGGGTAAAAGAGGATCAGTACCAATGCCCATCAACTAATTTTGGCTCCAATCAGGCTAGGTGGATCCAAGAACATATACATACAGAGAGGTTATATGTCAAGCAAATTAAATTCACTACAGAGCGGTTCAGCAATGCAATAGAGTATTTAGTGATCTGAATGGCAGCAAACAGTAGGTAGAAACTGGCTAGATGTGTTATTTTCTATGTTAAAAACACAGGTATGCCTCATTTTGATGTTGTTACTTCAGCTTGTATAATTTCAGGGGACTGTTGGTATTTCGCCCCACCCACTTCCCTCTAGGTTTGATTGATCATTGAAGAAAAAAAGAGTTGGCGAACCCCTATAATCTTGCTTCCACCAATATTACTCTTGCTTTTTAGGTCTGGACATTGAAACAGCTTTAGCTGTCTTACCAAGCTACTCCACCGCCCCCCCGCCCCCAAAAAAAGAAATATAGCTATGTGGTCAGGTCAGTGGGCTTCACAATTGGTCTGCTAAAAGGTCTCCATTTTCCACCAGCCACCACAGTATACCGCATGTGGCAATAAATTAGCCCACTTTACCCACTAGCTCTCTACAAATTGAGCAGAGAGTTAATAGTTACCTAAATGCACGTACTTTCTCTTTAGTTGCAAAGCTGGTCAAAGTGTGCTTCTTTAATCTCAGTAAAAACAACTGCATCAGAGAAAGTATTTACAAAATCTATTGCAGGCATAAGACGTTCAGGTCAAAGTGACAGCATTTATTTGTTCCTTTTCATTTTTGCCACATATGCTTGCAATAAAAAATAACTAAAAAAATGAATCACCACACAAGCTTGCCAAAGCCAGTCCTACTGACTAAGTCCATGTTTTTTTTCTTTAAAGTTCTTTGGATTCTTTGGGTTGTGTGTCAGAGATGGCAGAGAATTAAGACACAAACCTGCGCTTCTAACCAAGCCTGACCCAGAATCCACAGCAATCCAAGAGAAAATAGTTACGCTCTTACTCAACTGGCAGCGAGGGGGCCCAAAAGACTGAAGAGTCCCGGATGAGGTGCAGAAGGCAGTGGACATAATAAAGGCTGGCATGAGATAACTTAAGATGTAGGCGATAAAAGTCAAGATGGCTGAGTGGGCATCACAACACAGATGCACGCGAGCCTGCACTGGAGACTTCCCACTAGGACGATGACCAGCTGCACTCCAAACACGCAAAAAGTGGTGGCTGAGGGCACATGGGAGCAACAAGAGAAGGCTTCAGCTCAATGGAGAAACCAGCACCCAACAGAATGAAGAAGAAGGGGAGGCCCCCAGACATATCAAGTCAGGAGGACAGTCCAATGCTTTCAAGCACAAAGAAAAACCACAAGGGATGGGAGTAGAGGACTGACCCTGGACCAGGCCACCCACAGAGAACTAGAGTAGAAGAGACGGGCACTTTGAAGGGGGGCACAGACAGTGCATCACTGAGAAGATAAGGAGACCAGGGAATTCATTGTTTCCACTGTGGGCTTTGTCATTTGAGGGGGAGGGGGGTCAAGGTAGAGACTGCTCAACCCTACCAGCCACACCTTAAAAGCAGTCGCACAATGGCACGAGGGCAGTCTGGGGTGAGCAAACACACTAAAGGCTAGGCCAGTGGGCCCGAGAGACATCCCTAGCCCTTCAAATAGTGCAAGGGGCTCTTAAGAGTATTTGTTCTCTGACAAAGCAGGCAGTATGTTTCACATAGAACAATCAACCAAAAAGGACTGCCCCAAGCCATCAACAGAGGGAAGAACACACAACTCATGAGGACAAACGTAGTGGTGGACACAGGAAAGGTGAAGTCCAGAAGAAAAGCTAGGCCTTGCAAACAGACTTAGCATGAAAGTGGCCAACATCACTCAAGTCAAGCCCATGGGCTGAAGAAAGGTCCTCCGCATTGAGCACGCAATCCTAGGGATACAAGCACATAAACATATCTTTAGGGAGAACAGGAGCTTAGAATCTTACAGAACCACCTCAATTTATCAAAATATACTAGTCAGCCGAAATGCTAACGAAACATCAAGGGTTCCAGAGTAAGACAGAACTACAGAAGACACTAACTAAGACCAGTGAGGCACTATCAATGAGGATGACCACTATAACAGAGCAATGCTAAAATCTTAAATATAAAAGAAGCGGGGCAGGGAAGAGAGGGATGATCAGATTTGCCATTTTAACTGTAAAGTAAGAATGAAGATCCAAAACAATGACCACTTCTGGGAATAAAAGAAATTAAACGATCAAAGAGATTCTCCCTAGGGCTCGAACATGAAAAGCGAATACTCAGCCCATTCATAAGCAAAGCAAATCAAGACTCAGAAACTGGGCAACAAAGAAGCAAACAATCATGAAACAATTTTGGAGGATCTTTTCCAGGGATTGAGGGATGATTTTGTATCCGTGCTGAGAAAAATAGGCAAGAAATGCAACACATTAAGAAAGCCCTAAATGATCCAGTGAAGAGAGCGCTTTGTATATGAAGTAAAGTAGTGATGGTGGAGAAGAGGAGGTAGAATTTTAAGAAGCGAAAACTGAAATAAAATTATCCCTACAAGAAAAGTTAGAAAATCTTGTAGGTATGGCAAGAAACAATAACATAAGAATCACAGGGGTGCCAACTGGAGTGGAAGGTAGAGACATTGATGGATTTGTGAAGCAGCTACTTTTATCTAGCTACCAGACATTTTGGCAAGGGTACACCGTTTTCAACTAAAAGAATGGATATTGTGAGCATCAAGGACATGCAACAAATTGCCCTTCGTGCTTCAATTCCTAAACCTTTTCATAGTCATATTTCAAAACGAAAAGTATTCTACAGAGTGGGGAAAAAATCAAAATCACCTCTAGATGAAAACACCTTCTCAAGATAGTCTACGACTGGCGAAACATAGCACTGACTGATACAAAGAAAATCCTAGGAACAGCAGATAAGAGACCACAAACAGAGAATTCTCCTTGAGAGTTGCACAGAGAATCAGGATGCCTTAGAAGGCAATGATGGAAAATGACAAAAGGAAAGTGTGGCGAAAAACCAAAGGGGAAAGGAGATTTGGATTCTTCCTGGTGGGAAGTTAGTGTTGAACGACCACACACTACACAGTTCCAGGAAGGTGAAATACACTACAGATCTAGCTGGGAGCGCAAGCACCCTACAAGCAAGGTCAAGAAAAAAAGACACGGCATTGGGATTGTAAAGTTAATTTTTCTTTGGCAGACAGGCGAAGGGAACAGGGGAGACTGGCGTTTTGGTACAGGGCCATGTCCAAAATAGATAACTACATTTCAGACCAGCATTGACTAATACATTTGACTAGGACACCCACTGCATAATGACACGTTAGACAAATATAATCTCAATCTCTACCTTTCAATGTTAGAGGGTCAGGATCTTGCAGGCATTAAAAAGACAGCAAGGGGAGAGGGCATTCATTTTTTATTTTTTTACAATACACTCATTTGACAGAAAAAGATGCCTGAGGTCTCAGGGCATTCCCCCAGCAGTACTTTTCCTCAGCTAAAATTAAAATGAAAAGTGTGGAAATCCTAGTGGGCCAACACATGGAATTTATTCTGATGGAAGTAAACAACTAAAGACAAAGAGGACAGATATTAGACATTGGAGTGCTCAAAGGAAGAGACCCTATGCCGTGTAACAGTAAAATCAGAGCCAGGAGCACTATTTACAGCACATACTACAAAACATACCTGGGGTAGCAAATGGACACCTGGCAATTAGGGTGATCGGAACATGGTCTTGGAATGTTTCCTTCAGAGAGGGAGAAGCACATTTGTTGTATCAGAAAGGGGGGGAAGCATAAGGTTGGCAGAAACTGGAAAGGTAGATGCCTGGCAAAGGATCTGGCCAGGTGGAATAGACCAGTGGTTCCCAACCTGTGGTCCGGGCTCCCCTGGGGGTCCGCAAAGCCTCCTCAGGGGGTCCGCGACTGCTAAAAAATTTAATAATATTAACGGATTAATAAAGTGTATATAAATAAAGTAGATAAATGTACAACTGAAAAATGCTAAGGAGTTTCAATTTGGATGCTAAAAATTAAATTAGTATCCTCAGATTGATTTGTGAAAGCAGTGCATCAAACAGAATTTAGCATGGACCATGTGTGGCTTCAATGAAATTTAGAAAAGCTCCAACTTTCCTACGAAAATTAAAAAAAAAATTTTTTTGTTTATATTGGTTTGCAAATTAAACAACATGTGTTATCATTTGTGTGTGTGTGTTTGATGAATGCTTGTTCCTGAATTTTTGGTGTATTGTTTTGCTGTTCAAATCATAAACAATGTTTACGCCAGGGTCCCTGGCTTCCAATAATGACTCAGTTGGGGATCTCCAGATTCCAATAATGATTCAGTGAGAGTCCCCGGGATCCAGTAATAATGAAGTGGGGGTCCACCGCGGTCGAAAGGTTGGGAACCACTGGAATAGACAACTGTGCTATTCTTCCAGACACAAAACATACACAAGTTTAGATATGTGGCTACCTGGCCGAGAACTGATGAAAGACATAGACCGAGTAGATCATGGTGTCCTAACCCTGCCAGATCATGTACCAGTGGTCTGGAATGGAGTAGGGAAAAGCAGAGATAGCCCATCCCTCCAATATGGTACTTTAATAACTACTTACTGAAAGATCAAGTAGTCAAGGAGGCAATTCAGTGACAAATAAAGGAATTCTTCTCATATAAAAACATAGCTGAAGGCACCCAACTACAATATTGGACACGCTTTAGTAATTGAGTTGGAGGGTGGGGGGATTAACAATGTTACTGACACCCTCAAAGGGTTATCTTCAGAAATTAAAATGACCACACAATCGGTTTCACGAACCCAGAGAACATAAGTGCAGGATTGCAAACACTGTCACCCATATGGAATCTATGAACAATGCAGATGCTGTACAAGTCATTAATCTTCCTAATGTTACCATGTCTAAAAATGAAATAAATGTACTAAGTAAAGGCCTGGGTTTTTGTCCTACTTCCAGACCCGACTACACAGACATACATATTGATCTTTTTAAATTTGTTCATTGCTAAACGTTACAGAAACACTTCATGAATAAACCAGACTTTACAGACAGGATCAGGGGTTTGATTCCCAAGTGCAATAGAACTATCAAAGATAAACAGGACATACAAAAGGTTCTCTTATTGGAACAGGCAGACGCACCCAGTATATTGAATATCATGGAACATCTTGATATCCAGTCTAATTTGGAGATGGATAGTGGGCTCAAACGCAAATCACTATTTACTTCCACTCTTACTCCTGATAATCATATAGATGTCTTTTATAAAGTAATCACTATAGGCTTATACCATTTGGAGGATAAATATAAAGGTCACAGGAAAGGATACACAGATAATCTTAGTCCGAGGGAAAGAATAGCGTTGAATATGTTAAACCCAGAACCAGGACATAGTGATTGTGCGCTTCTCTAAAGGAGGCAATGTGGTTGGGATGAACAAGTCAGATTATATGACAGAAATTGATAGACAACTTGGAGATGGGGAAGCATATGTGCATTTTACGGGTAATCCACTCGTAGAAGTTACACTTGTGGTGGGGGGGTAGACTTATACATTGGAAAGATCGTTGCCTTATTTCGGATCTCGAATAATAATACATGCTTAACACTACACCTCGTGCTCCGTGTATTTACATACTTCATAAGGTGCACAAGCCCAGCAGATTTCTCCGGGGTACACCCATTTCTGGGATTGGATCACCGACAGAACACATCTTGGAATACATTGATTCATTCCAGCAACCTATGGTACACAACTTCATTCAGGACACCAGGGATCTGTTATGTCATCTAGAATCTGTTGAGTGGACAGATGGTTGTAAATTTGTTAGTTTTGATGTTAACCTACTGTACACTTCAATAACTCTGGAGAAAGGTCTGGAGGTTCTGACACATACAATCGTTGTTAGGGATGAAACCTTATATGAGCACACAAAAATGCTGATTGCTCTTGCACACCTAGTTTTAGAAAATAGTGTATTCTTACATAATTCTGACTGGTACAGGCAAGCACAAGGTGTGGCGATGGGGCAAAATTTTCACCTTTATATGGGTCACTTTGAGAGACAACATTTATGGACGGACTGTCTACCAGCCATTTCACAACGTAGTCTTTACTGGGGGCGATATATTGATGATATACTAGTCACTAGTACGGATCTGGAGATCCTAATAAACCATCTAAATAACAATTCCTACAATCTTTGTTTTACACATCAAGTGGGAGTGTACAAGATTGAGTTATTGGATGTGACTCTATATGTTGTGGGGAACAAGATACGCTCAAAAATGTACAGGAAACCCATAGATTGTAACTCTATTTTACATGCACAGAGTGCACACATCGATGCAATGGCGTATGGGGAAATGTCCAGAACCAGACGTAACTGTAGTGACAATAAGTTTTTTCATCAGGCGCTGGACCTTTTGAAACAACAATTTTGGAATAGAGGGTACTCTAAGAGCGTGCTTTCCAGAGCCAAGAGGTGAATTATGTCTAAAGAACGCAAGACCTTACCAATTCATAAAAGGGGCACCAAGCCCACAGATGTGAGATTGTCTATGATCACTAGATATAGTTCAGCAAGTATATTAGTATATTGCATTCTCAAACGACACTGGCACTTGTTATAAATGGATGCCAACCTCGGTCAGGTACTCAATAAAGGACCCTCAATGGTAAATAGCAGGGGGACTACCTTGAGAGAGAGACTGTGTCCTAGCTATATTGTTCCAACAGCACAGGAGAAACTTGACATATGGTTGCCCATGAGACCCAAGAATTTCTACAAATGTGGAGGATGTATCTCCTGTCGGTTCACACTGAACAAAACATTAACATTTTCTTACAATGCTAAAGAGGTCTATCATGTAAAACAATTAATCAATTGTAACACTAGGTTCACTGTTTATTGTATTATCTGTCTATGTAGTAAAATATATGTTGGTAGCACCATCCGTCTACTTAAGGAACGGATCCAGGAACATGTAAGAGTTGTTCGTAATAACAATCATAATTATCCCATACCTGTTCATTACAACATGATGCACAAGAATTCGGAGGTCCTTAAAATTGGATTCCATGGAATCACACAAATTTCAGGCCATCCTAGAGCTGGTGACCGAAATAGGGAATTTAGGAAACAGGAAGCTAGATGGATCACCAAATTACAGGCTGTGGACCAAGGGCTAAATGTGGACAAGAACTTACACATATTTCTGGAATGATGGAATGTATAAATGAAGATTTTTCTAACCTATATGAATATACAAAGATTTCTTGAGTTAAATTTGAAACCTTATGTTCTAGAGAGATGAACTTTGTAGTGACAGTGGATTATGTCTACGTCGTTATTTCAAAATAATAATAGACGCTAATGGGAACATACAAAAAGGTACCTCTCTCCTAAGCCATGTTTGTATCATCATGCCAATGTAACCTTTTTCCCCTCCCCCCCAGGTCTTGATGTATACTATTTAAAACATATGTGAAGTTTTCTAAATCAATATATACATGCTATTCAGTGCTCTTGGGATTTCATCGGCACGTATTACATCATATTTGACTAATAACATAACACTGAGATACTGCCTGCTGCACACTTTCGATGGTACTCACCTGGTTGGGCTGGCTACATGTAGTTCGTTAGCATGCTTTATACTATTTTCTTATCTAATAATGGCCACAATTGAAATGCAATTACTAATCCCATTTCTTCCTCTTCCTCTTCCTGTATATTGTTCTCTCAATCCTTTTTCAGGGACTTGGTCTGAATGGTTCCTAACTAGATTAAAAAGAAACTGCAGTACACTCACTATGCAAATTGCCTGTACTCGGTTGGGGGCAGATTTACGATATTTCTGTGCCAGTAAGGTGTAAGTCCCCCACTCTAAGATCGCCGCCATTTCAGATTAGATTGGTTGTCCTCTTTCCCTTGCGAATATACCAGTCTATTTAAACACGTACCGGGAACCTGGCCCGAAATGGTTCCCAAGAAATGCGGTGAAACTTGAGTAGCAAACTGTTAAGACATGACGTTTCGAAAGGCAATGTACTGCTACTTTAGTAATACTGCGCATTACTATTGAATAGAACTACGTCATCAATGTTTTGTACTAACAATGTACGACATGGTTATGTGAGCATTATGTTTGGCTTTCTGACTGACTCGCAGTGCACATTACTATGGGTGCATTTTACGTGAACGGTGACATACAATCAGCTGAATGTTAGGCTGAGTCACACAAATTCACATAATGACTCGTGTGTGTACGGAAAAGGGTAGTTAGTAATATTTATATTTTTACTGACAGGTTACTGGGCTTATAATGGCCACTGCATCAAAACTCTGGATACACTACACTGTTTCTCTGATGATAAGATATTACAATTAAATGGTTGGGCTCGTTTTTCGAGGAAATTACTGATTTTACCCATATATTGCGCATAGCGGAGTGACACTTTGGATTTGACAATAGGTATTTTGAAAATATGCCGGTTAGTGATTTAGATCAACACCTTTTCTCTGCATCATATCACGGGTGTTAGGTACATTAAGGTATTCTTTTTACTTTGGTTGTTGTCACAATTCTTTTGCTTCAGCTGGCACCAAGGGTGTTTCCTATTTGTCTTTATGCGAGCTAAAAATATTATGATGATATTAACACATGCACGTGGTGTAAACATTGCACTAATTCTGCCTCAAAATAATATACAGTTGCACTTAGCGGAGGCATTCCACCATGGTGGTAATAACATGATACAAGGTTGATAACTTCATGTCTATGTACATATGTTCATCTTTGTACTTTACAGCCTTGATAAAGTCATTTGTGATGAAACATAAGTTGAACACGAAGAATTATATTGGAATAAGAAACAGATTGACATTTCGCAATAAAAAGAAGATTTTGAAGCACAATGCAGACTGGTCTGAGACACACATGACTAGGATTGTTTGTTGCTAACGGAGTGCTGTGGTTGTATTGTTCATATTTATCATGTATTTGTGAATACATATGTCTGCCTTTGGGTAGCAAGGTAGCCGAACACATGGCACCATCGGTAGACATTCCAAAATAAGTTTGTTCTACCCCATACTGCTGGACACTTGTGGGATGTGCATTTTGTGTTACCATTGCTACCCTTTATCGAAAGATGTTTGTATTAAAAAGGCAACACAAGAAAATGCTTCATCAAAAGGCAAAGACACAGCTTGGACCAAGAGGGGACAACTAAGACTACTTGAGCTTAACAAGCAGAATTTTCCCAAGAAAAGGCACAATATAAACACTCCAGAGGACAAGGCAGGAGAACGTTTGATCTTGACTGCAGAAAAAACAAACCCAATCCAAAATGCTGGGGATAAAAAAAAAGAAAGAAGGAGATGTGGTCATGGGGGAAGCAGGAAAAGCATGTGGCCTTCCAAAACACTCTCTTCCTGGGGAAGCCATTTGACAGGAAGCACACTGCTCCAATATATGCAAAGGCCACATTTGGACAGGTTGCCTCTCAATCTGAAAGAAGGACTAGAGGAACCCATATCAACAGAGTAAATTATCAAGCTAATTAAAAACTCTGACCCTGCAAGGCTCCAGGGCCGGAAGGAGACATGCAAGCCTTCTCGGAGCGGTGACCCAGTCAACAACAGAGGCGAAAGTCTCAGTCCTGCTGAAGAAAGGACAGCCTCACCCCCCACACTCCTAGCACAGTGCAGCTTACATCAGCCACTCAGATAGGCTTTTATGTGTTAAATGCGTTATGCGACTTAACTATATTCATTGCACCAATCCTAAATTCAGTCACAAAGTGAATATCTTCTTTCCTCCATGGATCCTTAGCTCATCATTCTGAAGAAATCTTTCACCCACTGAGCTCGTCCCAAAATACCCTGCCCTGTGCCTGACAGAAGAAGGAAGACAGGCATAGTGTTGGGAACCCAACCTAGCAGGGTTCCCATATTCCCTCCTAGTTCTAGTCATCACACAGCAAAAGAAAAGAAAAAAAAAGAAAAAACAGGAAACATTATGGGTTAACTATGCTTTAATTCCTCTAGTGGATGGTGTGCTTTCAGTGTTTATACTTTCTCGTTTTCTCTTTCTTGGGCTGGTATCTACCTCAAGTTATCACTTTGATGAGCTACTGCAGGATAAATAAAAGAATTGCCATAAAGGGCAGACTTCTGGAGATGTTCAATTATTATATTTTTTAAAATATCACTATTAAATGCCCACTCAGTAGATTGCCATGCCACCATAACCTGCATAGCTTCATTTTAAGAGGCTTTCCTCTAAACATCTATTTACATACTGCTGATGAAGTTAGCGAGAACAGATGTGTACTGCCAGTGATATTTACTCAGAATACGATTGTTCTCTCTCCTGTCCAGATTTAAAAAAAATATATATATATATAGTGAAGTTAAAGCAGAACAATAAAAAAAATGCAAAAGATTAAATGATGTGGTGTAATTCTTCCCCCGGTCATCACAATCATAAGCTGTCTGGACGTTCCTCCCATCCCTCTCGAAACAGGAGAAGATTGGCAGCTCTAGAGCAGTCATACACAATTGCTTCTATTTAACCCCATCCTTCCCACTCAGTAAAGAATAGGTATGTCATCAATGTTATACGAGCCCTCCCTTGCCAGTAACTTCAATAGAAACCAAAAAACAGTGGCCTACACAAAGAGTTTATTTCTCTCTACATGGAAGCCAATGGTCATTTTCTCTATCTTGCAAGGAAGACCCCAACAAGGGTCTGCATCAGGAAACCCATCTAAGACAGACCTTCCAGATGCACTGACGGAGGAATTTGTGGTGGATAGACCACCATCTATGATGTACTGCAGGCAGCCTACTGTTCAACTTTTAGTACCAAATAACTCTGCCGCCCAGAATTACGGGTAATGCTCATATTAGTTACTCCAGGATGTGAAATTGCCAGAATTACCAGGTGCGACATCCAGGTACTCAGAATAAAGCCTTAAAATGGGAAGGGAGCTGCCCGTTTCATAGAATGCAAGATACATGAATTTAGGGTAGAGTAACTCGCTCTGCTGAAATATAGGTACAGAGCTTAATCTTTACCTTTTGGTGGCTTGATTTAATTTGTACCTACACATCCCTTACAAACCTGCTCCCTTATTTAAGCGTCAGTGAAAGAAACACACACTCAGTCCCTAAAGTTCACTTTTGTTAATAAAAACAATAATATTATAACAAAAAGTATTAACACAATTCGGAGTTCAGTGTGCTTGTATGTGGAGTATGCCCATTCCACAGGGGCCCTCACCATTTCTTGCAGGGGGAGGCTCTAAGGTTTTGTCACACCACTGGCTACAGAAACATGTGCATACAGTGCAGACTAATACATCAAATAAAACTTCTGTGCAGAAGAACATAGGGAGAAACAAGAACTATAACTACACAGCTAAACACTGTAAAGCTTGATGGTGGCAGCTTGATTTCTGTTGGTTAGAAATCGTTGTTAAAGCTACAGAGGAGACTGGGGAAAATACATTCATCTCACAGGAAGATAGCTCACATTCAGGAAAAGGTCATCACATGCCCTGGGATAAGGGGATAGATGAGGGAGTAGAATGCATAGAATTCAAAAGCTCATGGGGCAATTCAGGTAGGGAATACACTCGGACTCAGAGAATACAAACTTAGAGCCTCAGGAAAACCCTTCCCCATTTCACATAATGTGCTCTAAGTTGCAAGTCATGAGACAACATGTGGTGGAGAGGAGCCTGGCAGCCAGTCTGGAAACTCACTGGAAAAGCTCAAAGATACTGCTAACGCACCGATTCAGGAGTCAGACTGTGACTTAGAGAAGAATGGGCAAAAAAAGGATCTGGAACTAACAGTCAGCTCAAACGTATTAGGGGCAATATAACAGGTACAAAAATACCAGTAAGAATAACTGGGATGTGGACATTTTTCCCCATGAATGGGTCAATTACGGCACAGCGTTCCTCAATATTTTGGATTCCTGCCCCAAAACACTGACTCATCCCAAGAGTTAGGTGACTTCTGTACCAGTATATTTAACAAAAAATACAGACATGAAACCATTAGAGGCAAAGACTGACTAGTTAAGTTAAATGGTTGTATCACTTCATCGCATTACTTACATAAGGTATGAAAAAATGAACAAACTGAGGTGCCAGGTCTGTCAGCAACAGCATAGGATGTTCTAGAGCACTGTGACAAACCCACCAGAGGCAGCTCTCAGTGCTCTTCTACTAAGCCCTTGGTAGTTTGATTTTTCGCAGCCTCAACGCCATCATGGAATTAAATACTCAACAACAATTGTGTACGAGCTATTTGAAAAGTTAGGAAAAGCCAAACTTCTTTCAACCCTAGCTAGAAGCAAGGAAGGGGTATTGGCAAAAAACCCTCCATTGTGATCACCGAAGGACGACCGCAATCTCCACAACTGAGATGTCATACCAATTCAAATTTAGACCCTTCTTTCTGCGAAACATCCATTAGCGTTGCCAACATTTAGGGGAAAAAAAGACTCAATGGGCTTTGGGAATGTGCAGGTTTTTACCTGGATGGCACAATGATTGACAGCCCTACATTTGTAGATAACTCATGCCACCTACCTGAGGTCTGTTACATCTTTTTGGCAAATCAACCCAAACAAAAATGTGCAAAGAACTCAAAACTTGGTAAACAGGGTAGAAACCAATGTCATCCAATCTCAATGCTCTAAGTTACAGTTCACCATAAAAAAGGGGCTTCCTCCGCCCCCATAAATAATATGTATGCCTCTGGGGGGCTGGTAGACAATCTTCAGTGCTTCACTTCAAAGATTTCTAACCAGGCGCCTGCTCCTAGGCTTCTGGTCCATAAAAAGGTCCCTTAAAGGGCCAGCTATACATTAGGAATTGGAGGGTGTTTCAAGATCTTCAACAGGTTATTTGTCATTATCCCAGGTTAGTGACAACTGATTTTCCCCAATCCTTTCTGGTCCAAATGGAAGCCTAAGAAGGGTATATGTGTCTTCTAGTCACAGAAGACCATCCATCAAGAACCATCAATGCACATCGTCCGGAAGTTGTTACCCCAGGAGACTGTCAACAGGCAATTCAGTACATGTGGTACCACCTTGTAAACCATCACTTTGAATTTGTGTGAGTCTGCTGCCCTGATCTGGTTGACATGGCACTAGAACATGGATAACAGGATTTCATATTAGTTTCTGGTTTTACTGTCATTCTCTTTCTCTGTGCCACATAGAATAGGGTTTCTGCGGCCAATATGGAATTTTGTTCTGTTATCAATTAACCTTTTCTGAACTAGGAAAAGTAGGTGGGGTGGTATGAGGCAAAGCTGGCTGTCCTCACCCTCTGAAGAAAAAGAAAAAAAAAAAACACAAGACAGTTACCTAATCTTCAGTCTGTAGACCACTGTTTCCGGAAGCGATGTTTGCAGTTTGGTTGTTGTGCTTGAAGCCCACCAAGAGATTGGAAACATTGCACTGGGAGCAGAAGCTGCCATGGTAGTGGCACATGTATGGACGGGTGATTGCAAAGCTAAGGGGGCAACAAACGCATCATGGAACATTTGGGATAGGTCCTCTGTGCACACAGCACTACCGCCCATGTCACAAATTAATACAGTTTCCCTACATTCCCCTCAAAAGCCAGACTACTTACTGTGCCTTCTTTTGTTCTCGAAATACCAGAGGGAGAACCAAGTAGGCAAAACTGAAGATGTGATTTCTCCCAAACCATACTGGCCTCTTGAGCATTTGGGCAGGAGGCCACTGCGAGAAGGAAGGGATTACATTTTGAAAGAGGTTTTGGTGTAGTTCTATTTCGTTCCAGGTCTCTTCACCAAAGCAGAAGGTGCAAGAGAACACTGAATAGATTTCTATGGCTACTTCAGACTGCAACGAACTACTGGTATCACCTCCTCCGAATAAACCTTAACTTCCACATCACCAGTCTCCTGACTCCACCTCTCTCCCCCTCCCCCCCAAATCTTCGATCACCTCTCAAAAACCTAAGATCAAAACCTACAGATCTAAACTCTCATTTGGGTTGTACATCTATATGTGTGGTTACGGCTATGGCTCAATGCTTTTTCTGTTTAACAAGAATGTTAAATGCTAATTTAATGTTCGAAAAAGGGATTTCTCCAAAGGCTACTGTGTGATTTATATGACACAGCCTGTCTGGCCATCTTCTTGAGGGTGTTAAATCATTTTCATAGCCTTAGGCGAGACACCTCAAGACCACTGCATTTCATTTAGTTCATCAGAAAGGCTCAAGCAATTCTATCAAAAACAAAACATTGACCACCAATACAGGCAACTGCAAGGATGTGTGTTAAATAAAACAAGAGAACCCAAACAGTACGTTTACAATTCACATTTAGTATTTGAGCCCCTAGATCGTAAATGTAGACTAATTACAGCATGTGCTAGACAGACCAGACTAGCAGAGGCATAGTGAATAAAACCTACTTGTTAGGTGCCCTAGCCCATATACAAAATAATTCAGCATTAGTACAGAATATCATGCAATATTCTAAGAAAGAGGGTGTGTTAAGGTTACAGTGAAAACCATCAAACACTGCAGTAATTGACAGATAACGATACCAGGCAACTTTAACCCTCCAGGGGCAGACATGAAAAAACTGATAACACCACCAATTATATCAACCTTATCAACGGTTCTTGCTCTTTAGACTAGTTCAGACAGTCCTACTAGTGTACTATTCTTGCTGCTCCAGTCACAAACCCTACTGTAGTGTCTTGCATGATTTAGAATGGAGCCTGTCTGGCTCTCCACAGATGCTGTAGCTGTGTGATGTAATCGCTTGAATAGAAGGCATTGAAAGTTTGGTTTAAAATATTGGAGTTCACAGCTACACGCAAAGGAATAAAGACATGTGATTTACAGCTCCGTGTGCGGCATAGTTATTGGCAGGTACCCAAGCTGGGGGAGACACCACTACTGGTCACGAGATAAGGGATAAGTGACCTGAAGAACAAAGTGCTCTCCTAGAGAGCTTGCCGTGGCCCAAGCTAACTGCTAGTGTGTGCCACATGTGCTTTAGTCGAAGTGCAGAGTCGGCGGTTGGCGCATGCGGAGGCAAAGCGCAGCTACATCTGGTGTGAAGTGTGTGAATGAAAAATAAAGCTTCACTAAAGAAGTCTATGTGTCGTTTGTCAGGAAGCTACGACAAAGATCACACAGAAAAGGTATTGAGCTGTAGGAAAGTACCCTCTTTTTGGCATGTTACCCCCAATTTCTGCCTGATGTCAGTGTGTTTGACTGTGTCACTGGGATCCTGCTAACCAGGACCCCAGTGCTTATGCTCTCTCTCCTCTCAAATTTATCACTACATACTGGTAACACAGTATTTCATCCCAAATTGGCATACTGGTGCCCCTTTAGAAGTCCCTAGTATATGGTACTTAGGAACCCAGGGGAATTGGGGTTCCAGGGGATCCCTATGGGCTGCAGCATTACTTTTGCCACCCATAGGGAGCCCATGCAAAGGCTTCTACAGGACTGCCATTGCAGCCTGTGTGAAATGGTGCATGCACCATTTCACAGCCATTTACACTGCACCAGGTCACTTATAAGTCACCTATATGTCAGGCCTTCCAACCCTGAAGGCTGGATACAAAGTACCTGTGTGTGAGGGCACCCCTGCACTAGCAGAGGTGGCCCCACGTCATACAGGACAATTTTCCCGGACTTCATGAGTGCGGGGACACCATTTTACGTGTGCACTGGACATAGGTCAATACCTACGTCCAGCTTCACAATGGTAACTCTGAATATGGCTGTGTAAGGTGTCTAACATCTGGGAATTGTACCCCAATACTGATTCTAGTATTGATTGTAAAACTCCATGCACTCTGGGGGCTCCACAGTGGACCCCCAGCACTACAATAGCAGCCTTTTGAGGTTTTCCATGCAGCCCCAGCTGCTGCCACCTCACAGACAGGCTTCTGCCCTCCTGTTGCTTGAGTAGCTCAAACCCAGGAGGGCAGAACAAAGCATTTCCTTTGGGAGAGGGGTGTTACATCCTCTCCCTTTGGAAATAGGTGTAACAGGCATGGGAGAGGTAGCCTCCCAGAGTCTCCGGAAATACTTTGAAGGACACAGATGGTGCCCTTCTTGCATAATCCAGTCTACACCAGTTCAGGGACCCCCAGTCCCTGCTCTGGCGCGAAACTGGACAAAGGAAAGGGGAGTGACCACTCCCCTGCCCATCACCACCCCAGGGGTGGTGCCCAGAGCTCCTACAGTGTGTCCCTGGGTTTTGCCATCTTGGATTTTGAGGTGGTGGGGCACTCTGGGAGCATCTGAGTGGCCAGTGCCAGCAGGTGATGTCAGAGCCCTCCCCCAATAGGCATTTAGTTGTGTAGCTGACCAATCCCCCTTTCAGGGCTATTTAGGGTCTCTCCTCTGGGTGTTTCCTCAGATTCAGATTGCAAGACTTCAGCAAGAATCCTCTAGATCCTTTCACCTTCTACCGACAAAACTGCATCTGGATCCTCCAGGAACTCTACAAACTGCAACAAAAAAGCAAAGATGACTTCTGCAACATGGTATCTTACGCTCCTGCCAGCAACTACAACTGTTTCCAGGTCGTGCATCCTCTGAGGACTGCCCGTCTTCAGCCTGCACCAGAAGAACAAAGCAATCTCCCTTCAAGTGAAGGAGTCCCTTCCCTGCTTCAGCAGGCACCCCTCTGCAGCGACGACCGGTGACGTGGGTCCCCTCTCCTGACAAAATGCGTAGATCCAACACAGGTGGTGGACTGAAGTTGTCCCGACAGTCCTAGGGTCCAGCCGTCCAACTTTGGTGGAGGTAAGAGCTTACCTCCCCACGCAAGACAGTACCCCTGTGCACAGTGTGATTTGCAGTTGCCAAGGCTTGTGTGAGACCTTCTGTAAGGAAATGCCTCCTTGGCATGGTTGCCCCCTGACTTTTTGCCTTTGCTGATGCTATGTTTACGATTGAAAGTGTGCTGAGGCCTGCTAACCAGGCCCCAGCACCAGTGTTCTTTCCCTAACCTGTACTTTTGTATCCACAATTGGCAGACCCTGGCATCCAGATAAGTCCCTTGTAACTGGTACTTATAGTACCAAGGGCCCTGATGCCAAGGAAGGTCTCTAAGGGCTGCAGCATGTCTTATGCCACCCTGGAGACCTCTCACTCAGCACAGACACACTGCTTGCCAGCTTGTGTGTGCTAGTGAGGACAAAACGAGTAAGTCGACATGGCACTCCCCTCAGGGTGCCATGCCAGCCTCTCACTGCCTATGCAGTATAGGTAAGACACCCCTCTAGCAGGCCTTACAGCCCTAAGGCAGGGTGCACTATACCATAGGTGAGGGTACCAGTGCATGAGCACTGTACCCCTACAGTGTCTAAGCAAAACCTTAGACATTGTAAGTGCAGGGTAGCCATAAGAGTATGTGGTCTGGGAGTCTGTTTTACACGAACTCCACAGCACCATAGTGGCTACACTGAAAACTGGGAAGTTTGGTATCAAACTTCTCAGCACAATAAATGCACACTGATGCCAGTGTACATTTTATTGCAAAATACACCCCAGAGGGCACCTTAGAGGTGCCCCCTGAAACTTAACCGACTGTCTGTGTAGGCTGACTAGTTCCAGCAGCCTGCCACACCAGAGACATGTTGCTGGCCCCATGGGGAGAGTGCCTTTGTCACTCTGAGGCCAGTAACAAAGCCTGCACTGGGTGGAGATGCTAACACCTCCCCCGGGCAGGAGCTGTGACACCTGGCGGTGAGCCTCAAAGGCTCACCCCTTTGTCACAGCCCAGCAGGGCACTCCAGCTTAGTGGAGTTGCCCGCCCCCTCCGGCCACGGCCCCCACTTTTGGCGGCAAGGCTGGAGGGAACAAAGAAAGCAACAAGGAGGAGTCACTGGCCAGTCAGGACAGCCCCTAAGGTGTCCTGAGCTGAAGTGACTCTAACTTCTAGAAATCCTCCATCTTGCAGATGGAGGATTCCCCCAATAGGGTTAGGATTGTGACCCCCTCCCCTTGGGAGGAGGCACAAAGAGGGTGTACCCACCCTCAGGGCTAGTAGCCATTGGCTACTAACCCCCCAGACCTAAACACGCCCTTAAATTTAGTATTTAAGGGCTACCCTGAACCCTAGAAAATTAGATTCCTGCAAACTACAAGAAGAAGGACTGCCTAGCTGAAAACCCCTGCAGAGGAAGACCAGAAGACGACAACTGCCTTGGCTCCAGAAACTCACCGGCCTGTCTCCTGCCTTCCAAAGAACTCTGCTCCAGCGACGCCTTCCAAGGGACCAGCGACCTCTGAATCCTCTGAGGACTGCCCTGCTTCGAAAAAGACAAGAAACTCCCGAGGACAGCGGACCTGCTCCAAAAAGACTGCAACTTTGTTTCAAGGAGCAGCTTTAAAGACCCTGCAATCTCCCCGCAAGAAGCGTGAGACTTGCAACACTGCACCCGGCGACCCCGACTCGGCTGGTGGAGAACCAACACCTCAGGGAGGACCCCCGGACTACTCTACGACTGTGAGTACCAAAACCTGTCCCCCCTGAGCCCCCACAGCGCCGCCTGCAGAGGGAATCCCGAGGCTTCCCCTGACCGCGACTCTCTGAAACCTAAGTCCCGACGCCTGGAAAAAACCCTGCACCCGCAGCCCCCAGGACCTGAAGGACCGGACTTTCACTGCAGAAGTGACCCCCAGGAGTCCCTCTCCCTTGCCCAAGTGGAGGTTTCCCCGAGGAAGCCCCCCCTTGCCTGCCTGCAGCGCTGAAGAGATCCCTTGATCTCTCATAGACTAACATTGAAAACCCGACGCTTGTTTCTACACTGCACCCGGCCGCCCCCGCGCTGCTGAGGGTGAAATTTCTGTGTGGGCTTGTGTCCCCCCCGGTGCCCTACAAAACCCCCCTGGTCTGCCCTCCGAAGACGCGGGTACTTACCTGCTGGCAGACTGGAACCGGGGCACCCCCTTCTCTCCATTCTAGCCTATGCGTTTTGGGCACCACTTTGAACTCTGCACCTGACCGGCCCTGAGCTGCTGGTGTGGTGACTTTGGGGTTGCTCTGAACCCCCAACGGTGGGCTACCTTGGACCAAGAACTGAACCCTGTAAGTGCCTTACTTACCTGGTAAAACTAACAAAAACTTACCTCCCCCAGGAACTGTGAAAATTGCACTAAGTGTCCACTTTTAAAGTAGCTATTTGTGAATAACTTGAAAAGTATACATGCAATTGAAATGATTCAAAGTTCCTAATGTACTTACCTGCAATACCTTTCAAACAAGATATTACATGTTAAATTTGAACCTGTGGTTCTTAAAATAAACTAAGAAAATATATTTTTCTATAACAAAACCTATTGGCTGGATTTGTCTCCGAGTGTGTGTACCTCATTTATTGTCCATGTGTATGTACAACAAATGCTTAACACTACTCCTTGGATAAGCCTACTGCTCGACCACACTACCACAAAATAGAGCATTAGTATTATCTATTTTTACCACTATTTTACCTCTAAGGGGAACCCTTGGACTCTGTGCATGCTATTCCTTACTTTGAAATAGCACATACAGAGCCAACTTCCTACATTGGTGGATCAGCGGTGGGGTACAAGACTTTGCATTTGCTGGACTACTCAGCCAATACCTGATCACACGACAAATTCCAAAATTGTCATTAGAAATTGATTTTTGCAATTTGAAAAGTTTTCTAAATTCTTAAAAGACCTGCTAGGGCCTTGTGTTAGATCCTGTTTAGCATTTCTTTTAGAGTTTAAAAGTTTGTAAAAGTTTGAATTAGATTCTAGAACCAGTTGTAGATTCTTAAAAAGTATTCCAACTTTTAGAAGCAAAATGTCTAGCACAGATGTGACTGTGGTGGAACTCGACACCACACCTTACCTCCATCTTAAGATGAGGGAGCTAAGGTCACTCTGTAAAATAAAGAAAATAACAATGGGCCCCAAACCTACCAAAATACAGCTCCAGGAGCTTTTGGCAGAGTTTGAAAAGGCCAACCCCTCTGAGGGTGGCAACTGAGAGGAAGAGGATAGTGACTTGGAGGAAAATTCCCCCCTACCAGTCCTATCTAGGGAGAACAGGGTCTCTCAAACCCTGACTCCAAAAATAATAGTCAGAGATGCTGGTTCCCTCACAGGAGAGACCAACACCTCTGAAATCACTGAGGATAACTCCAGTGAAGAGGACATCCAGTTAGCCAGGATGGCCAAAAGATTGGCTTTGGAAAGACAGATCCTAGCCATAGAGAGGGAAAGACAAGAGATGGGCCTAGGACCCATCAATGGTGGCAGCAACATAAATAGGGTCAGAGATTCTCCTGACATGTTGAAAATCCCTAAAGGGATTGTAACTAAATATGAAGATGGTGATGACATCACCAAATGGTTCACAGCTTTTGAGAGGGCTTGTGTAACCAGAAAAGTGAACAGATCTCACTGGGGTGCTCTCCTTTGGGAAATGTTCACAGGAAAGTGTAGGGATAGACTCCTCACACTCTCTGGACAAGATGCAGAATCTTATGACCTCATGAAGGGTACCCTGATTGAGGGCTTTGGATTCTCCACTGAGGAGTATAGGATTAGATTCAGGGGGGCTCAAAAATCCTCGAGCCAGACCTGGGTTGACTTTGTAGACTACTCAGTAAAAACACTAGATGGTTGGATTCAAGGCAGTGGTGTAAGTAATTATGATGGGCTGTACAATTTATTTGTGAAAGAACACCTGTTAAGTAATTGTTTCAATGATAAACTGCATCAGCATCTGGTAGACCTAGGACCAATTTCTCCCCAAGAATTGGGAAAGAAGGCGGACCATTGGGTCAAGACTAGGGTGTCCAAAACTTCCACAGGGGGTGACCAAAAGAAAGGGGTCACAAAACCTCCCCAGGGGAAAGGTGGTGAGACAGCCAAAAATAAAAATAGTCAAGAGTCTTCTAAAGGCCCCCAAAAACCTGCACAGGAGGGTGGGCCCAGAGCCTCTTCACAAAACAATCCTGGGTACAAGGGTAAAAACTTTGATCCCAAAAAGGCCTGGTGTCGAAACTGTAGTCAGTCTGGACACCAAACTGGAGACAAGGCCTGTCCCAAGAAAAGTCCCACTCCAAACTCCAATCCAGGTAACACTGGAATGGCTAGTCTCCAAGTGGGATCAACAGTGTGCCCAGAGCAAATCAGGGTCCACACTGAAGCTACTCTAGTCTCTGAGGGTGGGGTGGATTTAGCCACACTAGCTGCCTGGCCGCCTAACATGCAAAAATACAGGCAGCAGCTCTTTATTAATGGGACAAGTGTAGAGGGCCTGAGGGATACAGGTGCCAGTGTCACCATGGTGACAGAGAAACTGGTTTCCCCTGGCCAATACCTGACTGGAAAAACTTATACAGTCACCAATGCTGACAATCAAACTAAAGCACATCCCATGGCAATGGTAACTTTAGAATGGGGAGGGGTCAATGGCCTGAAACAGGTGGTGGTCTCCTCAAACATCCCAGTAGACTGTCTGCTTGGAAATGACCTGGAGTCCTCAGCATGGGCTGAGGTAGAACTAAAAACCCATGCAGCCATGCTGGGTATCCCTGAACTGGTGTGTGTAAAAACAAGAGCACAATGCAAGGCACAGGGTGAAAAAGTAGAGCTGGAGTCTGGAAAAATGGCCCAGCCTACCAAGAGAAAAGGAAAGTCAGTTGGGAAACCAACTGCAACACAGTCAGAAAAAGGGAACCTCTCTTCTCAGGAAGAAGTTCTGCCCTCTGAGGGAACTGAGCCTTTGGAGCTTGAACCTTATCAGGTTGAGCTCTTGGGCCCAGGGGGACCCTCAAGGGAGGAGCTTTGTAAGGGACAAGAAACCTGTCCCTCTCTTGAAGGCCTTAGGCAGCAAGCTGCTGAAGAGTCCAAGGGCAAGAAAAATGGAACACATAGGGTCTATTGGGAAGATGGACTCCTGTACACTGAGGCCAGAGACCCCAAACCTGGT
This sequence comes from Pleurodeles waltl, assembly GCF_031143425.1. Classification (NCBI taxonomy): domain Eukaryota; kingdom Metazoa; phylum Chordata; class Amphibia; order Caudata; family Salamandridae; genus Pleurodeles; species Pleurodeles waltl. The sequence continues at coordinate 656,105,693 of NC_090437.1, forward strand.
GCCACTAGGAGAGTGGTAGTGCCTCAGTCGTTCAGAGAGTTTATTCTGACCTTAGCCCATGATATTCCCCTTGCTGGGCATTTGGGACAAACCAAGACGTGGGAGAGGTTAGTCAACCACTTCTACTGGCCCAATATGTCCCAGAAGGTTAAGGACTTTTGCCTCTCCTGCCCCACCTGTCAATCCAGTGGTAAGACAGGTGGGCACCCAAAGGCCCCCCTCATTCCACTTCCAGTGGTGGGGGTCCCCTTTGAAAGAGTGGGTGTGGACATAGTTGGTCCACTGGAACCTCCCACAGCCTCAGGAAATATGTACATCCTAGTAGTAGTGGATCATGCTACTAGGTATCCTGAAGCTATTCCCCTTAGGTCGACTACTGCCCCTGCAGTAGCCAAGGCCCTCATTGGTATCTTTACCAGAGTGGGTTTCCCTAAGGAGGTGGTGTCTGACAGAGGTACCAACTTCATGTCAGCATACCTAAAACACATGTGGAATGAGTGTGGAGTGACTTACAAATTCACTACACCATACCATCCACAAACTAATGGCTTAGTTGAGAGATTCAACAAGACATTAAAAGGCATGATCATGGGGCTCCCAGAAAAACTCAAAAGGAGATGGGATGTCCTCTTGCCATGTCTGCTTTTCGCTTACAGAGAGGTGCCACAGAAGGGAGTAGGATTCTCACCCTTTGAACTTCTGTTTGGCCACCCTGTAAGGGGACCACTTGCTCTTGTTAAAGAAGGCTGGGAGAGACCTCTTCATGAGCCTAAACAAGACATAGTGGACTATGTACTTGGCCTTCGCTCTAGAATGGCAGAGTACATGGAAAAGGCAACCAAAAACCTTGAGGCCAGCCAACAGCTCCAGAAGTTTTGGTATGACCAAAAGGCTGCACTGGTTGAGTTCCAACCAGGGCAGAAAGTCTGGGTTCTGGAGCCTGTGGCTCCCAGGGCACTCCAGGACAAATGGAGTGGCCCTTACCCAGTGCTAGAAAGGAAGAGTCAGGTCACCTACCTGGTGGACCTGGGCACAAGCAGGAGCCCCAAGAGGGTGATCCATGTGAACCGCCTTAAGCTCTTCCATGACAGGGCTGATGTAAATCTGTTGATGGTAACAGATGAGGATCAGGAGGCAGAGAGTGAACCTCTCCCTGATCTTCTGTCATCAGACCCAAAAGATGGCTCAGTAGATGGAGTGATCTACTCAGACACCCTCTCTGGCCAACAGCAAGCTGATTGTAGGAGAGTCCTACAACAGTTTCCTGAACTCTTCTCCTTAACCCCTGGTCAGACACACCTGTGTACCCATGATGTGGACACAGGAGACAGCATGCCTGTCAAAAACAAAATCTTTAGACAGTCTGACCATGTTAAGGAAAGCATCAAGGTGGAAGTCCACAAGATGCTGGAATTGGGAGTAATTGAGCGCTCTGACAGCCCCTGGGCTAGCCCAGTGGTCTTAGTCCCCAAACCTCACACCAAAGATGGAAAGAAAGAGATGAGGTTTTGTGTGGACTACAGAGGGCTCAATTCTGTCACCAAGACAGATGCTCATCCAATTCCTAGAGCTGATGAGCTCATAGATAAATCAGGTGCTGCCAAATTCTTAAGTACCTTTGACTTGACAGCAGGGTACTGGCAAATAAAAATGGCACCTGGAGCAAAAGAGAAAACAGCATTCTCCACACCTGATGGGCATTATCAGTTTACTGTTATGCCCTTTGGTTTAAAGAATGCCCCTGCCACCTTCCAAAGGTTGGTGAATCAAGTCCTTGCTGGCTTGGAGTCCTTTAGCACAGCTTATCTTGATGATATTGCTGTCTTTAGCTCCACCTGGCAGGATCACCTGGTCCACCTGAAGAAGGTTTTGAAGGCTCTGCAATCTGCAGGCCTCTCTATCAAGGCATCCAAATGCCAGATAGGGCAGGGAACTGTGGTTTACTTGGGCCACCTTGTAGGTGGAGGCCAAGTTCAGCCACTCCAACCCAAGATCCAGACTATTCTGGACTGGGTAGCTCCAAAAACCCAGACTCAAGTCAGGGCATTCCTTGGCTTGACTGGGTATTACAGGAGGTTTGTGAAGGGATATGGATCCATTGTGACAGCCCTCACTGAACTCACCTCCAAGAAAATGCCCAAGAAAGTGAACTGGACTGTGGAATGCCAACAGGCCTTTGACACCCTGAAACAAGCAATGTGCTCAGCACCAGTTCTAAAAGCTCCAGATTATTCTAAGCAGTTCATTGTGCAGACAGATGCCTCTGAACATGGGATAGGGGCAGTTTTGTCCCAAACAAATGATGATGGCCTTGACCAGCCTGTTGCTTTCATTAGCAGGAGGTTACTCCCCAGGGAGCAGCGTTGGAGTGCCATTGAGAGGGAGGCCTTTGCTGTGGTTTGGTCCCTGAAGAAGCTGAGACCATACCTCTTTGGGACTCACTTCCTAGTTCAAACTGACCACAGACCTCTCAAATGGCTGATGCAAATGAAAGGTGAAAATCCTAAACTGTTGAGGTGGTCCATCTCCCTACAGGGAATGGACTTTATAGTGGAACACAGACCTGGGACTGCCCATGCCAATGCAGATGGCCTTTCCAGGTTCTTCCACTTAGAAAATGAAGTCTCTCTTGGGAAAGGTTAGTCTCATCCTCTTTCGTTTGGGGGGGGGGGTTGTGTAAGGAAATGCCTCCTTGGCATGGTTGCCCCCTGACTTTTTGCCTTTGCTGATGCTATGTTTACGATTGAAAGTGTGCTGAGGCCTGCTAACCAGGCCCCAGCACCAGTGTTCTTTCCCTAACCTGTACTTTTGTATCCACAATTGGCAGACCCTGGCATCCAGATAAGTCCCTTGTAACTGGTACTTATAGTACCAAGGGCCCTGATGCCAAGGAAGGTCTCTAAGGGCTGCAGCATGTCTTATGCCACCCTGGAGACCTCTCACTCAGCACAGACACACTGCTTGCCAGCTTGTGTGTGCTAGTGAGGACAAAACGAGTAAGTCGACATGGCACTCCCCTCAGGGTGCCATGCCAGCCTCTCACTGCCTATGCAGTATAGGTAAGACACCCCTCTAGCAGGCCTTACAGCCCTAAGGCAGGGTGCACTATACCATAGGTGAGGGTACCAGTGCATGAGCACTGTACCCCTACAGTGTCTAAGCAAAACCTTAGACATTGTAAGTGCAGGGTAGCCATAAGAGTATATGGTCTGGGAGTCTGTTTTACACGAACTCCACAGCACCATAGTGGCTACACTGAAAACTGGGAAGTTTGGTATCAAACTTCTCAGCACAATAAATGCACACTGATGCCAGTGTACATTTTATTGCAAAATACACCCCAGAGGGCACCTTAGAGGTGCCCCCTGAAACTTAACCGACTGTCTGTGTAGGCTGACTAGTTCCAGCAGCCTGCCACACCAGAGACATGTTGCTGGCCCCATGGGGAGAGTGCCTTTGTCACTCTGAGGCCAGTAACAAAGCCTGCACTGGGTGGAGATGCTAACACCTCCCCCGGGCAGGAGCTGTGACACCTGGCGGTGAGCCTCAAAGGCTCACCCCTTTGTCACAGCCCAGCAGGGCACTCCAGCTTAGTGGAGTTGCCCGCCCCCTCCGGCCACGGCCCCCACTTTTGGCGGCAAGGCTGGAGGGAACAAAGAAAGCAACAAGGAGGAGTCACTGGCCAGTCAGGACAGCCCCTAAGGTGTCCTGAGCTGAAGTGACTCTAACTTCTAGAAATCCTCCATCTTGCAGATGGAGGATTCCCCCAACAGGGTTAGGATTGTGACCCCCTCCCCTTGGGAGGAGGCACAAAGAGGGTGTACCCACCCTCAGGGCTAGTAGCCATTGGCTACTAACCCCCCAGACCTAAACACGCCCTTAAATTTAGTATTTAAGGGCTACCCTGAACCCTAGAAAATTAGATTCCTGCAAACTACAAGAAGAAGGACTGCCTAGCTGAAAACCCCTGCAGAGGAAGACCAGAAGACGACAACTGCCTTGGCTCCAGAAACTCACCGGCCTGTCTCCTGCCTTCCAAAGAACTCTGCTCCAGCGACGCCTTCCAAGGGACCAGCGACCTCTGAATCCTCTGAGGACTGCCCTGCTTCGAAAAAGACAAGAAACTCCCGAGGACAGCGGACCTGCTCCAAAAAGACTGCAACTTTGTTTCAAGGAGCAGCTTTAAAGACCCTGCAATCTCCCCGCAAGAAGCGTGAGACTTGCAACACTGCACCCGGCGACCCCGACTCGGCTGGTGGAGAACCAACACCTCAGGGAGGACCCCCGGACTACTCTACGACTGTGAGTACCAAAACCTGTCCCCCCTGAGCCCCCACAGCGCCGCCTGCAGAGGGAATCCCGAGGCTTCCCCTGACCGCGACTCTCTGAAACCTAAGTCCCGACGCCTGGAAAAAACCCTGCACCCGCAGCCCCCAGGACCTGAAGGACCGGACTTTCACTGCAGAAGTGACCCCCAGGAGTCCCTCTCCCTTGCCCAAGTGGAGGTTTCCCCGAGGAAGCCCCCCCTTGCCTGCCTGCAGCGCTGAAGAGATCCCTTGATCTCTCATAGACTAACATTGAAAACCCGACGCTTGTTTCTACACTGCACCCGGCCGCCCCCGCGCCGCTGAGGGTGAAATTTCTGTGTGGGCTTGTGTCCCCCCCGGTGCCCTACAAAACCCCCCTGGTCTGCCCTCCGAAGACGCGGGTACTTACCTGCTGGCAGACTGGAACCGGGGCACCCCCTTCTCTCCATTCTAGCCTATGCGTTTTGGGCACCACTTTGAACTCTGCACCTGACCGGCCCTGAGCTGCTGGTGTGGTGACTTTGGGGTTGCTCTGAACCCCCAACGGTGGGCTACCTTGGACCAAGAACTGAACCCTGTAAGTGCCTTACTTACCTGGTAAAACTAACAAAAACTTACCTCCCCCAGGAACTGTGAAAATTGCACTAAGTGTCCACTTTTAAAGTAGCTATTTGTGAATAACTTGAAAAGGATACATGCAATTGAAATGATTCAAAGTTCCTAATGTACTTACCTGCAATACCTTTCAAACAAGATATTACATGTTAAATTTGAACCTGTATTTCTTAAAATAAACTAAGAAAAGATATTTTTCTATAACAAAACCTATTGGCTGGATTTGTCTCTGAGTGTGTGTACCTCATTTATTGTCCATGTGTATGTACAACAAATGCTTAACACTACTCCTTGGATAAGCCTACTGCTCGACCACACTACCACAAAATAGAGCATTAGTATTATCTATTTTTACCACTATTTTACCTCCAAGGGGAACCCTTGGACTCTGTGCATGCTATTCCTTACTTTGAAATAGCACATACAGAGCCAACTTCCTACACCTTCCACAAAGTTCTTTGTGCACAGCACAACTCCCGCCCCTGGCACTCCTTCCTGCGATGCACAGCTTCCTGAGTGTTTTTCCGGCTGCACGGAATTTCTTTGTGTCGTGCTGCTCCATTTGCACCTTCCTTGTCCCAGTGCTGTGGGACTCCTGTGCACGGTGCCTGGTCTTCTGAAGACTCTCCGAGTCCTGAGGTCCTGGGTAGAGGCCACCAGGTCCCTCCTGGTCCCGGGGAGCACCATTTTCCGCTAACCGCAAGCTTTGTGTGTGCCAAGGCTTGTTGGCGGAATCCGGAGTGGGACATCATCTGCACCAACCAGGAACCTGCATCCGTCTTCTTGGGTGCAGTACTGACTGTTCTTCTTCACCGCCGGTTCTTCTTTTGCACCTTCATCCAGGTTAGCGTGGGGCTTCTGTTCTCCCTGGACTCATCAGTGCTTCTTGGACTTGGTGTCCTTCTTCCACAGGTCTTCAGGTCCAGGAAGACATCACTGGTGTCTTGCAGTCTCTTCTGGTTCTTGCATTATGTTCTATCACAACTTCTTGTGTGTTCTAGGAAACTTACTGTGATTTACTCCTGTTTTCCTGGGCTCTGGGGTGGGTTCTATTACTTACCTTTGGTGTTTTCTTACACTCCCAGTGCCCCTCTACACACGACACTTGGCTAGTTAGCAAACAGACTTTCGCATTCCAACATTTTAGCATATGCTTTGTGTTCTCCCTAGGCCCATTACAACCTATTGTGATTTTCACTATTTGCACTGTTTTCTAACTGTTTTTACCACTATTCCTGCATTCCAGTGTATATACCTCCTAAGGGAGTATAGTCTCAAAGGTATTTTTGGCATTGTGTCACTAAAAATAAAGTACCTTTATTTTTTGTAACACTGAGTATTTTCTTTCATGTTTGTAAGTTGTGTGTGACTACAGTGGTATTGCATGAGCTTTGCGTGTCTCCTAGATAAGCCTTGGCTGCGCAGCTACAGCTACCCCTAGACAGCCAGGCTTCTAGACACCGACTACATTTCACTAATAAGGGATAACTGGACCTGGTATAAGGTGTAAGTACCTTTGGAACCCACTACAAACCAGGCCAGCCTCCTACATGAGCTGCCAAGCAACATAGAGTTACACATTGTACAGAACATTAACGCTGAAGGCAGATACAACCAAGTTAACCAAGTGTTGTCAAAGAGAATCATAACTTGCAATATATTATTATGTAAAATAGAGCTGGCAGAATAAACAACAAGCATTTGTAATGCAATGGGTCTCGCGTTTACTCGAATTAGAGCTATTAGTGTTGTAAATTCCCAATTGGCCTTTTCTTGCCACTTAAGTTGAAAAGTAAAACGGTTGACATAAGCAAGCCAATTCAAAGCACCATGGCAGCAATGAGCGCGAAGGAGACACACAAAAAGGAAAAAAGTTTGCTTGCATTCAAACGTATCGACAATTATGCAATTATCCATGTAACAGGGGCAGTCTGCAAGGTGGTAACAAAACCACCCCAAGGAGAGATAAACATAAAGCATTTACCAATCATAACAAAGGATTTTTGAAAGGCAAGCCTAGGAACGAAAAAGTGATGGGCGTGTGGTGGGCATGGTTAAAAGCCCACAATATTCACAACAGGTCAAAGCGCTTGCGCGCTCGACATACAAATGAAACATACGGCTATCACTCTTACCAGAATCTTCATAAGTGGAGCATTATGACCTCTGCACCGGCGGGGAAATCCAAAAAGAAGCACTGTAGATGTGCCTTCTGAGCTGCCTAATACCTGATGTAGCACATTACCAAAGCTGCTGGGTGGCATCTCAAACAACCCCAGAGGTCTTCATGAGGGACGAAGTTCCAATGGAGACCAAGAAGGTCAAAACTCCAAAGACTGTCCTGGATGACCGGAAGTCTGAATCATCGTCGGGCCTCAGTAAGATTCCCAGGGACAGCCAACAACGTCTGACAGAGCTCCACCCTCAGTGTCAGCCACTCCCAATAAACAGGTATAATGCTGCCGCGTTTCCAGAAATCATCACCACTTTTCAATACAGCCAAAAAGCAAATTATTGGCAATAGAGGGACTGCCTTAATAGAGACATTTGGAGATTTCACTGATGCTTGCAGAGACTGATAACAGGAGGAGTCTATCAAATATCTCAAAACCATTGCTGTGATGGTGTGAAAGAAGACATACAGAAAATGCAGAGAATGAACGAAGAAGTCACAATCTGTCAGATTAAGAAGGCTTTGAATGTCAAGTTAAAACTAGCACCAAGTGCTGATTTTGAGCGATGTGTTTCCAGTCAAGAACGTCAAAGAGTTGGTGAAACAATTGATGAATTTGTGAAAGGCTTGACACACTCAAACACTGTAAGCTCAATGAATTTAACAATGAAGAAGCCATGCAGCTTAGAGTTATTGATGGATGCTTGTACGATTTATTGAGACGACGAATGCTGACAGAAAAACTCTTAGTCTGGAGCAAGTGTTAAACGCTTCCAGAGCTGAGGAATGTTCTGAGAGACAAGCTGCTGAGATGGAGGCGGGAGGTGCCCAGCACGAGTCAGCCATGTGTGGAAATTAACCAGAAACAAAAGACTGAAGGGCATAAAGTGATGTCTACACATAAAAAAGAAGTTGTGTTTCAAATGTGGAATTTTATTTCCACAGGAAGGAAAGTGTCCTGCCATTGGACAGATATGTAAAGACTATGGGAAAGAGAAACATTTTGTGAGGATGTGTAAAGTCAAGGAAAAAGTAAGTGCGTCACAGCACGAAGACAAAATGGCTGGCAGAATGTTGCAGAAGCATCGTTCGCCACACCCCCACAAGGCCCAGCAGCGACATTAGTTGTGCAAATAGGTACTAAACAAAGTTGATTGTCATTTAAATCATTGTCAAATAGTTCTTCTGCCTCATGTAGAATATAAGTGAAAGCGATTGTGCCATGTCGATGTTTATCTCTGAAAAATTTGCATGTCGGACAAGTCGCATGTGGAGAAAAATGTCAGTCCAAGAACAATCAACATGCCAAAGCAGGCAAATCATACAAACACTGACAAAGATTACATTGAAAACAAATGGAAGTTCAATACCTTTCATTATCAACAGTGGTGCATTGATAAATATAATGCCTGAAGAGAAATATAATGAATTGGCTCCATAACCACGTCTTACATTATCAAAGACCAAAGTGCATACTTAGGCTCCACTGACGCCCATAAAGAGTCAAGGTTTATTTACAGCGACATGAAGCATAAGAAAACGAAGGTACAGCCATCAATCCATTTGCTTTAAGGTACAGCAGCATGTGACTGTTTGGTCAGTTGCAACATGGCTGCTGATATGGGACTGATTTCTGTGAATTACAACAAGAATGTTCATCACAAAATAGTAAGTCAATTCCCTTTGTTGTTTTCTGGTTTAGGAAAGTTAAAGACTAAGAAAGCAAAATTGCATATTAATGAGGATACCTGTCTTGTTGTTCAGAGACATAGGCGAGCTGGTTTTCATTTACAAGAAGCTGTTGAAAAAGAACTTAAATTGTTACTTAAGCATAATATTATTGAGTATTTCATTGGTCCAGCGCCATAAGTTTCTCCCATAGTAGAAGAACCCAAAAAAAGACAGTGAAGGAACTGTACACATATGCGTTGCATGCGTCAGGCAAGCAAAGCAATTGAATGAGAACAACATCGGGGCTGCACATTGCTGACATGATAACACAATTGAACGGTTCCAAGGTCTTTTCTTGACTAGATTCAAATAAAAGTTATCATCAATTGGAACTTGAAGAAAGCTGCAGGTACATTACAATATTTAGGCCCTCATTACGAGGCTGGTGGTCATTAGACCGCCAGCCTCGCCATGGCGGTCCTTCTGCCGCGGAGCCGGCACTAAGGACCGCCACATTACGAGTTGTGGGGCTTGGCAGACACATGCACACGTCTCCCCCCTACACTCACAAACACCCCTACCCCTTCACGCACGCATTCACATACACACCAATTCAGCATACGCATTCATCCACACAGACAACCCCATACACGCACACATACATTCACTTGCATATATGCATGCATTCACCTCCGCCCGTCCCCCTCCGCAGACACGCATACAAACAGACACCTCCCCCCTTTTGGTTCCCACTTACTTTCTCCGTCGAGGAGGACGTCCGGGAGGAGATGGGTCTTGCATCGCCAGCACCAACACACAAGCAGGACTCCGCCAAGCCGTATTACGGCTTGTAATACGGCGGGCAGAGTCCTGCTGACGTGGTGGTGCTGGCGATGCACCTGCCACTTAAGTCCTCCAAGGACTCCTAATAAGGTGGTCAAAAGACCGCCAGTCTCGGCGGTCTTTTGCCTGTAGCGGCTTCGGCGGTCCTGGAAAAGGACCGCCGAAGTCGTAATGAGGCTCTTAGTTTTGGTGTGTCATCGGCTGCAGAACTTTCCCAAAACATCATACGACACATCATACAACCTGTTGTGAATACATTCAATTGCAGAGCAGCACAGAAGGAGCATGATAGAGCTCTCACACAAGAATGTCAATTACTCAGTGACACAGGTTTGACTTTGAATGCAGACAAGTGTGAGTTCAACCAGAGAAAACTGATTTTTATTGGCATATCATTCCTAGTGGGGATATAACACTTGACCCTGCTAAAGTGCAAGCTTTGTCAAATGCTGACCCCTGCCACCACCCCCCAAGATGTTTCAATGACACGCTCTTTTCTTGGCATGGTCAGTTACTGTTCAAGGTACATACAAGACTTTGCCACGGTCAGTGCTCCAGTGCGAGAGTTGACGAAGAATTTTTTTTCTTTTCAATGGTCATAAAAATGTGATAAAAGTATCAAGAGACTCAAACATGCCGATGAAAATGCTACAAAAATGGCAAACATTAATCAAAAGCTTCAGGGCAGAGGTTGGGGTTAATGCTAGCCCAGCTGTGTTAGACGCTATCCTTGCAAAGCATAGTGGACACCTAAATGCTCAACGGTATACTGCGGTCCAGGCTAGTAGAAGTTCACCCCAAACAGAACGGACTAACTCACAACCTGAGGAGGAAAGTTTGGCTGTGGTATGGGCTTGTAAATGTTTCCATGTATTCCTGTACAGAAAGTCATTTATGCAGGTAAGTGATCATTGAGATTTGCTGACTAACTTTGGCAATCCAAGAGCAAGATGCCACCTTGCATTGAACGATGGCGACAATGAATATAAGAGTATGATTATACAATTGTGCATCATCCAGGAAAGGGTCAGAATCCTGCTGACTACTTTTCAAGAGTGCCTATACAAGGTCAAGATACTCCATCCGAGACGGCAAAGGCCAACGTTAATTTCATTGTCAAGTCCACCAGCTGCTGTATTTATTAGCCCAGATTGTCTCTGCCACTAGCCATGATGGTGACCTGCTGACGTTAAAAGATATAATTACACATCTGTCTTGGAATAAACACACTCAACCTCTCAATTATGAAAGTGAATACCAAAAGTACAAAAATATCAAAGATGAATTATCCAAAACTCAAGAAGGAATTATACTGTGAGGATTGAGAATACTAAATTTGGAGAGACTGCAACAGAAAATGATTGAAGTAGGTCACAAGGGACATCATAGTATTGTTGCCACAAATAGAGCTCTCACAGACAGAGTTTGGTTTCCATACATGGATGAAAAAGGAACTCAAAGCCTGTCACATATGCAATTGCCTGTCAACTAATGTTACTCAACATACTCAGAATATGTCAGAACTCCCTAAACATGCCTAGGAGAAAATAGCCATCGATTTTGTTGGTCCACTTGATAATGGACATCATCTAATGGTCAATGCAGATGAATACTCATGTTTTCCTGTGGTTAAAGATTTCTCATCCACAACTCACTAACGAGTAATTACAACAACAACAAAAAACTTGACAACTTTGCGACCTGGGTCGTTCCAGCCATTTTAAAGCCTGATAATGGTCCCCCATTTATAAGTAAAGAAGTTAAAGAATTTCTGGAGCATCTGAACATGAAGCATCACAACTTTATGGCCACAGGCCAATTGACTTGATCAGTGTTTTAGGAGTACACTGAAGAAAGCAGTATAGCTTGCAACTTTTGAGAAGCTCAAGTTGAAAACAGTCTTAAATTCTACTCTAAGAGCTTATTGTTCAACACCCCACTCAACCACAGGTAAAAGTCCTGTGACTGATGTTCGGGAGAGCAATGACAACCTAGTTATCTCAATGGACTATCCAGAGAGATAAAAGTGAAAACATGATTCGTACAAGGGACTTGTTTAACAAACAGAAAACAGAAGCTTTTGCAGGTAAGAGGTGACATGCAAAAGACATCCCCTTTCGAAAAGGACATTTGGTTATTGCTCGACAGATGCACAAAAGAAAATATGATGCTCCTTATGATGCTGAATCTTTCCATGTGGTGTATATCAAGGGACACATGGTGACTGCCCAGGGCCTTGGGAAGTCTTTCACTACAGACTCTTCTCATTTTAGGCCTGTATTTCATCGGTCTTCAACTCTAAATCGTGAAATAAACACAGACTTTGAAGACTCGGTGGTGTTGCTGATTCTTTACCGTCTTTGGCAATCTCCGACACGGAGGATGACATTTTACTGCTTCCGGTAACCATATCAGGTCAGATGATCAAAGCACCAAGAAGATTGATTGAAGAGATATAGTTGTAGGTTTCTTTGTATATATGGTTAGGTCTAATGATTTTATAAAAAAATTAATTTTTCATGCAACAGAGGGGGAGAGGTAGTGTCTTGTAGGATTTAGAACTGAACCTTTCTTGCTCCCAGCAGACTCCATTTCAGTGTGACTTAATCGCTAGAATAGAATAGAATGAAAGCTTGGTTTAAAATGTTGGAGTTCACAGGTACACGCAGTGGAATAAAGATGTGTGATTTATAGCTCTGTGTGTGGGGTAGTCATTGCCGGGTACTCAGGGTGGGAACGTTGCTACACCTACCAATCCAAATAGCATCATAGTACCTATTTTGGCATGATTGAGCTACAAAGTAGGATTTAGTCAAAATTAAAAATGAGATAGATTGATTTAACCCTGTCATTTCAAGTAGCATGATATGAGAAATTGCTGGCCTTTGTTTATTGTAGGCCTTTCAAAAAAGATGCCCATTTATTTAAGTGCAAGTGTGTGAGTAAGCTGAAACTGGGAGATGAAGAAAAGAACTGAAGCAAACGACAACAACAACAAAAAAAAAAAGAAGTAAGTAAGTGTTTACATGTAAGGGATTTGAGGAGTGTCCCTCCCATAATTTTGAGGACTGACAAGAATGGATGTTCCCCCTGGGTGTCTACCTAAACAAATGGAAGATTCACTTGAAAAAAGAAAGAAAAATGAAAGAAAACTTCTAAAGTAGGGAAAATATAAGTCCGAGATCTGCAGGGACAGTCCCATTTTTTGGATGTCTGCCTCGAAGTCCCAACACTTTTCTTCCAATCAAATATGTTTCAACATTAAGAGAGTTCTGGTGGGCATATTCACTACAAACACCATGTTAAGCATCTAAGCACTTTCATCTACACCTCTATTGGGACCCTGGTATGGCTTGTGCCTGTTTGCATAACGTTACACATTCTTGCATCATTTGTAAATGGCACACTCCATAATTCAGACATTCAGTGGCATGTGCCATGTTTGAAACTGGGATCATACTCCAATTGACCTATAACCTAAGCCTCGACAGTTTGTGGGTAGAGGAGTCCTAGTTAAGCAACATGACATGGTCTGCTGCTCACTGTAGGACACAGATCACAGAGTGCATCACTGGCTCAGCCAACATTCATGGTCTAAGTACACAAAACTGTCCTCACTAAGCTGGTCAATGACATATGCAAGTGACAAAATTTGACTTCTAAAATGGGTCACTAATCTGTATTTTATTTTCCCTTTGAGTCTGCGCATCTTTAGGTTTAATTGCCATGTGTGGGAATACATAGCAATGAGTAAGAAACTCTTTGTAGATGCTGGAAATGAAAACCCATAAACTTAGGGATGGAGGGAAAGTTGGGAGGTCAAGTGGGACACAAACAATCATATCAGATCAATATCAGGATGTGTGTGGTCTGCCTACCCATTTGCACTATTTTGAGAAACCTGCACCCAAAAAACTGACAAGGTAAAATATAATAGTAAATTTGTTTGGACACATTAACTATCCATAAATAGACGAGATTTTAAAGAATCAAATGGGACCTACCCTGCAAATATCCGGGTACAATGCTGGTAAGGCAGACCAAGTGGTTAATACATTTGCTAAAGCGCTCTCTGTTCAATCTTTGGGCACAAGTTTGATTTATGACTACTACACAGCAACGCGCATCGTTATCGGATATCTGCTTAGAACAGGCTTCTCCAATGAGTTGCTAGTGACCTACTGGTAGCTCTCCAGCTATCTTTAAGTAGCTCTCCTGTGTACAGCCCAACCTACTGAATTAGAAATGTTTGCTCAGTTGCATTGATATATGTTTAACAAAATTGAAAACCCTGTATTCGAGAAGGGAATATGCGTATTTTCAGAACTCATAAGGTGACACTTGGAGTAAAATGGCTCAATTTGCAAAATGTGTTACTTTTTACTAATATTATCACTCTGGTGCCAAGGGCATTGTAGCTATGGCCATTGTGTATTACCCTCCAAGTAGCATTACAAATTGGCAAAGCCTTTTTTACTGTACTACTAGCACGCCTGCCTGATGCACTGAGGTAATCTTGCATATGGTGGCCAATGATGTAAACTTGCCAGATGTGGTCACTATTACAACACTACTAATATGAGTAGCTCGGATGATTTTTATTCAACATAAGTAGCTCTTATTTTATATATTAAAAAAAAAATTGGGAGAACCCCAGCTTAAAGACACGTGTGTAACTTTCAGAACACAAATTCACATCCTGTAAAAACAGCAACAGCTCAGTGATTTTATGCACGCTATAAACAGTTGTATGTAAACCGTAAAAATAAACGTTGAACCAAAATTAAGCCGAGCCTTCTACTGCCTTTCATAACCTTGATCACCAGGCCACATGCAAACATGCTATTCTTGAAACAGAGGTGATGTCTAGCACTAGATCGTGTTCAATTTGCAGATGAGCTGACAGTGAAGACCCTGCTGAGCGTTGTAAAAGTGTGTGGAGAGGGATGTTATGCAAATGACTTTTCTCCAAGAACTTTCACAACACCATGCATGGGTTTGTTTGTCAGCACACATGAAATACCGCCCCCAAATCAAGGGACGAGAAAAATGCAAAAAGCAGCTCCGTGCATAAGTCTGCTTGCAGATAAATGCTGCACTTCACTCGTATTGTACACTCCGCGGCCTGTTCCAGACCACGTTTTGTGTGTAATTGCCTTCACTAAAAGTGTAGAGCCTCCCCTAAAATCATCCTCGGTTTTAACATCTGGAGAAGCAGGTGATAACATAAAGTTCCCTGTCTTCCTTTAACTTTGCATATTTTCTATTTTTGAGAAAGTCTTCGTTACAACTTAGTTTAACAAGCATTATGTGTCTTTATTTAACACAGAGTACTGATGTAGCATATCATAAAATTAGAAACAAAGCACTGATCCTTCATGTAAAACAGGCGAGACAAAGATATACCCATCTAATGGTTAAAATGCAAGATCAACCCCAGATTCTGTGCTTCATCAAGCTATATTATGCTCGGCAATTATCTTATTTCACCGTGCCTTCTTTGCCATCACATTTCAGAACACCTTGAAAGACATCTGTTCAAGAAGTGCGCTGCACAAAATCCTTGCATACAGTTGTTTTAACAATAACTTTACTCCATGCATAATAAAAACCTAGATCGCACATCGCAAGGTGCAAATGGCCCTAACTCGTATTGTACACTCCGCGGCCTGTCCAAGACCACGTTTTGTGTGTAATTGCCTTCACTAAAAGTGTAGAGCCTCCCCTAAAATCATCCTCGGTTTTAACATCTGGAGAAGCAGGTGATAACATAAAGTTCCCTGTCTTCCTTTAACTTTGCATATTTTCTATTTTTGAGAAAGTCTTCGTTACAACTTAGTTTAACAAGCATTATGTGTCTTTATTTAACACAGAGTACTGATGTAGCATATCATAAAATTAGAAACAAAGCACTGATCCTTCATGTAAAACAGGCGAGACAAAGATATACCCATCTAATGGTTAAAATGCAAGATCAACCCCAGATTCTGTGCTTCATCAAGCTATATTATGCTCGGCAATTATCTTATTTCACCGTGCCTTCTTTGCCATCACATTTCAGAACACCTTGAAAGACATCTGTTCAAGAAGTGCGCTGCACAAAATCCTTGCATACAGTTGTTTTAACAATAACTTTACTCCATGCATAATAAAAACCTAGATCGCACATCGCAAGGTGCAAATGGCCCTAACTTGCCTACTGGTTCACTAATGGAATAATCGGGGGGGTTGGAGGAGTGCGTGGCATGAACTAAATAAATTATTAGCAACTATCACTTGTTGATACATACCACAATACAGTGATGCAATCCATGTACTCAAGTGAAACTTTCCACAGGCTAAAAATACACTTTGTAAGTTTGAAAAATCTTTAGCATATGTTTACACGACTTACAAGGCACATATACTGACGGCCCGTCTCGTGTTATGGCTTTTAGAATAAAGACAGTCCTTTGGCTATACTTCGCCTATTACTATACTGGCTTGCCCAACTCTATAATCTGTAAAATGCTTGAGTACACCAGTTCCCCATGCCCAGTTTGTCTCATGGTTGATGTGTGAAATAAAACATTTGGGTTCTCCAAAGCGGACTATCGAGTACGGCGGACAGGTCCGACTAACTCTTTCTATACCGATTAACTTCTGATGTCTCCTACCACCCACTACAGTGACCACCAAGCTACTTACACAAACCTTAAACGATTTCAACGCCACGCCCGTCTTCTCTTGCTGACCTTTTCACGGAAGTAATTTGTTCGTCATTTTTGCATTTCCGGTTAGTACAACAACCAATCCCACGGTTGAACATATTCTGGGGCTCGTCTTGGAGTTGACCCTACCGCCTCATGTGTAAACTGAGCTAGGATTGGAGCATTAAGGTACTCCAGCCAATCTTAGTGCGCCATACAGATTTCCGTGGCGTCCATTGGTTCGGGCTGTTGTGGAGTCTGCGCTCGTCTTTGTCCGAGCTCTCTTCTTAAACGGCGCGGAGTGAGTGGGGTTTTGTTGAAATTCTGCTTAAAAGGAGTTATTTCAGCTTTTGTCTCAGATAAGGTTAGTTAGGCTAGTATAGGCTGCCGCCGTTTGACATTCTGGATAGGAAAGAGTGAGGGAAGCGGGAGCAACACGAAGAAGGGTCATAGAGGATGTGAGCGGTCATCACCGTCTATTCACGACTGGCAGCCAGGCAGGCCCTTTTTGGCTTTGTTTGTAGGGCTGAAGTCTTCTTCTTTGCTGTTTATTAATATCAAAACACCCAGCAGGCGATGAGAATACACTTTTTAATTAAACTAAATTACCCATAAGATTTCTTCCTCCCGACTTTTGTCTTTCGGTATATACGAGGCTCTTTGCAAAGCTCAACTGGAAGCCTTTCTTGAACTTGTATTTCCAACGTGAACTTCCTAAAGGAACCATGCTCCCTCAGACAGCCTGATTCGTTTTCTGGGAATCTCCTAAGCACTAATAAAACATTTTTAACACGTGGGACAGTCATAAGAGAATTCATCCACCAGTAGTATAACCGTCGATTACCAGTTTGAAGAATCCTGTGGCATTGTTAAGTAACATGGGGCCTGATTTCCGCACTCCGAACACTTTGCTAGTCTGTAGCCAGCCACAGACTAGTTAGCAACCACTAAATAGACTGTTTGTATTGTACAAATAATCTCTAAAGTAATGTTTCTTAGAATTGCTGGATAACTAGTAATTTCAAATTTTAAAAAATACAAAATCGCTTAATGCGGTTTCTAATTTGCAAGTCGCTATTTCAAAGTACAAAGCATTTGCAGTTAGGAAATTTGGTAAAAGAAAGCTAATACCATGGATTGGAATATGGTGGTACCCAGGTGCAGATTATAAAACGGAACCCAAAATGCCTTGTAATCCTTCACAATGGCTGCACTCTATGCTGTAGTGAGGAGGATGCGTATTCTGGGAACTCAACAGAGGAGGAGGAGAAGGAGAGAAAGGATATTCAGGCAGAGGCTGACTTTGTTTGAACAAACCGATGAGGAGGTTTATGCCAGATACAGATTTACCAAAGAGGTTATTTTGAGTTTAATTAATGAGCTGGACCCTGTATTAAGTAGGTCCACCCAACGCAGTGTTGCTATACCTACACATATTCAGGTTTTGTGTAGTTTACATCTGCTAGCTTCTGGTGGCTACCAACACAATGTGGCTGTCACAGGGGGAATTTCACAAAGTGCATTATGTAGGGTTTTCCAAAACTTTATAGAGGCAATGTTGGGTAGAATAAATTCCCACATTTCTTTTCCTAGCACCCCTGCAGATTTGGAAAGTACCAAAAACGAATTCCATGAAGTAGCACATTTCCCACAAGTGCTTGGTTGTGTAGACAGTACACACATTTTAATTTGCCCACCCTCTGACACAGAGTATGTGTATCGTAACCGCAAGGGCCAGCATTCTTTAAACATACAAGTAGTATGTAATGCAAAATGTCTAATCACAGACCTTGTTGCACGATATCCTGGGAGCACTCAAGACTGCTATATATTTAGACACTGTGGACTGTATGAGCGGCTGTCCAGAGGAGATTTTGGAGACGGCTGGCTGTTGGGTAACTACTATGCATATTTCTACTTATGTTTTTAAATACATTATGGTATAAACATTAAACTAGCTGTGTTATATTTCAGGTGACAGTGCTTATTTCATAAGACCTTGGATTATGACTCCATACTTAGAGCCTGGTACCCCTAGACAAAGGAGATACAATGCTGCCCACAAACAAACTAGGAGCATCATAGACAAAACATGTGGACTTCTTAGAGGAAGATTTCGATGTCTCCATAAAAGTGGGGGTGCCCTGCAATATGATCCTACAATGTGTTGCAAGATTATAGCCACATGTGCTATGCTACACAACCTAGCTGTGCGTTGGAGTTTACCAAATGAAGCAGCAAGTGATGATTCTGAAGAGGAGGAGGATGAAATTCCCCCTTCCTTACCACATCCAGATCCTGATGCTGCAAGAGCTGATGAAGGGCGTGCACGCAGAGAGGATGTAACAAACAACTATTTTTAAGGTACTTGCAGTAGATTTGTTTAATATGAAGAAAAGCATTAGAGCAAATGTTCCAAGTAGTAACCATTGCTTTCTGTTTATTCACAGATTATTTTCTGATCGCCAAGAACAGAATTAGTTTTTTAGTTTCAAACAATATATTGCCATTCAAACCAAGAAAATAAAGCATGTAATCTTCATCAGTGCTTAATTTGTTAAAAGAAAAATAAATAAGTGCCAGGGCAGCTTGCACCACCCATTGCCCCTGCCAGTGACAACACCAACACAACTACTAACCCTCACTTTCCTATAATTGGGCCAGTTTTGACTGTTCTGGTCCCCAAAGTTATAAGAATGGCTTTGGCTACATGTATTAGTCATTTTTAATGTATATTGAATTAATGAACAACTGTTTTTGACCTTGTGTCTTAATTAGACAAATAGTGTTATCATGTGTCAAATTCTCCTAAGTGGCAGTGTTGAACATTAAGTTCTGATGTGCATTTGAAACCACCAGCCCAAATTAAGCACTGATGTTGATATTCTAAAAACCTTGTCATAGCTTTATTTACAATTTATGCGTTTGGCATACAGGGTGCCCCTCCTTGTCCTTCCCCTCTGGCTTCTATTGCTTCTAGATATAAAAGGCTCACTAACTGACACACTGCTCACATTTCAGCTCTCCTCAGTTTCACCAACAGACTTTGGTGGCCTATTTACTGCATTATCAGTTTGCATTTCCTCAAGTGTATTTGTAATTTGTGCAAGGGTCTTTGCCACATCACCACTGCTCTGTACTAGTTTAACCTGCATGTTGGCTGTTCTACAGATCATATATATGACACTGTAGCCAACCTTTCCACAGAACATCCGGAGGTTTCCGCAAGAGTGTTCTTGTGTCTTTGTTGGTGCCTGTGTGATGCTGAATCTTGAGCCATTTTCGTGACCAGATATTTATTAGTCATAATTAAGCCCTTAAAGCCTGTTTTCATAGCTCATTGCCTTCATAAATGGCTTTCTCTAATTGTCCTCTCCTACTTATTTCAGTTGTTGATCTGTGCTGCTTGCGTTGTGTTTTTAGCATGGATTGCTCCAATACCTGAAATAGTGTGGGAGTAGGTGATGAGTTGCGACTATTCTGCATCACACCCCTTCCATCTTGTCTTATAGGTCATTTTCCTGTATGTGCGACAGGCACTGAAGGCATGCTTTGGTCTTCATTTTCAGCTGAAGTGTTAATCTTTGTAATCTGCTCTACTAAAAGAGTAGAGTTGAACTGGCTGCTTGCTGCACTTTGTGCCTTTTGGAATGTTTATTACAGTTTCTGTTCAATTTCCATTTCACATGTTGATATCTCACCCACATTCTCAGTTTCAGGTTGTGTATTATCAGGAGGTAGAGCTGTAGCGAGTAAGGAAATACAAAATTGTTTACTGATGGTGTTTTTTAGTTGTAAATAGTAGCAATGGTCACATTTATACTATTTGCTTTTTGTTTTCTATTTACAGGAATAATATATACCTATTTCAATGATTAATATTTTTTGTCGTAGCAAAATCATCAAACGTAAATTAGTTTTTGATTTCTGAATGTTTACTTCTTATACCGGTTAGATTACATTATCCCCAACACATTTTATGCAACCCTAGGAAAAGCTGAAATGTGTTTTTCTAACAATGTTGTTTAAACTTCATTTTAAGCTTCTAATAGTTTTCATGTAATTACTGGACTGCAAATCAATAAACTCCAGATATTATCTCTAGGTTCAGGCACAATACTTCTGCTTTTCAAGTGTAATAATGCTCTCCTCTTTGTCATTAATAGAATACATACTTTCTTTAACGTTGTCAAGAAAAAAAATTCTATTACATGATTTGGAGGCTCATATTCTGCTTACTTTCAAGTTTGTCTACCACATTTGTGGCAGGACCCTCAATAGGTCTTAACATCATGAATCTCCTTGAAAACAGAGTGACCTGACCAATCGATAGCTCTCAAAATGTCTTCCTTTCGTACCTTCTTGGAACACGTTTGAAGCCATTGCTTCTCTAGTAAAGTGAGCGCCAGACTCCTATGTCAATACCTTCCGGTTGAATAATCAATTTTATCCCTCTTGCCAAGGTGGAAAATGCTATCCATTGACAAGAGGGTTTTGTAGCAATAAAACATTATTTTACTTCTCTTGGTCTAACCAGGGATGTTCTAGATTCTTTCAAGAAGTTCACCACACACAGCTTGTGTTTTGCTGGAAAATCAGGATAAGCCAAAATTCTGCAATAAGTATTTGTCGTTCATGAAATAAGTGACTCCGTCTGGAGTAAAGGACCGTCCATCTATAACCGATGCTCTCACATCACAATTATGTTTGGATGACAGAAAACACGTCACAATAACTAACCTACTTCCAAACTTCTGCAGAGATTAAATATCATTGTCTGATCAGGATAAAAGTAAATGAAACATTTTATTGCTATCCTACAATGACTTGTACTTTGATGTAAGAGAAAACTGGAGAACGATATCTTTCAATATTCTAAGTGATGTTTTCCCATTGAAGTGCTGTCATTGTAAGGGTGACCTTCCGATATGGCGCATCTGTAATTATTTACTGTCGGTATGCCTTGTGTTCTTGCATTGTACAGGTGGATGAGAAAACCTTTTGCGATTGTGTCTTGTGCAGGGGGAGAAGGGGTGAAATAACTACCCCGATTGTGGCAGAGTGCACCATTTGTTTTACCAGGGTGTGGAGCAGACAGCACCATTTCCGGGAGGGTTGTGTACTTCTGCCGAAAAGTACACTGAATAGAGAAAATTGGTTAGATTTGGACTAAGCAGCGCTTTCTCCGTGGTGTGGTTGTGGCAGGTCTCTATCTATCAAGCGCAGTGGGCCAGATTTAACCCTTGAGTTTGGGTGTACTTAGGTCTGAGATTTGGATGCATGGGATTTCTCTCTGTCCAGAGGTGAATGGTGAACATTTGTCTCCTCTGCATTTTTGATCTTAGATGGTCAGTAAAGAAGACACATCTTTTGATGTAATCTGAGCAATGAATAATTACACAATCTGCGAACAGAAGAGATTGGGTCTTGCAACCATGGCAAGCCCCAATGTGTTGTGCCTCAGACACAGGCCTTTGGAAAGGGTGAAGACCCAGCTGCTCATGGGTAACTGTCTCTCAGTTAGCACCCCCTGAGCCTGCCTCAAAGTTCCTGCCAAGCAATGATGTCTGTTTTTGAAGCTTGAGCGGACTCGGAGCATTTTCCACTTTAGCATGGGAAGCATAGGCCTGTCTGACCAGCACCTCCAAATGCTGAAACTAGACTCTGCCTGCACTACTTCATGCCAAAAATGGGAACTAAGATGTGTCCTGAGAGTGTGCAAAAATGGTGCAATCTCGATAAACTGTATGCCTGGTGACCCTACACATGTGGAACTTCTAACATTTACTGACACTATATAGGCTATTTTTAAGTGAACCTGCCCCCCCCTCCCCCCCCCCCCCCCCACTGCTTCCTGGCATGCTGGACAGCATTTCAAACATTTGTGGCATAAGTTGACTGGGCAGTTCCCATTTCACCTCGCACCAATGCGCTTGACTTTCTGCATGGCACCCATACCCTTGAGGTGCTTCAGTGTGGCTGCTCGGCGACTACTAAGCTAGACCAACTATTTAGCTCCTGTAATTACATGTTGAGTAGTGTTGCAGCTGCAATATTTTCTGGTTCAACTTTCAGATTTAATAAAACTATTGTTGATTTCTCCTAGATAAAGACAGGACTGTTCAACCATTTATTGTAGACTGCATTCCTAATCTTGGTGACCTCACACTGTTAATGTCCTGTTCTCGTGAGTCGATGTTGCTGCTCTCAAGATATTTTGTTTTTATGATGTAGAATAACTCCCGTTGACACTGGTTTCTCTAGTTACTGTCTTAATTAGCTGCAGAATGCTCATGCCTGGTGAGGGCCAATTGTTTAACACCATCATAAACTACTTTCATGCTACCATCATGAACTTTCTGGCACAAGACTCTGAAAGCCTACTTTGGGATCTAAGGGAAGATGTTCAGCCATAAGAATGCCTACATTTAAACCTTGTTTAAAAGGTAGTAGATGAATACCCTTGGAGAGAGGCCATTCACTGTTGCTTCAGGAACTGCTGTCAAGTCATTAATAGTTTCCCCTTTTGTGGGAATTAGCTTCAGAAAGTTTGTTGACGTCCGTGAATGAACTGCTGTAACAAATGAAATTACTCCAGTGTCCCATACAATTGAGTAATTTAATCCTCAGTACTTCCTGAAAAAAGAGATGGGTGAAGTGAAAGTGTTTGACTGTTCAGCACTAATAGCCTTCCTCTTGGCTGTCCAAATAGTTTATGAATTAGTTAATTAATTCACCTGGCTTGTCCCCTTTTCTTCTTGCATTTGGCATAGTATGTAAAAATGGAGTTCAGATAGAAAATAATTATCCAATATTGCAGTCTTTTGTGGTCTCAACTGTTTCATAACATACCAATTGTTTCACCCACTTGCCTCCTCCCACCCCGCTTCATGTTTCTCCTTTGCCGTCACTTTGCAGGCTCACACAACCTGTGACTCGATACTCGGAGCTCCATTGTAACCTCCCTAATGAAGTGGCAATGTAACAAAGCATGCAGGCCCTGACACTACCAATGTTTACAGAGCAACAGCAGACACACTCATGCCACCTAAGAGCAGGGGTACATCGCAGCTTTGAAACCATCCTTTTCTTTCCCTAAACTAGAAGCTTTTGAAACCTTCTGCGGGATTTAGCAATTTCCATGTGCATGCTACGTTTCCTTTCTCAATTTTGCTATTATGTTTATGAGTTGTTCAAACACCGTGAGAGGATTTGTATATATTTCTGTAATTTGGCTGTTATTCTAATCCTCTATAGTTTGCACCTTCTATGTGTAATCTTGTGTGATCATGTGCTGTATACCGTTGTCCTCTAGTGCTTATTTGGCACCTTGTTCCATCTGTATATGTAGTGATAATTTTGTTTGCAGTGTGCATGCTATATTTATATTGCCATAGTTTTTCTCGAGATAAGTCTTTTACCAAGTACTTTTTGGCATCAAGCAGCAACTATATTGGCTTTTTGCTCTTTTGTTTTACTCATTTGCATCCTGGTTCATAGAAGAAAATAAACTTCTCAAGTTTGTCTGGCACTTCTCATTTTTTTATATCCATTGTTGGTGTGGTATCAGTCAATTACCTTTCCCTTCTGTCGTGTAGTAGTTGTTATTTAGTTGTGACTCCCTTGACAGCTAGTTGTTCATTTCCATGTTCTGTCTCCCTGTGCTGAACTGGTAGTCTTCCTACATTCTCTAGGCTTGCGCTTTTCAGTTTTGTGTACAGTGCTTGTTTTTAGACATTTAAATGGCTACTCAAATTTACGTGCTTTATGGCAATGCTATGTGCTTTAAGGCAAATTAACTGCTAAAGGGAATAATTTTTCATGTGTGAGTTCTAATATAATGCTATTTTTTGTATAAGATTGTGTCAAATAAAAAAAATATCGACCAGTATTATATGAGCTATATATGTATATTCTTGTGTTGATCTGTATAGCAGTTAGTAATCCTTCCCTGAGACAATCAAATATCCATTTGTTTATTTGCTGTTGCTATGCTCATTGTGTGGGGCCTCTTATACCAAATGACAAAACATGGTATGACAACACCATTGGAATTAGAATATCTTAATAGATGTAGATCGCTTGGGTCTGTGTGAAACCCTTTTCCTGCTAAAGTGTGCTTGAAAGTTTATGGTTGTAAGTTCACACTTAACTATGAGCATGCTATGCGCATTTTATCATGGTTAGTGTGTTTTAGGTGAAATTTGAAAAATTATACTTCATCACTATTCTAAAATTGTTTTGTAGGTATTTTATCAGCCTTGCTGTTACTCACGTGCGTGCTGAAAGTGAGGAGGGGAGACAGATATTTGAGCTACATCTACATCTGACATCTCTGAGACTGGTCAACATTGATGGCTATATATATTGGAGTATCAATGCAGCTGGTGGAGATGAGAATAATGCTTCATTCGTATGCTGTGCAAGTGCAGCACTGGAAGTGGAAGCCTGTCAACACCTTGGCCGGTCTTGTTTGCCGTCAGAACCACCCATCAAGGAGTCTGCAAGCAAGCTCTTATCCTCCCCGCTGAGGTCACTGTGAGATTTGGTGTACTGTGAAGACAGTTGCTGCGTGAATACCCCTTCTTGCTGCAAATCCTACCCTCCTATAAAAGTCTATGATGACCTCTTATAGAAGTGGATGATGACCTCTTTTAGAAGTGGATGATAGACCACATGCAGCTTCACAAGTCAACGATTTTTAATATTATAAACAGCACTCCATCAATATAGTCGCTTCCTTCGAGTGACCCATCTCCAGCTGACATAAATTGAATAATACGTTCTAATTTGGAATCTCCACATCTGTGTGTGTATTTGGAACTAATGAATGACATTCAAACCTGGTAGCCTAATGATAAATGTTATGCAGTAGGTTTCTTAGAGTTATACAAGTAAAAAAATAACATATCCCCCTTTTGTACGAGCACAAGACAATTCTGTACAAAGATAATTATAATAAGCATGGATTTGTGTATAAATGTGGAATAAATTACAAGCTTTTAGGAGAATAAACCACAAATAAAAAGAATAGAATAAAGAATGCAACCCTAAAGTTTATGTAAAATTCACTTCAATAGAAAATCTTTCACCTAGAATATCTTCCTCATTCATCCCACACCATTAGCTACCTGTTCCTCATCACTCTTTTGACACCATGCCCATCATCACCAGTTATGTCTGAGGCTTTTAACATAGTGCAGTGTTCAAAATTCCCTGTTGTTCAATTGCTGCATTCCTCCTAATGTCCATAATCTTCCAACCTTTTCTACCCAATCTAGGTTTCTTCACACACACAAAATCTATAAAGGCACTCATCTTCCAAACACGCTTATCATACTTCTTTTTATATTTTTGCTAGTACTGCACAATTTTGTAACTCACTGAACGTATGATCTAGTTTTGAGCTACTCTCATCCTCCCTTTATCCTGGGAGGAGACCATTTTTAACTTGGCAGTCTTCCCCTCAAGCATTCAAAAACAATGTGCCTGTAACAGCATTCGAAGTGGTGCAGTGTAGTTGAGCAGATTTTGCTTTCCTTCCATGCATTATAGCCATTTGTTTACAAGCTGTGATCGCTGAATTGATTTTCTCTACTAATCCATTGGATAGGGTAGAAGGTCATTCTAAGATGTTCCACAGCTATCGTATTAATAATTCACATCTTCAGATACAATAGCCCTCCCTTTCAAACTCTTACTTCAGTAAGGCAATAACTGTTGCTCTAGTGACTGTACCACAACATTTGTGCCAGCACTCACATAGAATAGTAATCCACCACCAAAAAACACAAAAAGATTCCTCCAGAAGCTAGTACAAAGTCTGGCAACAGGTAGAAGTGTACCATGATATCCATCCCAAGTTTACTCTAAGGAATCATTGGCAACTGAGGCCCTTCATATGTTGTCGTAGATTTGGCACAAGCAGCACACCAATGGCATTGTTTCACAAATTTCTCCACCTCCTCTTTGGCCCTCACTTTGGTCATACTCCTCCATAAGGAACCTTCGTGTGCAAGTTTTACAAACTTTTCTCACATTTCAACCAGCATAATTCTTGTCTTTGTCCTCCACAGCTGACTCTCACTCACATTCATTTTGTCATTTTTCAAAATTCCTCCTCGCTTTCGCCTAACATATTCCTAGATAGCCAACCTCCTACCTCTATACAGTTCTTTTTTCAACACTTCGTTTCCTGTCAGTGCTTTGTTCCACTATTCCTCACAAATAGCTGTTTTTCCTCACCTGCATGATGTGCTCCCCACTCTTATCTTCACCCAGTTTGCAAGTCTGGTGTTATTCCCTGCCTCATACGCCACCTTGAAAACATTCTGCTAAACCCTTAATCCACCTAGAAATACTTGGTGTAGTTTGGCTGAACCTTTACATGGGAGCATTTGCAACAGTGTTTTGTGGTGTGGTCTTTTTGTATAGTAAACCGCACGAAAATGACAGAAGATATTGAATCTTCCAGCTGCGTACACCCACCCAGCTCTCTTGTTCATCAGCCTTTGCAGAGGACCAACAGTACTTGAAAAGTCCCAGACAGACCTGTTGCAAAAATCGGCAAAGCCCAATATTAATTATACCTCCCTTTTAGTTTAAGGCATTGAAACTTTAGATTTGATTCTCCAAAGCATGCATTTGGTTTTACTCCCTCTCTATGTTCGTCCTAAATATTCCGCCAAGCATATTCTGAATTGACATTTCGATGCCTTTGCCTGTAAACCACGCTCATCCAGTCTTCTCAGATTTTTTGTCAACACTGCAACATGTCTCGCCACTCTATCACTATCAACTAAAATGTCATTTTGGAAGAACATTACATTTTCAGTGCCAGGCAACACTTTTTCATTTCCTACTGAAATGCTGCAGCTTTTTTTTTTCCAGCATCACCTAATAAAGACATATTTCAAATCCAATCTGCCAGAGACACTTGCACATCCCATTATAGCCAAGTCATGCGTGGAGCACCAAACTGGTGTCACCAGTATTTTTTTTATTTTTATTGCAAACATGCAGGTCTTCGCACAAGCAAATGCCTTGCCTACTATTGGTGCCCACTACTCCGATGCCACAATCTCAATGTTACCTACCTTTAGTAACCTTGACATTTCCACCCTCGTGTTTTTTTTTTTAAATATGGGGTGTTGTCCTCAGTTTATGCACTTCCGGTTTGGTCCTGTTTTTTTAAGGCAGTGACATGCTTAATTCCCCTAATAATTCCAAGTGATTTTGTTAAAAATAAAAAAATAAAATGAGGGGTGTTCTTCACTGTCTTCACTCTTGAAACCTTGATAGTAATAGTACATCATGCTTGACATTTGGATTTGGTGTTATTTCAAGGTCTGACAGATGTCGCTAGCTGAACCAGTGGTCACTCCTCTAGGTGACATACACCTTCACCACTGTTTTTCTTCCCTGAAACATCACGTCCATTCAGAACCTGCCTATCAGATCTATGTTGCTTTTTGTCACAGCCTCCTGGATGAATGCATGTGTCTACAAGTTCACTCATGAATTTAAGAAATTGTTTCTTAGGCTCATTCCTCTCTGCCAGTGTGCAGGGCGATCCTGGATATCCCAGCACTTTTATGCTTTTCCCATCCTGTTTTATTTCACATCATATCATAATCACCCATATTTCTCTTCACTCTCCACACTTTTCTCCTACAAGATAAAATGTTGTGTTCTCCAAACACCCCTCTCCCCCCCCCCCCCACCCTGTGTTTTTCCCCTTTCACCAGCTGTCCCACGTCCCCGCTTTTAAAACCTCTGTGTTGGGACGAGAATCTCCACGGCATTGTACATAAGCAAGTTCCCCATCCTCGAGTGTCCAATTGCATGTTTATCTAGTATCTTAACTTTTATTTTGGCACTATTACCGTGCTAATCTGGACCTAAGCCTCTGTTTGATTATGTGAGAATCTGGACCTGTTTTGTGACCTGGCAGCATACTGAGATTTCCCCCCTTCCTTCCCTCAGGTGAAAAAACTTTGAGCAATAGTAGAGCTACTCATTTTTTTTTTCTTCATTTTTATTGCATTTATTATAAAGAATAATAACAACGAATAAACATTGTACATATATGGGCATTAATATCTTTTAGCATTGTATATCAGTTGCAACATTCCTCTCCTCCCCCTAGTTCCACTAGTATTACAGTTTGCCATGTTTTTTAAAACATCCCACCCCCACCCCATTACGTAGGAAATGGTCCCTTCATACAGTGAAATACTACCTTTCTTTTGACCAATAGTAGAAGCAGTACTAGACGTTTCATAGATATTGGCACTTGAGCGATGTAACCCTTCTCCACGACATTAGGAATGGCAGGGCACCATACCCCATAGTATGGAATATCTCGGCCAACGTTGCTGCTCAGAAAGTAGCCTTGTTTCGACATTCCCATGCCAAGTGATAGAAGGTAGCCTGAGGCTGATAACAAGCATATTCATAAGGCCTAATATTGTAAAATCTGTGAAAACCTGCAGGAATCTGTGTAAAAAATTAAAATGTAGCAGCTTATATGTGTAATTCATTGAGATGGTCTCCGTCTGAGCATAGCAATATGACCATTTATGAGCATCCCATAAATAACTAAGATCCTTCTCTCCTAGCCCCACTGCTGGAACACAGCCCAGTAATTGCTCTTCCATTGTAAGTTTGTAAATTTGTGAGACACATCCCCTTAAGAATGCAAAATCTAAGAGGTATAATTTCCTTGTGTTAATGAAGGAACTACTGGAGGTAATCCATCAATGCATGGCACAGTCTGATATATACAAATATCAAGTGTGTTTGTTGATGGTTGGTCACAATATTTCTCAAAAATCAGAAATATTCTTTACTGAAACAAATGTCTTGGCTCCCTCACGTTATGCCTATTGGTTGTTGGCTTCACTAATGCCTCAGCAGTGATGGGTATCGTGGGCTTATTCAATAGTGGAACCCTTCGGGAGTACTGAAAAGGACAACCTGTAACAGCACTTAGTCTATGGTGTGCTCCAGTCATCCACATGTCCGTATCCACTGCAGCCCTGGAATATTATGAGTTTGTACCTACAGGTAGTGCCTCCGTCTCAATGACCATATGTATTATCCAGGCCTGGGGGATACTAATAAACCACAGTGAAGGCCTGAGCCGGCAAATAGTTGTGAAATAAATTTACAAGCCTCTTGTAGGAGGCTGAATGTCCACAAGATAGAATACAAGGATTTGGAGTAGGCTTCAAGGTAGCATTTATTTCACTGCAGCGGTAAACCAGCACACTTAAAAAAAATCCAAAAATGAGCAGGGCTGCTGAAGGCATACAATTTTGCTCGTAGCATGTAAAGAATGGAGCTAAAGGTTAGACAAAATGGAGCCCTCACGCCAAGTTAAGAAATCCATTTTCCACAAACCTCCCTTTTTGCTGTGAAGCAAACACTTTGTCTACAACTCAGTCTCACACATTTACCTAACGCCTACGACTCTTAACATGCATTGCCTTTCTCTTGAAACAGCAGGTGATCGACAAGCAGATGGGCACATGGAACATATCATAGGCAAGCAATTGATACAAAAACAAAATCCCAATATTCTGTCAGCAACTAAGCAATACAATAAAAAATGTCCATCCCCATGTGGAAAGTAGTCCCCAGAACGATCCTGAAAGGGACCAGGTGCCTGTCTTCTGATGTATGTCGGCACCTATTCTGTGCAAATTTGTTATGGCCAATTGTACTGCGGGAGCGTTATCCGGTATATAAATGCAGCAAGAATACCATATGACCCTACAAACACCACCACGGTCAGCCAGAATGATGTCTAAAACAATCCTATTTTGAAGAGTCATTAATCTATTGGCTTGCATTTCAACAGTTATGTTAGCCAGGGCTCCTGCAGTCTCATTTATGACAGCCTCAACTACTCGTGTAAGTCTTCTTATGTCTCTACTAGCGAGACCTGCTCCCACTGGAAAGAATAGGCCCAAAAGAAATCCTTAGTTACTTCACCTTCAGTGTCCCTTTGGTCTACCTCTCTTTTCTGCAATCAATGATCTTTATGGTAATTTGGTGGGGCAGGGTAGACAGGAGGTACCAAGAAAGCAATAAAATAAGTGCCCAAACAATTTTTTGGCAACAAAGTATAGGTACTTGATCCACATATAAAGTATGTATTTGTGGACGGTACAAGCAAGGGGCATTTGGTACAGTTTAACATTACTACCATGGAGCAATCATTATTGCCCATAGGATGAGTGCCATGGGCACAGATACGTTGTCTACCCTTTACAGGGAGTACGGATATAGATATTTTCTTTGCATTGATAATATTGCGTTGTTTATATGTCACCCGTCGGACTATTATGGAATCATATTCTTCCATTTCCAGGGCAGGGCCATTGTGTGTAATATTATCAGCCCAGCATATTCTGGTAATGTCATTTACCAGGGTGCGTGTCCAATTATTCTCTTTTCTCTGCTGAACTGACCACTTTGGATATTTCATAGTAAGCTCTACATGATCCATTTTTGGTAATAGATATAGGAACAAATGGGCTTTTAGTATCAGTAAAAAGAGGCAACAGACCACAAATGTAACAGTTGGACTTGTTATAGGTCTGCTGGGCTGCTCCCAATATTTGAATGAAGGTATTATTCATATAATTTATCCTGTGGGCCTCTTTGTGCCTTTCTAAAGTTATGAAGTGATGTTCTGGAGCGGTAACAGTGGTGGGAAGAACCTTATGTATGGGAATGTACCATTCAAACAGTAGAAACGCCACCAATATAAGTAAACAAATAAAAAGCAATGCATCAAATATATGGTACCCCGTCTTTTCTCGTTTATTACCCTTCTCTCTGGGATATTGTCATAACTAGCCATTTTTCCTATCTAATCTAACAGACAAAAGATATAATACCCCCAGTGTCCTTTACTTCCAAGCCTCACTGGCAGGCTTATGTACTGGTCCGGATGTTGGCGGTCTTGACCTCCGGCAAGGGGTGCAGTCCCTCCTAGGACTGTTTCTTCCTTGAAGTCTCTTTATAGTTCAACCGTATCCTGTTCCTGAAATCCTATTTAGGTACATATATCGCAGAATCAAAGGGTTCAGGTGGAGAAGTGGATTTGCCAGCGTGTCCCTCAGGTGTCCTTATTTCACTATTTGAAACCACTTCTCCAATCCCAAAAGGAACGTGGTACAAAATGTGCTCAGT
Organism: Pleurodeles waltl; assembly: GCF_031143425.1. NCBI lineage: Eukaryota > Metazoa > Chordata > Amphibia > Caudata > Salamandridae > Pleurodeles > Pleurodeles waltl. The sequence goes on from NC_090437.1 coordinate 656,137,195, forward strand.
CTCTGTATCCGGACAATTGTCTAATACCCACAGGTCATAAGGTAAAGGCAAAGGGCACTTTTTTTTACATGTAATGCATGAATCCAGTTCTTCTTTCCATCATATTTCACAGCAGTCTGGGTGGCCAGGGTAAATTGCAGGGGCCCCATACACCTGGGTTCAAGGCTCCTTTTCTTTTGGAAATTGTTTACAAAGATCCAATCTCCTGGCTTGATGGAGTGTCCAGAGCCCTCAAGTCTTCTGGGCAGTGTGTCTTTGACCTGTACATGGATACAACGCAATTGTTCCGTTAACTGCACACAAAAATCTAAAAACAGTGGGTAATCTGTATCAGCAAATTTCTTTGTCCTAGGTACTCCCCAAACATTAGCAGGTCGCCCTGTTATTACCTCATGAGGAGAGACTGTTTTTAGAATGTGGTGTGTTTCTCATGGACAGGAAAGCTATAAGCAGTGCATCTGGCCATTTTAGTTTTGTCTCAACACATATCTTAGCTAATTTGTTCTTTAAGGTACCACTACAGCGTTCCACTAAACCTGCTGCTTGCGGATGATGGGCACAATGAAATTTCAGTTTGATCTGCAACTCCTTGCAGAGCAGATCCATTATTTGCCCAGTGAAATGACTGCCATTGTCACTCCCAATTGCAGGCTGTATCTGGAAAAGTATTCCTTATCAAGACCTTGGCAGCAGAACAGTCCGTCAGCAGATAGGCCTTCACCCTTCGACTGGAGGTACATATTACCACCAGCATATACCTTTTCTTGTTCACTGGTTCCATTCCTACAAAATCCGTTCGCAAGACATCGAATGTCAAGTCCGGTGGTGCAAAATTTCCTTTAGAGACAAGAGTGCCTTTTCCTACATTGTATGTCTGGCATATGATGCACCTTTGTACATGAGAACATGCATATTTTGGTATGTTCTTGTTATGCCATACGTGATCCAATGTATCGACTATTCCTTGAGCGCTAATGTGTGCAGGTACATGTGTTGAGGAAAGTATGGCATTCACATAAGCATTAGGTAACATCCATCTCCTTTTCTTTGTCTTGTCTACTCAACATCCTTCACTATCTAAGGTGGCACACTCAGCAAGCTCCTCCAGAGTAGCTGCGTCCTGAATATCCTTTACAAAGTCTGTTGTCTGGTTCATCATGCTAACTTCTGGTAACCATCTAGCTGTCCCTGTCACATACTTGGTACTGTACTCAGCTTGTGCAGTATTTTTCGCTGTCCTGTCTTCAAATGCATTTCCTTTTCCCACATCATTCTCAAGTTTCTTGTGAGCTGAACATTTTACCGCAACCAATTTGTTAGGTAACATTAAAGCATTTAGTAAATGTACAATAAGTTCACCATGACGTATTTGTGTTCCATGAGAGGTCATAAGGCCCCTTTCTCGCCATAATTTACCAAAGGCGTGTGCTACACCAAAGGCATATTGGCTGTTAGTATGCACATTAACTCTCAAGTCTGCTCAATTCACATGCCCGAGTCAAGGCTATCAATTCCACAGCTTGTGCAGAGTTGTAGGGTATCTTGTTGCTTTCCACTATAGTTTGTAACACAGTGACAACACAGGCTGCAACTGTGGTCCCATCAGATAATTTTGAGCAGGAACCATCAATATACAATTCACCATCCCACTCCTCCAATGGCCTGTCAGTGAGGTCCACTCTACCTTTGGTCTCTTGTTCTGTTCTGATAATATAGTCATGTATTTCTTCTGTTAACACTTCTTCATTAGGTAAAGGTAGCATAGTCGTGAGGTTCAAAACATTACATCTCCGTATTGTGATATGCGGAGAAAACAAGGTGAGTTCGTAGCCTGTCAATCTAGCATTTGTCAAATGTTGTTTCTGTGTTTTGTTCTGGAGGACATCTACAACAAGGGGTATCATCACTGTTAATGGATGTCCAAGGACATATCCTTCTACAGTCCTGAGACAACGTAGCAATGCTCATGCTACTGGGTCTAAGCAGGAGGAAAAATAAATACAATGTCTGTTTTTGTCTCCGTGTGATTGTGTCAATAATTTAAGACTGCAACCTTCATTTTCATGTACAAAAAGGGTAAACGGTTTCTGATAATCTGGGGTGGCTAACACAGGTGCATTACACAAACCCTTTTTCAATTCACAGGAGGCTCTTTGACATTCATCATTCCAAGTGGTTGGTACATGTACTTCTTTGAGTGTGAGGGCAACCAGAGGTTTCGCTATGAGGGAATAATTGGGTATCCGTTGTCTGCAATATGAGGTAATACCTATAAAACCTCAAACATCTTTCTGTGTTTGTGGGCGTTGTAAGTTGCAAATTATTGATATTCTTTGGGGGTCTAGTCTTCTACCCCCCTTCGACAGGAGGTGCCCTAAGTAGGATACCTCCTGTTGGCAAAATTGCAACTTAGGTAAGGAAACCTTATGTCCATGTATAGCTAAATGTGACAATAATTGTTGTGTGGCTTGTTGACATTGTTAAAGTGTGGCAGATGCAATGAGGAGATCATCAATGTATTGTAAAAAGACATTGCCACCTGGAAATTTTAAAGTGTCCAATTGGCTTTTCAAAGCCTGTGAACAAATTGACTGACTCTAAGTATACCCCTGGGCAGCTCGTCAAAATTTGAAACATCTGTTTCTTATGGTGAAGGAGAATAAATATGGACTTTCCTCCTCAATTGGGGTACTAAAGAAAGCATTCTTTAAATCTATTACAGATAAATATTCGGCAGTGGGTGGAATCATGTTGAACAGTGTAGTGAGATCTGGTACAACTGGAAATTGTGGTACCCCTATCTTGTTAATAGCGCGCAGGTCAATAACCAATCTATATTCTGCCTTTTGTTCAGTAGGACTTTTCTTGATGACTGGGAGTATGCGACTATTACATGGACTACCATAACTCTCCTTCACAATAGCCTTATCAGGGAGGTCATTTACTACGGAAAAAAGTCCTTCCTCTGCTACGGGCGATATGTTGTATTGTGGTATGCAGGTTAAGGATGTGCCTTCTTTAACGCGTATCCTGACTGGTTCCATGTTTATGAAACCCACATTGTTTTTTCCTGTAGCCCAAAGGGACGGATCTATATGTGACAACTGCTGGGGTAAATTAGATGTGGAAAGAACAGGGTAACTTTTTGAAATGGAAGAGTTAGCAATTGTCACATATACTCCACCAAGGGCGCAATAAATATGAGCATGCACTTTCTTTAACAAATCCAACCCTAACAAATTTTCATCACAATCTTCAGTGAGGATGAATGAATGGGGAAAACTGTAAGGTCCAACAGTAACATCCAACGGCTTTGATATGGGGCTTCGTACGGGCATTCCAACAAATCCAAGTGAAGTGTTAGACCCAGAGAGGGGAGCCCGAGGAAGATGGCTGTGGATGGCAGAGGTGCGGGTAGCTCCAGTGTCTAACAAAAAAGGCTGCTCTTCACCACACACCTGCATGCCTACATACAGTCCCCACTGATCTACTGGAATTGCCAATCTCCCTTCGCCCTCTCGTGTGCATCCCTAATCCATATTATCGACTTGGTCATCTACCACATATGATCTGTCCATGTGTGTTGTGTCAAAGTGATTAGTGCGTATCTGTTATTAAGAATGTGCAGTAAAATCTTGTCTAGATGGTCCACCTCTTCCTCCCTGCCTTCTCCTATTTCCCATTCCTCTCTGCATTCCTTGGCCACAATTTTTTAGTTCTGGACAGGTGTCTTTCTAATGCCCTTCTTGTTTACAATATGCACCTGTATTGTATTATATCCTATGACTCTCATTCCCTTTTGCATAGGAATATTTGTTTGTCCTCTGTCAACTCACCGTCCACGTCCTCTTGCCCTCTGTATCTGTCCTATACCTTTGTCCTGATTAGGGAAAACCTGTTGCATTAATGCTTTTGTTTTCAAATCCTTCATTTTCTTATCACAGACCTCTTTCTTGTTTTTTAACAAATTTTCATATGTGGCCATAACTGGGAGTTCTGACAAACTCTTAGTTGGCCATGTACTTTCAGTATTTTTAATAAAGTCACAGAGGTCCTTTTCCATGTTATTATTGAATTTATCTGCTAACATTCGTTGGCCAGTCTGTGTATTAATATCTTGTCTGCTATGATCACGAAACACTTCTTCAAACCTAGTAAAATAATCAGATATTTTTTCATTTTTCTGTTCACAAGCTGTTTTTCTGTCCCAATCTACATTGTTTCTAGGTATAAGTGTTTGGAGGTGTTGTATGGTGCCGTCAGGCAAGTCAGGAAGGCACTGAGAAGGGAGGTCACTAGCCGCTCGGGTGGCTTCATCCCCTTCCAATACATTCCAGGAACCGTGTACCTTGCCACATCATCTACGTCCCATATTTGTCTCCATATTGAGATAGGTAAAAGAATGCCAAAAAACATTTCAATATCCTTAAAAGTCATGACACATAATTTGCTAGCGGCTTCAAGTGCCTCATAAAATTTGGATGGTTTTTTTCTTTAATCAGGAAGGCCCTTTCGTATGTTAAAAAGTTCAGAACTTTGTCAGGGAGTATGTACATATTGTGAAACTAACGCATTCGGGTTGACTGGATCAAGTCTAGGGTGCATCTCCCTCATGGGTCTCTGGCGTGTTATGTCATCTAAACTATCATCCTCCCCTGGCACTTTAAGAAGTTCATCTAGTAATCATGTAGTGTCTAACAACTCCTCAACTGCCTTTTTACTGTCAATAGGGGCCACGTTAAGTGTGTTGGCATGATATTGGGTAAGGCCTATGGTAGTTGGTACATCTATACCATTTTCAGAACATTCTTTCTTTATCCATTTAGTCATCAAGTCCAAAAGCCAATATTGCTGAAAATCATTATAGTTTTTAAATTCACGTAAAGTGATGGCTGAATTTGTATATAGAGCGTCCGCCAACCACCTGTTTACAGTAACTGGTAAGGCTGCACCAGTTGTTCGGGATCTGCTTATTCTTTCTCCTTCAGTGAGGAGACCATCTTGCAACCTAATGCGAGAAAACGTCACCGCCGGGTCGTTCCGAGCACTACATGGAATGGTGTGTGAAGTGTGTCCTACAGAGGGGGGCCTGTGTCCCTTGTATTTCTTAGATTTAACATTATTACTAATGTATGGTGACTGTTGTGGAGTATAAGAAATAGCTCCTTGTTGCATGTTAGAATGAATCTGTGGAGTCACCGTTATACTTTGAGTACTATTCAATTGAGGTATTCGTCCCATTGTAGTGTTTGGTATAGCACCATTTTGTGTAGTTTGTATGGGGACTGGGTTGGGAGGAATATTTATAGACTGGGCCAGATTAAATATTTGAGGGCCAAGAACCTGAACATTGGGGACAGATCCAGGGGGAGAAGGAATAGCAACATGAGGAACTGGATTAGGGATATTAACGTTAACATTTTGCAGTGGAGCATTGGGTTGGACAGGAACATAAGGCGGAGGATTATCCAGAAGATTTTCCATCAATTTGTTCTGTGTAGTCCTTTGTCATATTCTGACCGAGAGGGATACATTTTATTTATAGTCATTCAAAATTCCCTGTCTCCCTCTTCAATATTCTGTTCCTTTTTAACGTCATTATATTCTTTCAATTTCATATTCCCTGGCTTGTTTCATGGCCCTCTTTCTAGCCTATTTTTCCCAAGTCTGATAACTGTCCTACATTGCCTGTCTAACGATTCTTAAATAATGTCTGTTGTAAAAAAATGTAATTTGTCATCGTCAAATTATCCATTTAATGGCCACTCCCTGTCTCCCCCTTTCTTCGTATATTTGTGCCAAATTGAGCCCCAGAGGGTCGGGCCCGCACCATATTTTTTCATTACTATCCAGGCTGGACTACCTTCAGCGGGCATGGGTATCGACTCATCCAGACGAGGGGTCCAGAAACAACATTTAGAAATGCATTTCTTGAGCTTATTCATGGTTGTCCTAAATTTGGAATTTACCTATAAGAAGGTCACAAACAAGTACCAAGATCAAATACCAAGATCAATATGACATCAATACCAGGATACAAGTTTACAAGTGACATAGAGCATCAAATAGGTCAGGTCCGAATCCTTGTATTCTTGAGGTCAAATGTCTCCTCTGCCTCCTACTGGGTCTCAGTGGGAGAAATTCTTTACAGGGGATGGAAGTTGGCGACATTAGATGGCAGCTGCAAGAAACTTGTCTTTTAGCAGGGGCCCCCATGATCTGCGGTCTCCTGTCTCCTTCCTCTGTCACAACCTTTTACTCTGTCAAATTTCTCTCCAGGAGTCCCTGTATGGGCCACCAAATTTGTGAAATAAATTTACGAGCCTCTTCTTGTAGGAGTCTGAATGTCCACAAGATAGAATACAAGGATTGGGAGTAGGCTTCAAGGTAGCATTTATTTTGCTGCAGCGGGTCACCCCCAAAGAGTGTCCATGACTCTCTTAGGCCAAGTGCAACTGACTTCTCCCCTGTCTCCCCCCATGTCTTTATTGCAGTCCAGACTTTACCACACTATAAATGCGTCATAAATTCCAAACACATTGAAGAAAGTGCTTCCTGTAACACCGTTGGACCACAAGAACAGGATGTTCAAGCACAGAAATAACATTTATAAGAACAGGAGGGGCTTTTAGGCCATCTGCAAGGTTTCAAAAGCATATCTCAGAAACCAGCACATTAAAAAAAAAAACAAGTATGTCTTTCTTGAAAGTACCCACACTACCTCCCTGAGAAGCCTGTGGCTGCTCCCTCTCAATCTTGAGTCAAGTATAGAAGACGTTTGCACACGCCTGAATAGGACAAGCCCTCGAACGTCAATGACAAATTGCCTGTGGCCCGCCAAACTGGCTCTGACAATCTCGCTTTACCTTTGCCTCCCTCTTTTGACCTAGAATTTCCCCTCCCAGAAATGTCTGCTTTCTTACATTCAATTTAATTTACAATAGCCTTCCCTTTATTTTCTTCAGGCACTGCTCCATGTTGTATACTCTCAACAATATTTCTATAAGGCTACGTACGGTTCTTTGCTAATAGCTCTGCCTGCATCTGGGGGTTGTTATTGTAGGAAACTAATTGATGCCCAGTGAACTAATCATTCAGCTCTCCAAATTTAGAAACATAAGATAAGTTCCTCAATATAGATACAACATCATCCAATTGTTCTTAATTGCCATTGCACTTTGGCATAGAAATTTTCTATCTAGTACGTTGTCCAAAATGTATTTCAAGTATACAAAACTGTGGGGTGGCAGAAGGGCACTGGTGGCCAAGCAAGGAGCTAGACGCATGCTTTCATTTGGCTGCACTAAATTTCCTCTGGCTAACTGCAGCTCGGTAGGCGATCAACAACCACAAATGCAGTGGAAGGATCGGCTGGTGTGTCAGCAGTTAATGTTTGTCATATGGAGCAGGAATTTGAGATGGGCTGGCGGATTGAGTGCTGCCTGGCTCGGGCGTTTCTCTGGCATGTGGCTGGGTGCAGAGCAGCCCTTGTGATCGGGCAGTCACTACTTTTCCTGCCTGTACCGGAGAGGGAGCTTGTTTATCTGGCTGATGGGCCCTGGGAGATCTCGCGCCAGTTTGTATTCAGCAAGCAGGCAGTTGCCTGAGTCAGGTTTTGCTTCTGGCTGATGAGAGGAGACTGCCCCAGACAGGGCATAAGCCTGCTTTAGTCGCAGTGGCCACCAAGGAGGTAGTTATGGAGTATTGACATTTGTGGACTTCATCTGGAAAGTCAAGACTGTCGATTCTCTGTCTTACAGAAGGGCCACATCTTTAAGATTATCCTGCAGGGCACAAAGGACTGTTTGTGTACAATCCTTCACATAAGGTATGCACCACACATCTCAGTGACTTTACAAGCAGGCTTCCCGAATAGATCTTTCTGAAGGCCACATCTCTAACATTGAGGAATACAATGTTTACACATAACTAAAAATGGCTTGAAGTGAAACAAGTCCTTAAGGTCATAAAGGCTAATAACGAAGATCCTGAGGCATGTTCCAGACGCAACAGTGTCCATATTACTGGCATATGTGTAACAACCAACACTGGTAGCATAAAAAACCTTTGTAGAGAGTCTTGACTCTGACGTGTTAGGGATAATTTATCACCTGTCTTTATTGTTGAGCATGCAACTCTCCACTCAGACTTGTAGAGACTACACAGTGACTTGTTCAGTAGGGATAATTACTCATCTGTGTTTATTGTTGAGCATAGGTTTTTGGTGCTCGATCTGTGCTGGGACACCACCGTGCCCCATAATCGCACGTCCATTTTACTTTATTGACCGGGATACAACCTTGACACTAGCTCATGAAAAGTGTGATTTTCAACTATGGAGGGACTACTGTCTTGTTATTTCCAAAATTTACGGTCACTGTGCAGGAGGCCCATAGAACATTCATTAGTATCAGAAGAGGCATCACTCTCTTAATGTTCTAGATGCCGTGTTGTAGCTAGTGTGCCTCAGGTTTATCACGAAAGGTAAGATTCACAGTTTTGAAACTACATACCAGCAGACTCATTCCATTGAAAATGTGCTGAAGTCAAGACTCTTATCGCCCCCTCACACAATGGGTGGCAAGATGGACCTGAGCATGGATAGCAATGCGTGTTTTTTTTTTGTGTTTAAAAAAAATATATATATTATTACATTTTATATACATATGCATGTCCAAAGGTGTTCAACATCACTTACTCTCCTATCAGTATGTCACATCAGACACACGTATCTTCTGTATATAAACTACAGTTCTCCTTTTGAAAAAGAATGTGGTTTAAGTATCAGGACATATGGTGTAGGAAGAGAAATTTCCGACATATCTCCAAATAGGGTAGGAGTGTTACTGAAATGACATAGTACTAATCAACTCCTGGACAGAACCACTATTTCAGACATGATAATATACAAGTGTCTCTAGGGAGGTTGAAATGTGCAATAATCAAGGCATGGTCCTCCAATTCGGACAAACCACACAATTTGATCATGCATTCTGTAAATGGTGTTGTGTTGCTTGATGGAGTGGCTATGATGTCTTCCATCTTTGTAAGAGGTGAGGGCTTACTGTCAATGCCTGATAAATGCAGATGTTTTGCAGCAGGAAGCATTGTGTGATGTGGTATCATATAGGTCGGTCATGTTTTGTAGAATAGCCATTTTTGCAGATGGTTGAAATGGATTGTCACTAGTGTTAAATAGTATGCACCACTCCCCACTTGAATAGTTAATCGAGATCAAGATCATAAGATGTGCAGCTGATCACATTATGGCTTCTTGTGTCTCCTCCTTTGATCATCCAAGTTTGCCTTTGCCATGTAGAGTCTGGAAACGGTCCAGTATCATTTATGTAGAACCTTAAAATAAGTGTACTTAAAGTAAGCATGCTACAGTTTCTGGTTAATAAGCAGCGTGATCCAGTCCTCGTCCAGGTATTCAACTCCCAACAGTATCTTATTCCCTGTTATCTGCCCTGTGGAGTGCAACAAGGAGATAAAAATGCATCCTGTACCGGTACTGCTCCCATTGGCCTACCCATATTAATTCAGATAAGAAGGATAAAGGGTGTTCGGTAATGGGAAGAGGCCATGGCTGAGTGAACCAGTCATGCAGTGCACAAGTTGTCAATATCTAAAATATTGAGATGGCAACAGTTTGAAGTAGCAAGCCAGGGTCTCTCCCTGTACCCAGTATCTTTTGTATGTGTCATCTGTTTTGCACTGTTGTATACAGCTTGTTTGCATGCACAGTGCCCTAGTTGCTTTGTTCTTTGCTTTAGCTTCTAGCTTTGGCGTGGTGTCCTGGTGGCACAACCATATTATTGTCACGCTGAGCTCCTGCTATGGGTTTCATTATTTATTCCTACAATTTATATATCACTTTCTCTGTTGGCTCATCTGTTTTTAAAATTGAGCAACCACTGGGTGTTCATGGTGGGTGCTGAGTTTGGGCCTTTTCAGGCTCTAGCGTATTCTGCCTTTGTCATCCTTCATGATGGGATTTATATAGTTCTGGTCTGTTTGGTGGAGGGGTTAGATTAACTGAGTGTTGGAGGTGATCAATGCATGTTTGAGGTTATTTGGGGGTTTTAAGGTGGTTCACAAGCAATAAATGTAATCTTTTCACACTATTGCTTATAGTCTTATATGACGGGGGCTCACAGCATGTGTTAATGTTTTGAATATTGACCTAGAATGTATATGGACTTCGACTAAATGGTTCATGGAAGGACAGGAGGGTCCCGTCCGATTTGAATAGGTGTAAGGTGTATGAAGTTGTTCTACAGGAGACACACGAGACTCCCCATAGTGATATGGCAAAAACTAGGCTATTGGATGGCTGTGTTTTCTTCAAAAGCATGCTTGCCAAAGGAGGTTTTCTGGGACTCAGAAAGGGTTTTTCTACTCCATGTATCAGGACTAATGATGATCCTGGAGGGAGGCACCTAGTTGTTCGAGTGGTGCAAGGGTTGTTTATTACACTAATTATGTTATGGTATACAATTCTTTTCTGATCTACATTGGCTATGTAAACGTCTTGACTAGACCAAGATATGGCACTGTCTGTAAGACTGATTTAGATAGATTCAGAGGGGATCTCAAGAGAACATCAGTTATCATGAGAGGCTTCCTCCAGGTTGTTAAACAGGATAAATTGGTTGGCATATGGTGAACTAAGCTTCACAGTATTCAGGATTTTAATTTGTTTTAATCTGGTCACAAAATGTATTACTACATTATGTTATGGCTGGTCACAGTACATGTTTGCCTACGGTTGCGCTGCGTGCTTTCTGATCATGATTCGGTCATATTGGACTTTGGAAAACAGCAGAGATGCGGTTGGTGTGTGCGTACCCTACCATATGGTGCCAGAGTCACTTGCGTCTCTGAATTTGAATTATATTTTCAGGTGATGCAAGTCCAGTTTGCCTATTTTTATTTTTACCCTGTGCTGTCTGACCTTGCTGTCAAACAGGAGGAGGCTTTGCAGTACCCCCTCAATATAGCTATGGTGTTCCGGGCTGGATGGCCCAGATGAGATTTGGTTCAGAACAGTGTACTTCATACTCCTGTATCTGTCTTGTAGACCGCGGTTTGATTGTTTTTCTTCCATTTGAGTACTAATTGTAGGTAGATGTCTCTTTCTGAGGGTGTATTCAAACAACTGGAACACGTAAGTGTGGAGGGAAGTGCATTGAGTCCCTAGACAAGTTGCTGTATTACAGAATTCAGAGTACCATAAAAACTCTGCTCCCCATGGACCTGAAAGAGCTTGTTTCTATGTGTGCTAACGTTACTGAATGCCATGTAAGATAAACATACTTCACAGCATATATAGGGCAGTCCTTGCTGCATGTGGACCAGGCCTGCAGGTACTAAGCGTGTTTTGGAGACTGGCCTGGGTCAGACTAGATGAACAGTTGTCCTTTTGCTGTGCACAAATATAGTCTTTGACTTAAAATAATAGACCTAGGTAACTGCACTTTAGGTTTATTTGAAAGTTTTACTACACATCAGCCAGAGTGCTGACATTTTGCCATATTAAGCCTCTATAGGTGGTAAATCTTCTTGTAATAAAGCTAATTTTATTCATTTGGCTTGATTGTGCCATGAAGGTCAGGCTTTCTGAAGTGGTATCTTTATTGAGCTTGGGAAAATGACACCAGGATTATTAGCCCTCCCCCTTTACTGTCTTTTACTGGGTTTGTAAAGATTTGGCCTCTGTGAGATGGTTTACTAACCAGTTTTTCTTTTTTTTTTAACCAGCCAAGTGTTGCAGTGTGTTGTGCTGAGCGTAGAGCAACAGCTTAAGGATTTGCCATTTTGCAATGATGCATCAACCATGCTGCACTCTTCTGATGCACTTCTAGGCCAAGAGACGTTTGGCCCTCATACCTGTAAATGCTAAAAATAATGGATTCTTTTTTATTAAGCTCCCATACTGTCACTTTGTAAACATTATGTAGGTCTGAGTCACCACTTGAAATGGGTACCTGTGGAGTATTTTCATAGATGTTACATCATACTGCCCCCAAACGTGTGTAGCTGTATGCCCACCAATTGCTATTAACGAGGAGTCAACAAATCTTCCATTATTTCCAAGATAGCAGTGATTCGCCACAAAAACACAATGACTGGTTTGCTGCTGCCATCCTAACAAAATAAATTAAAAGAATCCAATTTGACAAGTTGAATAAATTAAAATATAATTTCAGGTTTCAATGTTCTGTATTCTTCTAAACAAAAATTATTAAAACTAGTTACACCAGTCTTCAAATCACTAGTAATTGTTCCTTTCACTGGACCGAACTGCATCATTGTGTGCACATATCACACCCTAAGTATATAATGGCTTTACTTCAATCTTTGGCATGAGAAGACAGCTACATTTCCACAAAGATTACACAAATAAGGCAGGTGTCAAGAGGAGGAAGGAAGGGAATGGGAAAGGTAGCGAGAGACTGATAAAAAGTGGTTTGAAAAGCTTTAAGCCAACCCCCCCCGTCACCCCCCTCCCAAACCCCAACCAAACAATCAAATGAAATATACTTGCTTGCAGTTGCTGAGATTCCTTTAGTTAGTAATTATTTGCTTCTCTCCTTAGGGATTAATCTCTATTTAGGTCACTGCACCAAAATCCGGGAATCAGATTATCGTGTGGTTCTCGTATTGGTTTGAGATTCAAGGCAGCTTTTCACTTCAGAATAGACTCTTTAGACCAGGGTCTTCAAACTGAGGGGGGCCTGAAGTGATCCCAGTTGGGGCACCAGGCTCTGGCAAAAAGAAGCATTATGCTTCAGTGCTTTGGTTTAAGCAGGAAACAATTTGTTGCATTTTTAAAAAGGCAACAGAACTTAACAGTAATGTTTAAATATGTCTAGTCTTGTTTATACATTGCCAACTTAAAAGAATAATTGTGAAAAGTTTTGAGGGGGCTGATGAGTTCCCCACCCGGGGGGGGGGGGGCAGCATTAATAAGTTTGAAAACGACTGCTTCAGACTCTTGCTATTCTGGTTCCGATAGTATCAAATTAATTGTCACTGGAGGAGTTTTTTATTTTTTATTACTTAGACCCCTAAGATGCCAATTGAAACGCCTTCTTCACCACAGGAGGTGGGCCAGAGTATCTTCTGGGCGTCAAGCGATCAGTGAGAAAATATTGTATCACTTCAAGTATGTCTCCTTCAGTACTTACCAGGAAATAGAGTACACAAATGTCCGCTGTCCATCTGGTATTATCTAGATCCTGCTCTTTGTCGTACAGAGCAATCATGTTATTGCCCAAGTTTCTCCTTCAACACTTAGAGAAATGAAACCATAGCACATCTGCTATTAAGCTCGCTCTAGGGTCTTTCTCCTGTGTACCTCCACCTCATCACCTGATATGTTAACAAAAATCTTCCTTCACTTTCTATTTCCTTGCTGTGATAAAATCTCCAGATGTAAACATCTGTCTTAACAAAAGTATGTGCCTCCCAGAGTAGCTAGTCCACTTGTGAATATCTTCTACCTTCTCCCATCTCCTCCCTGTCGGAGCTGTCCACTCTCTTCAGCTCTCTAAAGATGGACCAGCCACACCCAAGTTCCTGTAGGTGCTCAGGGAATCCTGCTCCTGGCTGGGCATTCCGCACAGCAACAATGTTACCAACAGCAAAGAGCAGGTGAGGATGGTTCCTTCTCTACAAATAGCTCACATGGTCTTCAGTGACAGGGGCAGGATCAGTCCTCCCCTCATCCCTTCCACTAATTATCTGCCCAGCCCATGAAACTCAAGGTCTTTGAACTGGCTTGAAGGAAGGATGAAACCGAGGCATCTCAAAAACTCAGTAGAGCGCAGCCATCTTGGGCAGCCTGGCTCCAACTCCAACTCACAAAATACCAGTTTACAATGAATACAGTGCCTCTTCTCTATAAGAAGCATTATAAATAGTGAACTAGGAATTTAGTGTTTATAGCTCTGTACTAGAGACAACTTTAGTAGTTGTCTCCTGAGCTTTTGTAAATGGTGCATAAAATGTTAGTAATTGGGAGGGGGTTGGGGGGGTGTTTAGGTGTGCCCTCTTCAGCCACTTTCTCAAAATGAGCCTCAAACAGAGCACAGTATTCCTGACAGAGGTGGAGGTGACTTGGGTTTACACAGTGAAATAGTCTTGCTACTGTGGATGGACACACATTTTGATACCCATAGTTTGGAGCACAGTGTCATGTGCTAAGCTTTAGTTCCATACTGTGAAGCAGTCTCAGGCACTGTGACTAAGAAACAGTCTCACTCATTAAATAGGAGCATTACACCTTGGGGCATCAGACTCTGTTTGTGCATCTTGATCCTAGAACACAGTCTCATTGAGCAGGCACAAACATGCATATGTCCCTTTAAAACTAGTCTTTTTTTGTGATTACTCGTCAGAGGTATCCACGGCGATACTAATTTCTACCCTTCACCCCTCTTCAATATAAGAGACTCCTGTTGGAGGAGTTATCTGAATCCATCCGCATTTAGCTAGCATTCAGACTCCAGCACGTTATTTATTGACACTTTATCAGTGGTGTTTTTAGTGCATCAATCAATCAAATATTTTTATAGAGCGAGCTACTTACCCGTGAGGGTCTCAAGGTGCTGGGAGGGGGGGTGGATCAACTGGGGGGGCAGGGAGGGTCACTGTTCGAACAACCATGTCTTGAGGTTCTTTCTGAAGAGCAGGAGGTCTTTGGTTTTGCAAAGGTTGGTGGGGAGGGAGTTCCAGGTTTTGGGGCGAGGTAGGAGAAGGACCTGCCTCCTGAGGTGGTGCGTTGGATGCAGGGGACTGTGGCTAGGGCGAGGTCGGCTGATCAGAGGTTGCGTGTGAGAGTGTGGAAGTTCACTCTTTCGTTGAGGTAGGTTGGGCCGGTGTTGTGGAGGGATTTGTGTGCATGGTTGAGGATCTTGAATGTGATTCTCTTGTCTATGGGGAGCCACTGGAGGGATTTGAGGTGTGGTGAGATTCGTTCGTGGCAGGGGAGGCCAAGGGCAAGGCGTGCAGCTGTATTCTGGATTCTCTGGAGTTTGCGTTTGAGTTTGAGTGTGGTGCCGGCGTAGAGGGCGTTACCATGATCTAGTATGCTGCTGATTTTTTTTTTAAGAGTGCGGAGTGTGTGGAAGCAGGAGGACATGACATTGATAGCATGGGCACATGTCAGGTTGTGACTTCAGGGTCAGTGTGGGCCCTCCAACAGTGAGTAGGCAAGAATGCAGGTTGAGAGAGCAGACCTATGTTACATCCTATCTTTGACATTCTTTTCCTGCACTACTGCTGACAAGCAAAGATGATTCAAGGGATATGCAAAGCAAAGTGGGCATTGTCCATGGCCCTCACTTTCTAAAGTGTCTCCTGATTAAATGTTCTTTGCCAGTTTCTCTCTGCCCAATGTCATGATAAGAATTTTTGCGCCCTGATCAAGACATATTTCAGCCGTTTTGTCTGTAAGTTTACATAATATGCTTTGACATCATGCAGGGCTGAATTATCAGAAAATAAGTAATAAAATTCAATGTTGTTCCAAACTGGGGGAGGGGGGTCTCAAAATATGTCTTGCAAGGTGCCCTAGAAATCATTAAAATGTCACTACTGAAAAGGGAAGCAGGGGCCAGTCTGCCTGTTTTCACTTCACCCATCTTTTGGTATTCTGGTTGCATTGCCGGAGATGCAAACTGCAGTTTGCTCCAGTTTGGAAAAAGAGGATGGAGGAGCACTTAGGCACCTGCAGGCCTGTCCTTCTGATGCCCTTGGGGTGTCCCTCACATTAAATGATAAGCACACTTGCATGGCCAAGTGCCCAATGTACGCAGGATTAACTACTCACACTGTTCTGCATTCCACTGGATAGACAGGGTCTTCAATGTCTGCACTGCCTTTGTGATATACAGAGGTCGTAGCCTCAGTTCTGTCAGTCACTTAGCTTGCTTTTCTGGGATTTTCAGAGGGCTGTAGTCCACATCTGATCCCCAACCTTGTCTTGGCAGTATATAGCGGCTCAAGGACTAACAATGCAAGTCCTCCCTGAATGTACAGGTGTGTTTTTGACTCAGGGATTTGTTCTCACGCACACCACTGCCTACCACCCACAATTAGGAAGATTGTATTGCGTGCAAACTTCTGATTCCACTTCAGCAGTTTCCCCTGCTGTTTCTGGGCCACTAGTTTGGTACAGCAGAGATCAGAAGTACTAAGCACTGGAGAAAGGCTCCAGTAGTGGTTGAGAGCACAGCACATGTACAGGAACACCCAAGAGCAGAAGTCACGTGTGCTGACCTACATCGTGCTGCTCTCGCCACTGTTGGTAGAGAACTGAGACCACTGAGGCCTGGGTCAGGTGCAGCAGCAGTGCCTACAAAACTTAAGGAATAGATTGTTAAGGAGAACACTATGGTAAGTGAAATATCTCTCTCCTGTTCTTTTTCTTTACCCTAAGCTTCCTGTGCCTTTTACCTATTCTACAATCTGGCCCCTCAGCTCTCCACCTATGCCAGTCATCTATGCTTTCTGTCCCCTATGATTTTCTGCAGTGTTCATGTTGTGCCCTTTTGTCTGTTGTGATAGATGTCTGTTCAAATGTTGTAAGACCAGGCACCTCTTTGGCGATGTATCTGTATGCATGTAACATGTCGAGCATCACTTGGTTTTACATTTATATTGCTGCTTACTGGCATTTGGAATGTCTTTAACCCCTTGGGTGCTGTGGATGTAACGGTTACATCGTCGGCAGCACCGCTCGGGTGCCGAGGACGTAACCATTAGCACTAGCGCTCCTCCCGTGGTCCTCCCAACCCCTCCCCTGACCAGGGATGGAAGGGGAATTGCTTCCCCTTCCACCTCCGCGCCCCCCTCCCAGTGACATCTGATGACATCAGCGCACAATTTCTCGCTGACCTCATCAGATGTCACCCCTGTTGTGCTGAAAGCTCAGCTTCCAGCGCGATTGGAAGACAAATGCTTGCATTTGTCTTCTGATCGGGGGTGGGGGCGGGCAGAGAGACATGAAAGAAAAGGAAACGCTTTTCCTTTCATGTCTTTCTGAGCATTTCTGTAGAAATGCACACCAGGGAATTTGTTATTATAAAAAATAAAACATTTTTCTTTTTATACAGCTGGGGAGCGACCTCTTAGGCAAGGGTCTCCCCCATGGGGGGCAATTTTTTTTAGGCCATTTCTGCCCACCTTGGGGCCAGATCGGCCTATTTTTCTTAGGCCAATCTGTCACCAAGGGGGGCAGAAACCACTAGACCCCAGGGATTTTGTTTTTTTGCATCAATTTCCAGGCTTACAGTAGTGATTCAGTGGGTGTCCTCAGGAGTCAAAAGGTTGTGAACCACTGCCTTAGAGCAAATGATGAGTGAAGGATATCCTGGAATGGGTAAGTGAGGTTGAAGTCCATTGTCATATATGTGGGTGATGTAAATATACACTGCAACTCAATATGACATTTAACTATCCATGCTAATGGTGTACTTTAGGCACTCTTCACAGTGGACTTACAAGGAAGTTAAATAGTCCAAATAGGGAGTTTCATTGTACACCAGATGTTTTAGAAGGGAAGCATAGGCACTTTACTGTTTAGGAGTGATAACTTGTAGAAGGGCTTAAAGCCGGCAAAATATACTGCCCAAAAAAGGGCATAACATCTCTGGTGACCATTCAGAAAAAGTAGATTTGTTGCAACCATAACAAAACAGTTCACAATGCAGATAAACAGTCTATTACAACACTATCATTATGGTGTGTGATGCATAATTAGCAGGGATTTCCTCACCTGCAGGATCTGCTTAGATGGTTAGCTGACCAGCATTTGCGCTTTGTGTTAGGTCTTGTACATTCTCAGTACTTGCAGCTGACGTTTACTCCATAGCTATCCTTCTGGCCCTTAGAAAAATAAATCTGATTTCTGTTCCCCTTTTGCCTCCGGATGATAGATATCAGACATACGTAAGGCATGGTCCACCTTAGATCCCCATGCACACTTTCTGATGCTAAACATGTTGCCCTAGAATTCTTTAATATGAGCTTCTTAAACCTGGTAAAATCACTTGAAATTTGCAATTTAATGGCACTGGACTGAAACTTAGACAAAGCTTTGGAATACACTTGTGTTTTATGTTCATTCCTCTGTCAATGTCTAAGCCTTGAGTAAGTGTCTTTAACATCAATTGTTCCCTAAGTAATTTCATATTGTGTGACTGTGATAGCTAAAGAGTGATTCCAAGTTGCCACTAATTATCATGGTGCACCTTAAAAATGTGCATGCCTGGCTTGCGGACATATAAGAATGTAGCCGAAGAAATATGACACACTGTGGTAGCCTCAGATTAGATATTACATCTCTATGGCCTGATTTCCATATTGGCAGATGGATTGCTCCGCCACAACAGTGACGGATATCCTGTCTGCTGAAATCTAAATCTCGTAGGACATAATGGGATATAGATTTCAGCTGGCGGATAGCTGTCTCCGTTGTGGCTTAGTAACCAGTCCACCAATATCTAGATCAGGCCTGAAGACTGTTAGCAGAACCCATAAGTGATACAGGTCAGATTTTATCTAACTGTTCTATTTCATGTAAGCATTTTAATGCACTGTAATAAAATGACAACTCTGCACAGATTTCTAGTAACCATGTGTAGGAAAGTACCATCTTGCCTGGCATGTTACCCCCATATTTCACTGTATATATGTTGTTTTAGTTGTATGTGTCACTGGGACCCTGCCAGCCAGGGCCCCAGTGCTCATAAGTGTGCCCTATATGTGTTACCTGTGTTAAGACTAACTGTCTCACTGAGGCTCTGCTATCCAGAACCTCAGTGGTTATGCTCTCTCATTTCTTTCCAAATTGTCACTAACAGGCTAGTGACCAATTTTACCAATTTACATTGGCATACTGGAACACCCATATAATTCCCTAGTATATGGTACTGAGGTACCCAGGGTATTGGGATTCCAGGCGATCCCTATGGGCTGCAGCATTTCTTTTGCCACCCATAGGGAGCTCTGACAATTCTTACACAGGCCTGCCACTGCAGCCTGAGTAAAATAACGTCCACGTTATTTCACAGCCATTTACCACTGCACTTAAGTAACTTATAAGTCACCTATATGTCTAACCTTTACCTGGTAAAAGTTGGGTGCTAAGTTAATTAGTGTGTGGGCACCCTGGCACTAGCCAAGGTGCTCCCACATTGTTCAGGGCAAATTCCCCGGACTTTGTGAGTGTGGGGACACCATTACACGCGTGCACTACACATAGGTCACTATCTATGTGTAGCTTCACAATGGTAACTCCGAACATGGCCATGTAACATGTCTAAGATCATGGCATTGCCCCCCCCAATGCCATCCTGGTATTGGGGAGACAATCCCATGATTCCCCGGGTCTCTAGCACAGACCCGGGTACTGCCAAACTGCCTTTTCAGGGGTTTCACTGCAGCTGCTGCTGCTGCCAACCCCTCAGACAGGTTTCTGCCCTCCTGGGGTCCAGCCAGGCTTGGCCCAGGAAGGCAGAACAAAGGACTTCCTCAGAGAGAGAGTGTCACACCCTCTCCCTTTGGAAAAAGGTGTTAAGGCAGGGGAGGAGTAGCCTCCCCCAGCCTCTGGAAACGCTTTCATGGGCACAGATGGTGCCCATTTCTGCATAAGCCAGTCTACACCAGTTCAGGGACCCCTCAGCCCTGCTCTGGCGCGAAACTGGACAAAGGAAAGGGGAGTGACCACTCCCCTGACCTGCACCTCCCCTGGAAGGTGCCCAGAGCTCCTCCAGTGTGCTCCAGACCTCTGCCATCTTGGAAACAGAGGTGCTGCTGGCACACTGGACTGCTCTGAGTGGCCAGGGCCAGCAGGTGACGTCAGAGACTCCTTCTGATAGGCTCCTTCAGGTGTTGCTAGCCTATCCTCTCTCCTAAGTAGCCAAACCCTCTTTTCTGGCTATTTAGGGTCTCTGCTTTGGGGAATTCCTTAGATAACGAATGCAAGATCTCATCAGAGTTCCTCTGCATCTCTCTCTTCACCTTCTGCCAAGGAATCGACTGCTGACTGCGCTGGAAGCCTGCAGAACTGCAACAAAGTAGCAAAGACGACTACTGCGACATTGTAACGCTGATCCTGCCGCCTTCTCGACTGTTTTCCTGGTGGTGCATGCTGTGGGGGTAGTCTGCCTCCTCTCTGCACTAGAAGCTCCGAAGAAATCTCCCGTGGGTCGACGGAATCTTCCCCCTGCAACCGCAGGCACCAAAGAACTGCATCACCGGTCCTCTGGGTCTCCTCTCAGCACGACGAGCGAGGTCCCTTGAACTCAGCAACTCTGTCCAAGTGACTCCCACAGTCCAGTGACTCTTCAGTCCAAGTTTGGTGGAGGTAAGTCCTTGCCTCCCCACGCCAGACTGCATTGCTGGGAACCGCGTCTTTTGCAGCTACTCCGGCTCCTGTGCACTTTTCCAGGATTTCCTTTGTGCACAGCCAAGCCTGGGGCCACGGCACTCCAACCTGCATTGCATGACCTCCTGAGTTGTCCTCCGGCGGCGTGGGACTCTCTTGTGCAACTTCGGGTGAGCACTGTTTCACTCCACTTCGTAGTGCCTGTTCCGGCACTTCTGCGAGTGCTGCTTGCTTCTGAGAGGGCTCCTTGTCTTGCTGGACGCCCCCTCTGTCCCCTCACGCAATTGGCGACATCCTGGTCCCTCCTGGGCCACAGCAGCATCCAAAAACCCTAACCGCGAGCTTTGCAGCTAGCAAGGCTTGTTTGTGGTCTTTCTGCGGGAAAACACTTCTGCACGACTCTTCACGACGTGGGACATCCATCCTCCAAAGGGGAAGTCTCTAGCCCTTGTCGTTCTTGCAGAATCCTCAGCTTCTACTATCCGTTGGCAGCTTCTTTGCACCCACAGCTGGCATTTCCTGCGCATCTGCCCACTCCCGACTTGATCGTGGCTTTTGGACTTGGTCCCCTTGTTCCACAGGTACTCTCGTCTGGAAAGCCATTGTTGTTGCATTGCTGGTGTTGGTCTTTCCTGCAGAATTCCCCTATCACGACTTCTGTGCTCTTTGGGGAACTTCAGTGCACTTTGCACTCATTTTTCAGGGTCTTGGGGTGGGCTATTTTTCTAACCCTCACTGTTTTCTTACAGTCCCAGCGACCCTCTACAAGGTCACATAGGTTTGGGGTCCATTCATGGTTCGCATTCCACTTCTAGAGTATATGGTTTGTGTTGCCCCTATCCCTATGTGCCCCCTTTGCATTCTATTGTGACTATACATTGTTTGCACTGTTTTCTATTGCTATTACTGCATATTTTTGTATTGTGTACATATATCTTGTGTATATTTGCTATCCTCATACTGAGGGTACTCGCTGAGATACTTTGGCATATTGTCATAAAAATAAAGTACCTTTATTGTTAGTATATCTGTGTCTTGTGTTTTCTTATGATATTGTGCAAGTGACACTAGTGGTACTGTAGGAGCTTCACTCGTCTTGTAGTTCAGCCTAAGCTGCTCTGCTAAGCTACCTTTTCTATCAGCCTAAGCTGCTAGACACCCCTCTACACTAATAAGGGATACCTGGGCCTGGTGCAATGTGTAAGTACCCCTTGGTACTCACTACAAGCCAGTCCAGCCTCCTACATTGGTTGTGCAGCAGTGGGATAAGTACTTTTCATAAGAGAAAAATATACAAAACAAGTTCAGTGTATGTACACCTAACCAAAAAGTTTTGCTTTTCTTCTCTCACTTCTTTTTACTAAGTGCTGAAAAGTACCTCTAAACTTTCTAAAAAGTTCTTAAAAAGTTTTAAAAGTTTTTTTTCACTTTTTCTATCCCTTAAACACTGTCTAAAATGTCTGGTACAGGCCAAGCTCTTGATCTGTCTAACATAGCTTATGACAACCTTAGCTGGAAGGAAGCAAGGAGTCTCTGCATAGATAGAGGTTTAGGGGTAGGGAAGAATCCCTCAAGACAACTGTTGGTTAATATGCTCATTGAACAAGATAAGACCTTAGGTGGCACTTCTGGTGAGAAATTAGCTGATGGTTCCCACTCTGATTCTGGGGCTCCCCTAGCAAAAGATTTGGGAGGGAATCTTTCCAACCTGCCCATTAGCAGACCACCTAGCATAGCTGGTACTGAGGTGAGTTAACATCACAGTAAGAGTGTTCATTCTCACCATAGTAGGAGTGTTACTTCTGTTAGCCAGGTTGTTAGAGTGCCATCTGTTAGGGCCAGGTCTCCTTCTGTTCAGTCTCAGCATACTTCTGTTTCTAGACATGCCTCTCCCACCCACCCTGATGACAGAATGTTAGAAAGGGAGCTCAATAGATTGAGAGTGGAACAATCCAGGCTGAAGCTCAAGAAGCAACAGCTGGATTTAGATAGGCAGTCCTTAGAGATAGAAAGAGAAAGACAGAAATTGGGTTTTGAAACCCATGGTGGCAGCAGCAGTATTCCCAATAGTCATCCTGCAAAAGAGCATGATTCTAGGAATCTGCACAAGATAGTTCCCCCTTACAAGGAGGGGGATGACATTAACAAGTGGTTTGCTGCACTTGAGAGGGCCTGTGTTGTACAGGATGTCCCTCAAAGGCAGTGGGCTGCTATCCTATGGCTATCATTTAGTGGAAAGGGTAGGGATAGGCTCCTTGCTGTTAAAGAAAGTGATGCCAATAATTTTGCAGTTCTTAAGAATGCACTCCTTGATGGTTATGGCTTACCCACTGAACAGTACAGGATGAAGTTCAGAGAAACCAAAAAGGAGTCTTCACAAGACTGGGTAGACTTTGTTGACCATTCAGTGAAGGCCTTGGAGGGGTGGTTACATGGCAGTAATGTTACTGATTATGAAAGCCTGTATAACTTAATCCTGAGAGAGCATATTCTTAATAATTGTGTGTCTGATTTGTTACACCAGTACCTGGTGGACTCTGATCTGACCTCTCCCCAAGAATTGGGTAAGAAGGCAGACAAATGGGTCAGAACAAGGGTGAACAGAAAAGTTCATACAGGGGGTGACAAAGATGGCAAGAAGAAGGATGGTAAGTCTTCTGACAAAGGTGGGGACAAATCTAAAAATGAGTCTTCATCAGGCCCACAAAAACACTCTGGTGGGGGTGGTGGGCCCAAATCCTCTTCAAATCAAAACAAAGAAAAGAAACCATGGTGCTATTTATGTAAAATAAAAGGCCATTGGACAACAGACCCCAGTTGTAGCTGGGCTCACTTTTGGTAACTTAGTTGGGGTTGGTCTTGTTAGGGAGACCACAGAGGCTGTGTTAGTCTCTGAGGGGGCTATTGATTTAGCCACCTTGGTTGCTTGTCCCCTTAACATGGATAAGTACAAGCAACTACCCCTAATAAATGGTGTTGAGGTTCAGGCCTACAGGGACACAGGTGCCAGTGTTACCAGGGTAATAGAGAAACTGGTCCACCCTGAACAACACCTACTTGGTCACCAGTACCAAGTAACCGATGCTCATAACAACACTCTTAGCCACCCCATGGCTGTTGTGAATCTCAACTGGGGGGGGGGGGGTTACTGGTCCAAAGAAAGTTGTGGTTGCCTCAGATTTACCTGTAGACTGTCTATTAGGGAATGATTTAGAGACATCAGCTTGGGCAGAAGTGGAGTTGGAGGCTCATGCTGCAATGCTGGGCATTCCAGGGCATATTTTTGCTTTGACCAGGGCTCAGGCCAAAAAGCAAAAAGGACAGGGTGACTTGGATCCTGGAAGAATGGACCAAGTGCTCCCTAAAGCTAGGGGTAGTAAAGGTAAATCACTACCTACTATCCCTCCCTCTACAGTGGATTCTACTTCTGAGGAAGAAGAATTTCCACCCTGTGCAGAACCTACACCAGAGGAGCTAGAAGCAGACACTGCTGAGCTTTTGGGTGAAGGGGGGCCTGCCAGGGAGGAGCTGAGTGTGGCACAGCATACCTGTCCCACACTAGAGGATCTAAGGCAGCAAGCTGTCAAACAAGCAAATGGGGATGTCAGTGACTCACACAGAGTTTACTGGGAGGACAACCTCTTGTACACTGAAGCAAGGGATCCAAAACCTGGAGCTGCCAGGAGATTGGTGATTCCTCAGGAGTACAGAAAGTTCCTCCTAACTCTAGCCCACGACATTCCCTTAGCTGGACATTTGGGGCAAATGTAAACTTGGGACAGGCTTGTTCCCTTGTTTCATTGGCCTAGAATGTCAGAGGACACAAAGGAATTTTGTAAGTCCTGTGAAACCTGTCAAGCCAGTGGCAAGACAGGTGGCACTCCAAAGGCACCCCTTATTCCACTGCCTGTGGTTGGGGTTCCCTTTGAAAGGGTAGGGGTTGACATAGTTGGCCCCCTTGACCCTCCTACTGCTTCAGGCAATAAGTTTATCTTGGTGGTAGTGGATCATGCCACCAGATATCCTGAAGCAATTCCTCTAAGGACCACTACAGCTCCTGCAGTGGCAAAGGCCCTCCTGGGAATCTTTTCCAGGGTGGGCTTCCCAAAAGAGGTGGTATCAGACAGGGGAAGCAATTTCATGTCTGCTTACTTAAAGGCCATGTGGAAGGAATGTGGTGTGACGTACAAGTTCACCACACCCTATCATCCACAAACAAATGGACTGGTGGAGCGATTTAACAAAACTCTCAAAGGCATGATTACGGGACTCTGAAAAACTCCGCAGGAGATGGGATATCCTGTTACCTTGCCTCCTTTTTGCTTACAGGGAGGTACCCCAAAAAGGAGTGGGCTTCAGCCCCTTTGAACTCCTATTTGGACACCCTGTGAGAGGTCCTCTAACACTTGTTAAGGAGGGTTGGGAACAACCTTTAAAAGCTCCAAAGCAAGACATAGTGGACTATGTACTTGGCCTCAGATCAAGGATGGCTGAGTACATGAAAAAGGCCAGTAAAAACCTTCAGGCCAGCCAAGAGCTCCAAAAGCAATGGCATGACCAGAAGGCTGTTTTGGTTCAGTACCAACCAGGGCCGAAAGTGTGGGTCTTGGAGCCTGTGGCCCCAAGAGCACTCCAAAACAAATGGAGTGGACCCCACATAATTGTTGAAAAGAAGGGTGAAGTCACCTACTTAGTTGACTTAGGCACTGCCAGGAGTCCCCTTAGGGTGCTCCATGTCAATCGCCTGAAACCCTACTATGACAGGGCTGATCTCACCCTGCTCATGGCAACAGATGAGGGACAGGAAGAAGAGAGTGACCCTCTCCCTGATCTCTTCTCTTCCACAGAACAAGATGCTCTAGTGGAAGGTGTAGTACTAGCAGATTGTCTTACTGCTGAGCAGAAAGACCACTGCATAAATCTCCTGGGTCAGTTTTCTGAACTCTTCTCTACTGTGCCAGACACCACTTCTTGGTGTGAGCACACTATAGATACTGGAGACAGCTTGCCTGTCAAAAGTAAGATCTATAGGCAGCCTGACCATGTCAGAGACTGCATAAAGCAAGAAGTACAGAAAATGCTTGAACTGGGAGTGGTTGAGCACTCTGAAAGTCCATGGCCTCTCCTGTGGTACTTGTACCAAAACCTCATTCCAAGGATGGAAAGAAGGAAATGCGGTTTTGTGTAGACTACAGGGGTCTCAACCAGGTAACCAAAACTGATGCTCACCCTATACCCAGGGCAGGTGAGCTAATAGATACACTGGCATCTGCCAAGTATCTAAGCACTTTTGATTTGACTGCAGGGTATTGGCAGATCAAATTATCAGAAGATGCAAAAGCAAAAACTGCATTTTCAACCACTGGAGGCCATTACCAATTCACAGTAATGCCTTTTAGATTGAAAAATGCACCTGCCACTTTTCAAAGGTTGGTGAATACAGTCCTGCAAGGGCTGGAAGCTTTTAGTGCAGCATATCTAGATGATATAGCTGTCTTTAGCTCCAGCTGGGATGATCACCTGGTCCACCTATGGAAAGTTTTGGAGGCCCTGCAAAAGGCAGGCCTCAATATCAAGGCTTCAAAGTGCCAGATAGGGCAGGGGAAAGTGGTTTATCTGGGACACCTGGTAGGTGGAGAACAGATTGCACCACTTCAAGGGAAAATCCAAACTATTATAGATTGGGTTCCCCCTACAACTCAGACTCAGGTGAGAGCCTTTTTAGGCCTCACTGGGTACTACAGGAGGTTCATAAAGAACTATGGCTCCATTGCAGCCCCTGTCAGAAAGCTTTTGAGGAGCTGAAGCAGGCCATGTGCTCTGCACCTGTCCTGAAAAGTCCCTGTTACTCCAAAAAATTAATTGTCCAAACTGATGCATCTGAATTAGGGGTAGGGGCAGTCTTATCACAACTTAATTCTGAGGGCCAGGATCAACCTGTTGCTTTTATCAGCAGGAGGTTGACCCCTAGAGAAAAGCGTTGGTCTGCCATAGAGAAGGAGGCCTTTGCTGTGGTCTGGGCACTGAAGAAGTTGAGGCCATACCTGTTTGGCACTCACTTCATTGTTCAGACAGACCACAAACCTCTACTTTGGCTAAAACAAATGAAAGGTGAAAACCCTAAATTGTTGAGGTGGTCCATATCCCTACAGGGAATGGACTATACAGTGGAACATAGACCTGGGAGTACCCACTCCAATGCAGATGGACTCTCCAGATATTTCCACTTAGACAATGAAGACTCATCAGGTCATGGCTAGTCTTATTGTCCTTCGTTTGGGGGGGGGGGGGGTTGTGTAGGAAAGTACCATCTTGCCTGGCATGTTACCCCCACATTTCACTGTATATATGTTGTTTTAGTTGTATGTGTCACTGGGACCCTGCCAGCCAGGGCTCCAGTGCTCATAAGTGTGCCCTGTATGTGTTACCTGTGTTATGACTAACTGTCTCACTGAGGCTCTGCTATCCAGAACCTCAGTGGTTATGCTCTCTCATTTCTTTCCAAATTGTCACTAACAGGCTAGTGACCAATTTTACCAATTTACATTGGCATACTGGAACACCCTTATAATTCCCTAGTATATGGTACTGAGGTACCCAGGGTATTGGGGTTCCAGGAGATCCCTATGGGCTGCAGCATTTCTTTTGCCACCCATAGGGAGCTCTGACAATTCTTACACAGGCCTGCCACTGCAGCCTGAGTGAAATAACGTCCACGTTATTTCACAGCCATTTACCACTGCACTTAAGTAACTTATAAGTCACCTATATGTCTAACCTTTACCTGGTAAAGTTTGGGTGCTAAGTTACTTAGTGTGTGGGCACCCTGGCACTAGCCAAGGTGCTCCCACATTCTTCAGGGCAAATTCCCCGGACTTTGTGAGTGCGGGGACACCATTACACGCGTGCACTACACATAGGTCACTACCTATGTGTAGCTTCACAATGGTAACTCCGAACATGGCCATGTAACATGTCTAAGATCATGGCATTGCCCCCCCCCCCAATGCCATCCTGGTATTGGGGAGACAATCCCATGATTCCCCGGGTCTCTAGCACAGACCCGGGTACTGCCAAACTGCCTTTTCAGGGGTTTCACTGCAGCTGCTGCCAACCCCTCAGACAGGTTTCTGCCCTCCTGGGGTCCAGCCAGGCTTGGCCCAGGAAGGCAAAACAAAGGACTTCCTCAGAGAGAGGGTGTCACACCCTCTCCCTTTGGAAAAAGGTGTTAGGCAGGGGAGGAGTAGCCCCCCCCCCCCAGCCTCTGGAAATGCTTTCATGGGCACAGATGGTGCCCATTTCTGCATAAGCCAGTCTACACCGGTTCAGGGACCCCTCAACCCTACTCTGGCGCGAAACTGGACAAAGGAAAGGGGAGTGACCACTCCCCTGACCTGCACCTCCCCTGGGAGGTGCCCAGAGCTCCTCCAGTGTGCTCCAGACCTCTGCCATCTTGGAAACAGAGGTGCTGCTGGCACACTGGACTGCTCTGAGTGGCCAGGGCCAGCAGGTGACGTCAGAGACTCCTTCTGATAGGCTCCTTCAGGTGTTGCTAGCCTATCCTCTCTCCTAAGTAGCCAAACCCTCTTTTCTGGCTATTTAGGGTCTCTGCTTTGGGGAATTCCTTAGATAACGAATGCAAGATCTCATCAGAGTTCCTCTGCATCTCTCTCTTCACCTTCTGCCAAGGAATCGACTGCTGACCGTGCTGGAAGCCTGCAAAACTGCAACAAAGTAGCAAAGACGACTACTGCGACATTGTAACGCTGATCCTGCCGCCTTCTCGACTGTTTTCCTGGTGGTGCATGCTGTGGGGGTAGTCTGCCTCCTCTCTGCACTAGAAGCTCCGAAGAAATCTCCAGTGGGTCGACGGAATCTTCCCCCTGCAACCACCAAAGAACTGCATCACCGGTCTTCTGGGTCTCCTCTCAGCACGACGAGCGAGGTCCCTTGAACTCAGCAACTCTGTCCAAGTGACTCCCACAGTCCAGTGACTCTTCAGTCCAAGTTTGGTGGAGGTAAGTCCTTGCCTCCCCACGCCAGACTGCATTACTGGGAACCACGTCTTTTGCAGCTACTCCGGCTCCTGTGCACTTTTCCAGGATTTCCTTTGTGCAGAGCCAAGCCTGGGTCCACGGCACTCCAACCTGCATTGCACGACCTCCTGAGTTGTCCTCCGGCGGCGTGGGACTCTCTTGTGCAACTTCGGGTCAGCACCGTTTCACTCCACTTCGTAGTGCCTGTTCCAGCACTTCTGCGGGTGCTGCTTGCTTTTGAGAGGGCTCCTTGTCTTGCTGGACGCCCCCTCTGTCCCCTCACGCAATTGGCGACATCCTGGTCCCTCCTGGGCCACAGCAGCATCCAAAAACCCTAACTGCGAGCTTTGCAGCTAGCAAGGCTTGTTTGCGGTCTTTCTGCGGGAAAACACTTCTGCACGACTGTTCACGACGTGGGACATCCATCCTCCAAAGGGGAAGTCTCTAGCCCTTGTCGTTCTTGCAGAATCCTCAGCTTCTACCATCCGGTGGCAGCTTCTTTGCACCCACAGCTGGCATTTCCTGGGCATCTGCCCACTCCCGACTTGATCGTGACTCTTGGACTTGGTCCCCTTGTTCCACAGGTACTCTCGTCTGGAAATCCATCGTTGTTGCATTGCTGGTGTTGGTCTTTCCTGCAGAATTCCCCTATCACGACTTCTGTGCTCGTTGGGGAACTTCAGTGCACTTTGCACTCACTTTTCAGGGTCTTGGGGTGGGCTATTTTTCTAACCCTCACTGTTTTCTTACAGTCCCAGCGACCCTCTACAAGGTCACATAGGTTTGGGGTCCATTTGTGGTTCGCATTCCACTTCTAGAGTATATGGTTTGTGTTGCCCCTATCCCTATGTGCCCCCATTGCATTCTATTGTGACTATACATTGTTTGCACTGTTTTCTATTGCTATTACTGCATATTTTGGTATTGTGTACATATATCTTGTGTATATTTGCTATCCTTATACTGAGGGTACTCACTGAGATACTTTGGCATATTGTCATAAAAATAAAGTACCTTTATTTTTAGTATATCTGTGTATTGTGTTTTCTTATGATATTGTGCAAGTGACTCTAGTGGTACTGTAGGAGCTTCACTCGTCTCCTAGTTCAGCCTAAGCTGCTCTGCTAAGCTACCTTTTCTATCAGCCTAAGCTGCTAGACACCCCTCTACACTAATAAGGGATACCTGGGCCTGGTGCAAGGTGTAAGTACCCCTTGGTACTCACTACAAGCCAGTCCAGCCTCCTACACCATGTGACACAATTTTCTTTATTTTATACTTTATTGTCAATATTCGCAACAATGCAACATTGTTACATGAATATCAGGCCATGTGATTTTTGATTTGAAAAGGAGCTAAGGAATACATGCATTAGATTTAAAATAAAGTAATGTATGGTTGCCATGTTCATTTGTGAATAACATAACACTTTTGATAACATTTGTAAATTGATTTTTTTAATACAGGGTTATGGGTTTCAGAAACAGAGATTAGTGGCATAGTGCAAGAAAAGACAACATTTAAGATCTCCAACATGTATGTAATACAAAGCCTGATGCAGATCCAGTCTAATTACATCACCTACATCGTGCAGTCCGAGCACTGCCTGCTAGGCTATAATGAGTAATAGCTACCACTAGCCGTGACATCAGCTTAATAAAGTAGCAAGCAGGAGGAGGAAAAAAAGTGTGAGTCAAGAATGAACAACCAAAAAAAAGGCTATTATAATTCAGGCATGGTAAAGCTAGGAAAAATAAAAAGGAAGGAATCAAAAGAGGGGGGATGTGGAGGGAGAGGATGAGCTTGCGGTGAAGACTAACCTGCATCAATCCCAGTTCCTCGGGCATCTTTTGTAACTATATCGTACCCATGAACATCAATTCACCAAAACGCTAGGGGTCGCGGACTTGACATCACACGCCCCTATATCTTCAATTTCATACACACAGAGGTACAATCTTACATATACACACATTTACTCTTACACATTCTCTCACATAAACACACACTACCCGCAAGCACGCACACAGCATGCATTCAAAAGAACTTTTTTTTTATTTATTTTTTACTTACCGCAGCTGCCAGGGAAAGCTGTATATGTATTCCAACTAATTGCACTCCATTTTTTTAAAACACTAACAACGAATACTGAAAGATTATGCACCAGTAGTGTAATAAAGCTCTGTTTTCTCTGTTAAGAGAAAACAAGAGTGGAGTCCCATTCGACATGGGTAGATGAGATGGAATAGGAGTTCTGTACAGCAACCCTTCTATCCTGTTTAGGCCCATCCTGGCCACTTTCAGCTGAAACGCCTGATCCCCCAGTCAGCCATTTTGGACTGCAGATGGGGTCTCCAAGACTGCATCAATGGAAAGGGATAGTTCTGTAATGTGTTTGTAAAAGTTTAACGCCCGACACACTCTAAGCCTTTCAGTTAATACCCCTTCTGTGCGGTTCTTATATTCCTATATGATGGAGGGCGAAGAACACTCATAAGAGAGTAGGACCCACTAGCACAGAGGTCTTTAATCTTTGGTGTGGTCTTTGCTGGGGTGTGGAGTCCCCAGCCTTACTGTCAGCACAAATAGGATTTATGCAAAACGGTTCTACTTTCTGTAAAACAACCATAAGGTGATGGTTAATTCCAATATTGTAATTGCTTCAGCTGAAGTGTCATTCAGGGAGTGTCCTGCGCTGTGAAACCGAAGCCAGGCAGACAGATAAACAAAGTTTTGCTAGGGTGCCTGCTATCTGAAAGAAATGCAAATCTTAAGTCTGCAACTATAAAAGGTAATCTGCAAATGTAAAGGATGCTTGGGAGCCAGTTCTGGCTTTAACGGATCGAATCTTTGTGATAACAAAGGTTTATTATTTTTCAGTGTTAGTGCAGTTAACAACTGAACTGTGATGTGAGTGATTTTATTTATAATTGTATTTACATAGCGCTTGCTACCATGACTAGGTGTTGAAGGGGCAGATATGTAAAATAAAATTGCATTACACAGTCTGGGTATTAATCTATATTTTGGAGGCACCATTTTATTGCAAAACTTTTAATGCGTTTTGTAGCAATATATTTCATGCAGTGTGTATTGCAAGTTAAAAATAATGACTTGCATATTCACGGTGCTTTCTGTGACCCCGTAGCACTGAAAATACACAAGTCAGTATTTTCCACTGCACCACCCGAGATTTAATTGTGTGGCTCTCTGGTTACACACAGACCTCTGCAGTGCATTGACTGATAGAGGTTTCATAATGTACTATTGTGCATTTCCCAATGAGTAACAACTTTTTTAATTTAATTTTCTTTTAAGCTGTGTGTTATATTATGTGTAGCTACCCAACAGTGAGAGACCTAAAAAAACATACAGATTTTTTTTTTTTTGGCCACACCTTTGACCCTGCCCCCATGCCCACTGACACCCCTATTGCATGCAGCATCTCATTTGCCATATTATTTCTTTCAAATGCACTTCAACAGCTGGTTGGCCTGGCTGCCCTTTCCTCTGTGGATGGTGGGAGGTTGACACAGCACTGATGCCTCAGTGAGTACAGTTCACGGATCAAAATATAGCTGGCAATGGTCACGCTGGCCTGGGGGCTCAGCCGCACTGGCTTCAGCAGTCTGACCACAGCTGAGATTCACTCAGTGTGGGCAGCAAGCAGCAGTTATGTTTCTTTTTCACACTGCTGCTCGTGCCTCCACTTTGGTGCATGCCTCATTGACAATGTGCAACCACTGACTTAATTTTGGGCTAAATTGAACCCTGTATGTGTGTTTTTCTAACGTGAGGTGAGGGCCACCTCACCTTCAAGTTGTGCAGGCATGCACTGTCCAATGTGCTAGCTGCTGCCACAGCCTGCATCAGCACATGGCTGCACCTCTGCACTTAGGCCAGCTCTCACTCCCAGGCAGCAGCAGAAGAAGAAAGCAGTGTGTAGCAGGTGCACACATTAATTAAGCCCTATGGTGCATGGGGGCCCAACACAGAATTTATGTGGCTAATATTATTTCTCTACTGTAAAAATGATTTGCTGTGGGAATTTGGGGGCATTTATGGTTATCGATGATGAGGAGTACTAGGTTCTAGAAATCGTTGTCAGGAGGGGCTCCATAAGCCTAAAACAGTTATGACAGGGTTTTCTGCATCATAAAGTTTGAAGATCTCTGCAATAGCACCTCTGTATAAGGAACAAGAGAAAAATTAGTGTGGTCTCTGATTAAACCTTTCGTGGCGTATGCAATAGATGGTATTATTGGCGACAAGCATCCAAAGCCAATTGCCTTTCTGTCACATTTTTATTTCCAGTGTTACGTATAATTCGTTGAAAGAAGAGGCTTCCATGATTCATGCAGATTTTAAAGCCAGTTCATACATATTGTTTAGCCAACACATGTTGCGTCCCTGCAAGCTGCGTACTTTAACTGAAAATCCAGTCAGGAAGGCAGTGTTGCTGCAACGTGCAGTTCAGAGAGAGTCTGTTTGTGGAAGAAATTCATAGTGCGCATTCACTGTTCAGTCTGCGCATGAGCAGCTCGTTTATTCATTGTCAAGCCATGAGTAGTGTTCAGAAGAAAACAGTCTTTTAACGGAAAATGCTATTTTGGAGGGTAGTGTCTCTCCGCATTTTCTTTTCGTTATGAAGACTGTGTTATCGAATTAAATGTTGCCGGTTGAATTTTAAATTCTTCAAGTAAGTGACATTATCATTTCAATTGCCAATTTTTGAAGTGACTGTTGGGGGGAATATTTTTAATAATAGACACAAACATTTGATGAGCTAATTAAATAATAAATAATTATCTGGCATCATCCTTTGGAGAATTCGCTCTCAAGAAAGAGGAAAACTTAAATTCACTCCAGATTTACCAAGCCATATATATATATATATATATATATATATATAGAGAGAGAGAGAGAGAGAGAGAGAGAGAGAGAGAGAGAGAGAGAGAGATATACATATATATATATATCTATACCTATGTGTGTGTGTCTCTATATATAGCACATTCTCATTAAGGCAGTTACAGAAGTGAATTAAAGACTTTAAAGAATGACAAAAAAATGAAATGTAAACCACTCAATCTTAAAATTATGTGAAAAGGAGAGAATCCTCCCCTTAGACATTTACAGGTAAATACATTTTTAAAGAAATTATAGATGTCTCTTTGCTTGTAAAAACTGTTGTATTAGTACAATGAGTACATTATTAATGATGTTATAATTTATCATAGGTACCCTCAAAAGTTGAAAGCCCTTTGGAAGAGGTCCCTGTAGTGAAGATTTACCAGATGTCTGAGGCTGTCTCTCACCTACTTCCCCTCCCCCCGCTATTGTGTGTGACTGACAATAATCGTAGGCCACAGGCAGTGGTGGAGTGAACCGGAGATTATTCTGCTGCTCTTGTGAAAATCACCATCAGGTATCTTGACAGGTTGAAGTGCCATTTCCGTCATCTGGGAAAAAAAATATTTTTACCTGAGCAGAATGGCAGATGAAATTGCTGTGAAGGGTCTCTCTACAATTCTAGAAAACATACAAAAACAACTGAATGATACCATAGAAGAAAATAAGAGTTTGAAATAAGAATTAAGACAATCGAGTCAGGAGTACTTACAAATTAAAGAGAGAATAGATGAGATTTTGGCAGGAAGTACATCTAGCTCTAGTGAAAGGGATCCTCTAAGTATTCATATCCCTCCACAGACTTCTGACCTCTCAACACAAGTTATTCATACAATCTCCCCTGCAATTCCATTAGCACACCCAGAACACTTTAGGGGGGGGACCCATATAAAGCAAAGAGTTTCCTCAAACAATGCTCTTTACGTTTTTTATGCCAGCCAGTTATTTTTTCTGAAGATCAATCCAAGGTGGCATTCATATTGTCTTATCTGACCAGATACTGCAGATTGGTGTATGCCAGTGTTTTCCAGGAAAGATCCAATTCTCTATAACTTTGAGGCATTCAAAGTCGAATTTTTGAGAATTTTTGACAGATGCTAAGCAACCAAGCTACAGGTAATTAATTGTTGACGTTTAGACAAGGAAGTAGAGATTTAGTGGTTTACTTGGCTCAATTCGACAAGCTTGTGGTGGAAACCAATTGGCCAGAATCCAAGAGAGCTGGCATTTTTTACAGATGGCTAAAAGACACATTGAAACATGATGTAGCACAAATCCCCGAGAGACCCACGGAATTATCAGAGTTAATAGACTTGGTTTTACAAATAGATCATTGTCTGAATGAACTCCGGTCGGAAAAGAAAAGAGATATTCATCCGATTTCCCCCAAGATTGAACAGAGTTAAGAATGATAGCCCAAATTCAACAGATAAAATAACTTCAGAGGAACCCATGCAAGTAGGCTCTTTCCGTGGGCCTCTTTCCAATGAATTAAAAATGAAACAAAGGAATAATTATCTATGTCTTTATTGTGGACTCTGGACACCTTGTGAAGAATGCCCAAAAACGCCCAAAGTTAGTCGGGTAAAGACAAGCTCCGTCAGTAATATGAGTTGCTCTGATGGAAGCTAGTCCTAAGTCAACTCCTACATCACAGCAAGTTGTGAACACACTTCTGGTTGCAGGGATATAGGGCTAGTACGTTCTGGGGCTGTCGCAATTTTTGTGAGATCAAATATGACTGTTGTATGCATATTCAATTTAGCAAGAAAACAATTCTGGAAGCAGTCAGAGCTGTAGATGGTACCAACCTGTCATCCGGTCCCATAACTCATGAAAGTGAGCCCATTCACCTAACTGATCTAAATGGCCACCATGAGCAAGTAATTTTCAATGTAATTGATGCTCCTCAATTCCAACTAATCATGGGATTACCATGGCTCAATGAGCATAACCCAACCATAGATTGGAGACATAGAACAGATATCATAGATTCATCTTGTAAGGAGAATTGCTTCCATTACAAAGTGGAGTGATTGGAAACCTCTCTGACAGTCAGTTTGGCCATGATTTTTGCTACTGTTTTTAGATTACAGACAGAAGAAATTCTAGAAGATTATAAAGACCTGGCCATGGTGTGTGCAGAAAAGTTGTCCCCACATCAGCCCTGTGATTGTAAAATAGTACTGGGGCCACGTTACCATGTAGTCCAATCTAAACATTGATAGAGGTATTTTTAACAGAACTTAAGGGCTTTTTTTAAAATACATTTTGAATGTTTGAGATATCACAGAAGTGAGAGACTTGGCCATGTGCTCGCTTCTTGTCTAGGAAAAGTCGACCAACTCTAGATATGTTCAAAATCTAGACACCCAGGGTAGTTCAGGGTGGTGTGCCTCTTGTGGATTCCAAGAAGTTTTCCAACCCACAATGCACTGCAAACTTCAAAATGTGACTAAAATCACATTGGCATTTCTGTGTCATATTCTTCCAGAAACAAACCACAAATTTCCTACTACCCAGTGTACCCCTTGGTCTCACTTCTGAGGGTACCCACAGCACAGTCAGCCTAAAAATGTATTTAAAAAAAAATGAGCTTATGGACAAGCTTTGGTGCCCCCAAAAGCTCTGCACATTGGTCGCAAGCACTTGGCCCACCCACATAAGTAAGGTATCAAGTGGAGAGCTGAGTTGTAGGAAATTTGTGGCTCCACTCAGATTCCAGAACTTTGCATCACTGAAATGTGCCGAAAATGAAACATTTTAAGGTTTGCAAGGGATTCTGAGTAGAAAAATGTAACAAGAGCCACACGTCACCCCATTCTGGATTCCCCTAGGTGGCTACTTTTAAAAAATGTACAGGTTTCCTAGGTTTCCCTAGATGCTGACTGAGCTAGAGCCCAAAATCCACAGCTAGGCACATTGTGAAAAATGGGTCAGTTTTCAGTGAAAAAATGTGTTGTGTCTACATTGCTTTTTGGGGTGTTTCCTGTCACGGAAACTAGGCCTACCCATTCAACTGAGGTAACATTTTTATAGGGAGACTAAGGGGGAATGCTGGGTGGAAGCAAGTTTGTGGCTCCCCATAGATTTCAGAACTTTGCATCTCAGAAATGTGAGGAAAATTAATTTTTTAGACAAATTGTGAGGGTTGCAAGGGATGCTGGGTAGAAAAATGTAGTGAGAGCCCCTCAAGGCACCCCATTCTGGATTCTCCTAGGTTTCTAGTTTTAATAAAATGTACAGGTTTGCTACGTTTCCCTAGGTGGCGGCTGAGCTAGAGCCGAAAATCCACAGCTAGGCACATTGCAAAAAATTTGTCAGTTCTCAGTGGAAAAATGTGATGTGTCCACAATGTGATTTGGGACGTTTCCTGTCACAGGCAGTAGGCCTACCCATGTGACGAACTATTTTTATAAGGAGAGTTGGGGGGAAATGCTGGGTAGAAGGACGTTTGTTACTCCCCACAGATTCCAGAAGTTTGCATTATATAAACGTGAGGAAAATGTGTTTTTTAGACAGTTTTCGAGGTTTGCAAGGGCTTCTGGGTAAAAAAAATGTGGTGAGAGCCACACAAGTAATACCCATCCTGGATTCCCTTGGGTGTCTAGTTTTCAAATATGTACAGGTTTGCTAGGTTTCCCTAGGTGCCGGCTGAGCTAGAGCCCAAAATCCCCAGATAAGCGCCTTGCAAAAAAATGAGTCCGTTTTTGTTGGAGAAATGTGATGTGCCCACGTTGCGTTTTGTGACGTTTCCTGCCGCGGGCACCAGGCCAATTCACACAAGTGACATGGCATTTTTATCGGGAGACTTGAGGTAACACAGACTAGCACAACAAATGTTCTTACCAATTCTCGTTCTCTGCATTTGCGCCTTCCAACTGTAAGACAGTGTGTAAGAAAGAAGTCATTTTGGGAAATGCCCTGTAATTCACATACTAGAATGGGTACCCCCAATTTCAAAGATGTGTAAATAACCACTGCTTCTAAACTCCATATCTTGTGCCCATTTCAGAAATGCATAGGTTCCCTTGATACCTATTTTTCTCTCGATATTTTACCAAATGAATTGCTGTATGCCCCGTACAAAATGAAAATTGAGGTGCAGATCAGTTATTGGCTCTGGGTAGCTTTGGTTCTTGGAGAAGCTGCTATCCCTATATATCCCTGCAACCAGAAGAGCCCAGCGGACATAACGATATATTGAGTTTGAAAATCTGCCATACTTGGGAAAACTCAATTTCATTTTTTATTTTAAGGGCTACTTTCTATAGGGAAATGTTGATGAATCTACACCAATGACCCCTTGCTGAATTCAGAATTTTGTGTACTTGTCAGAAATGTATAGCTTTTCGGGATCCACCATTGGTTTCACACCCATTTCTGTCACTAAGTGGAAGGAGGTTGAAAGCACTCAAAATAGGAAAAATGAGATGCCCCAGTAAAATGTCAAAACTGGGTTGAAAAATGTAATTTTCTGATTCTAGTCGGCCTGATCATGAAAGCTAGGAAGTTGGTGATTTTAGCACTGCAAACCTTCATTGATGCCATTTGCAGGTGAAAAAACGGATTCTGCTGCACTCTTTTCCCATTTATGCTCAAAAATCTTTTTAGCTTTATTTTGGCTAGTTTCCCAGTCCCCTCCAAGGAAATTCTCAAACACTGGGTACCTTTAAAATCCCCAGGATGTTGGGGAAAAAAGGATGCAAACTTGGCTTGGATTGCTTATGTGGCCCAATAATATGAGACTAAGGCATTGCAATCCTTCTCTTTTGTCATGGTTCTTTTTATTGAAAGTTGATTGGATTGTAACTAAGTATGTAGCAGACAAGCTTGGCAACAGATTCAACCTCTTGCTTCTGATAGGGCCAGTAAGATGCTTCCCCTGAGGGACTTGGAAGCAATACATTGAATTGCCTCGTTCTTGGATTTTCTCCCTAGTAACCTATCAAGGAAGTAATATGACTTATGGGTCTCTTCAATCTTTGCAACTCTTTTGTGCCCTGAGTTTCCATCTGATTGATGGGGCACTTTTTTAGGGTTCGCATTGAATGTATAAATTTCTCTACACTCGGATCTTGCTTTTGCACCTCATTCAGAGCCAAACTTCTTCCCTATCTCGTGAGAGAGGCCCCTTCTTCCGTCTGGGTTTGTAACTGGGTGATCACGACTCTTTGGTACATCCTCAGCAAAGCAATCACTTCTAGTTTCAATTCATGGTATGCCCTGTATTCAACGATCTTGTCTGAACCACTCACTGTTCCCTTACTTTTCACAACCCTCTACTTTATTTAGTATGCTCCTTAGTCTTTTTCCATTAGCTTCACATATCATTCTCAGTAATAATATCATCAATAGTATGGCTCAATTTCCGGTGTTTCTCATTAGTTGTCATCTCATTTTTCTTACAGTGAGGCAAACATTTTAATCAAAAAACTGAATTGAACATATTCAGAATCGGTGATGTAGACAGTTAATTATGCTGCCATCAGTTTAGCTGCTTGGCACCTTTGGGGATCTAACTTGTATTGTTGAGGTACCAAACCAGTCTTTTGAAGCACTGGTAAGGTTCGCAGATTTCCATCCTTAACCTAGAATGAATATCCATCTACATACAATACTGAGATATTCTCACATTTCCCTTCCTCATTTATCTGATGAAGCAATATGGCCCGCTCTTCCAGATGTTACTGCCTTTGGTTTCATAATGTGTTGTCGCTAAGGCAGTCATGTAGATCAGCCAAACCCTATGCCAAAGCATTCTTTTGATTTCCCAACATCACACTTTGATGCACAGACATTAGTCATGATGTATTTAATAAGTGTCTGACCTAATTTTCGATTTGCAGGAATTGCAAGAGCTGATGGGTAGTCTCCAAAATAATCCTATCTCCCTTTAAATGATTCTCTGGAATTGTTGTAAAGTCCACACTAAGCATTTAAGTTAACTCTCAAGAACAAATTTCCCTTCAACAACCAACAGCGTTTTGCTGGCATAGAAGTCATCTAGTTTATTTGATCCAGCTTATGATGTAATGCAGCAGAAGACTGTTTGTCTGAAAACTCCAGGGCTTAATTGCAAGCCCCATGTGCCACTGGTACGCCACTTTTTGGATGTACCGGTGCCGCATTGTGCAGGCCCATAGCTACAAGGCCACGCAAAGCCACTTTGACTGGCTTTTCATGACCTTGTAGATATGGTGTAAGGCAATTCAGTGCGAGTTGCTCTGTTGCCTTATACTGAATCAGGGAGGCATTCCATGGGCGTTGCAGTGGCATTTGGAGCACAACTAGAAAGAGAAAAAAAGCCTCCATGGAATCTTTTTGTGCAGCAAGGTGTGCCTTCCTCTACAAAAACAATCCTGTCTGCGAAGCAGGCATCCATGCACCATGGTGCAAGAGGACCTGCGTGAGTATTAGGCAGCCCATTGTACACAAGCGCAGCAGGAGAGGACTGAAATGCCCTGTATTTTGTAGGTACAGAGCATTTCTGCTCTTTCCCCGTGGTTACTTGCTATGTTACCCTGCACCACTGGACTTGTAAATAAGCCCCTCTTTCTCTAAGTAGAACTCTTGAACCTTTTCAGTGTAAGCTAAACATGGGTTTTGACCACTGTTAGAAATGGGTGCTTTGGTTGGCAGTCAGGTTCCCCCCTGCCCAAGAAAGGACCCTCTCTCTAATCAGGGTAAGTCACACACAATCCAAATTATCCTGTGCCCACCCTCTGGTAGCTTGGCACTGAGCAGTCAGGCTTAACTTAAAAGGCAATGTGTGAAGTGCAATAAGTCATGCAATAACACAGTAGAAACACCACAGAAATACACCACACAGGTTTAGAAAAATATAGAATATTTATTTGAGATTAAGGTCAAAATGATCAAGGTTTGATAAGTGCAAGTTGAAATATCACTTTGGTATTGATAGTCTTTAGTTCTTAAAAAGCAATAAATGTCTCTTGCATGCACAAAGTACCTCATTTGCATCTAAATTATTCGCACAGGACAGCAGAGGAGGAGAGGCGTGGAAAACGGGGAGGTGTGTGTCGGTTTCTCTGGGCGCACACAGACGATGCATCGATTTCCGGCGCAGCAGACTTGGATCCTCTTTGGGTTGTGGGGTATTTGGACACCCCGGGGATGATGCAGAGAAATCCTGGGTGTGCAGGGCGAAATCACAGGAGCTGCGTCAATCTGGTGGGCGATACTGGGAAAAGGTTGTCACACAGCAGGCACTGCTTTGATTCCTATCGCAGAAAGTTGGGCTGCGTTGTTCCGACTTGGCTATGCGTCAATCCAGTGAGCCGTGCGTCAAAGTTTCAGTTGCAGCACTGGCACTGCGTCGATCTCCACTCGGGGAGACGGGCTGCATCGTTCCGGTTTGGCATTGCAGTGATTTTCTCACCGCAGGGCAGGCGGTGCGACGATTTTCGCAACTCGAGATCTTGGCAGAGATGAAGTCTTTTTGGCCCGGAGACTTCAGAAAACAGCTAGCAAGCTCAATCCAAGCCCTTGGAGAGCAGCAGAGCCAGAGGCCAGCAAGGCAGCAGGGCAACAGCAAGGCAGCACTTCTTTTCAGCAAAGCAGCCAGACAGCTTCTCTTAGCAGGTTGCAGGTTCTGGTTCAGAGTTCCTTTCCCAGTAGGTATCTTGTCAAGAATTGTCTCTGTTGGTAAGGTCAGAGGCCCTGTTTAAATACCCAAATGTGCCTTTGAAGTGGTGTAGACTTCAAAGAGTAGCTTAGAAGTGCACAAGGTCCCTTTTCAGTTCCATCCTGTCTGCCGGGGTCCCAGTAGGGGGTTTGGCAATTCATTGTGTGAGGGCAGGCCACTGTCCTTTGACATGTAAGTGTCAGGTCCTCAACCCTCCCAGTTGAGGAAGACCCATTCAGTATGCAGATGTGTGCAGGTGTGACTGAGCATCCTGTGTTTGGGGTTGTCTGAGTGAAATGCACAAGGGAGCTGTCAACTAACCCAGCCAGACGTGGATTGTAAGGCACAGAAGTATTTAAGTGCAGAGAAATGCTCACTTTCTGAAAGTGGCATTTCTAAAATAGCAATAATAAATCCAACTTCACCAGTCTGCAGGATTTTGTATTACTAAACATGACCTTGTTACTCATTTCAGATCAGAATCTACCACTCAAACAGTATATGAGGGTAGCCCTAATGTTAGCCTATGAAAGGAGCAGGCCTCACAGCAGTGTAAAATGAATTTAGGGGGTTTATACTACCAGGATATATAAACTACACAGGTACATGTCTTGCCTTTTCCCTACATAGCACCCTGCCTTATGGGTTTCCTAGGGCCTACCATAGGGGTGACCTATATGAAGAAAAAGGGGAGTTTCAGGCTTGGCAAGTACTTTTAAAATGCCAAGTTGAATTGGCAGTGAAACTGCACACACAGGCCTTGCAATGGCAGTCCTGAGACATGGTTAGGGTGCTACTTATGTGGGTGGCACAATCCGTGCTGCAGGCCCTGGGCACATGTAGTGCACTTTTACTAGGGACTTA
The DNA here is from genome assembly GCF_031143425.1 of Pleurodeles waltl. Taxonomy (NCBI): domain Eukaryota; kingdom Metazoa; phylum Chordata; class Amphibia; order Caudata; family Salamandridae; genus Pleurodeles; species Pleurodeles waltl. The sequence continues at coordinate 656,179,052 of NC_090437.1, forward strand.
TAAGTAAATTAAATAAGCCAATTGGGTATGAGCCAATGTCGCCATGTTTCAGGGGAGAGAGCATATGCACTTTATCATTGGTTAACAGTGGTAAGGTGCGCAAAGTCTTAAAAACAGTGTCAAAAAGTGGAGGGAGGCAGGTAAAACGTTGAGGGTGACCACCCTAACGCTGTCCGGTCTAACAGCCACACAATGTTTTGACTCCTTTACTGTTGAAATTTGGTTTACTTCCTATTCCCATGTCTGGTTTTTTTTTTTAGTAATTTCACCCAAGGAGCCATCAGATCACTATAATTTCTCATAAACTGTTTGGAGAAAGTTTTAATTTCTATAAAAAAAAGTAATTATGTCAATGTCGTGGGAACATTCAACAGTTCTTATTCCTTTTACTTTTTGTGGGTTTAATCCTGGCTTAACAGTTGTATGGCCCTGGAGTTCTACACCCTGTTTAGCGCATTGAACTTTCTAAAGTGATATCCTAAGTCCTATATTCCAAAATCAGACTAACAGATGTTGACTTTTCTGAACTTGCTCCTCCATGGTCCGCCCCATGATCAGGATGTCATCTACATACATCAAGTATTTCAATTTCCCATCAGAAAGTAAGGTTTCATGCATGAATATGTTGAATTTGCTCCCATTATTGATGTAACCAATCTTTGTCCAGCAAAACATTTGAGATTGAAAACTGAAAGCTAATTTGCATTGATCACGGGGCTTCATTCCTACTTGTCAACATTCAGTCATCACATCTGTAGTAGAGAATACTTTGGTATCACTAGTGGGTCACTTTCTCACACTTCCATTGCAGATGGAAGTATCTTGGTTGAGGGGAAGGGCAACTCTGGGACTATGAATTTCAGGCACTTTACCTCTAATAACGACCAAGCCTTGAGGGTTACTAAGTCAAGGGTGATTCCCATATGATCTACTAAATTACTCCCCACATGCATGGCTTGGGAACTTCCTCATACCACACAGAAATGATGGCAATGGTTAGAAAACCACATCACTCAAGTTACTTTTCTCAGCTCGCAGCGTAAGCATTCCCCTATGTTTCTTTCTCTTGTTGTATATGTAGTAGGGCCTTAGTTGCTGTACATCCTTTGGTGATTTTTATGGGGAGGTAATACCCATCCTGTCTACAGATATTCCCAGTCAGCAGCTATTTGTGCTCATCTCAAGTCTAGTCTTTCTCACCTTTGGACACAGGCAGATCAGCCCCTTTCCAGCAAAATGACAATATATTGTTTTCTAACTTGAATGACCATTCTCCTGGTGGTTCTAGCTTCACAGTTACATGATTTTCTTTCTCCCGGTCTCCCAGGTATTTGTCAGAGAAGGATACAATATTAAGATCTGGTTCTTGAGAGTTTTCTAATTAGAGCTCATCTTAAATAGCATTTTCATAAGTGCATGGCAATGACCTCCCTTAGGTCAATACGTTTTTTTTTTTTTTTTTTTTTTTTTTTTTTACTTCTGCCCTTTCTAAACAGTGATAATGCATGCAATCAATGATTGCCAGTGTTTGGTTCAAAATATGAGCACCAGCTAATAAGTTGTTCTGATCACAGGTCACCACTAGGGCCTCATTGACCAAACAGTGGCGATTTATCTTGATCATTATCTGAGTAATTCCCAGCACGCAATTAGCAGGACCTTCAAAGTTCTTTATTGTACCTGGCATTGGTTGATAAAACATCCATTAAATGTTTTTGGGGGGTTTTATATACAGAAAGGGAAAGAAAAGAGAAAGAGATAGAAATGCACAGGTGGATTCTGGCTGTGCCACAAGGGGGTCTGCTGGGTAATGACATTCCATCGAGTGTGACGAAGGGCCGCATGCCATGCAAGAAATACTGCTCTAGTCACTGGGTCCATCTCGCGGCGAAGTGGTGAACCATAGAGGAGGTCTAGAATGTGCGATAAGTTTAAGTGTAGCTAATTCCAGCTGATAAGCCGGATCTGCCCACCCCCTATTAAACCAGTCATGCATAAGCAGGAGCTGCGTTACTAGGTAGTACAAATAAGGGTTAGCCATGCCCATCCCCTCCCCATCGTATACCCACTTCTGGCAGTGCTGCAGCTCAATCCGGTGTCTTGAGCTATACCAGAGGAATAAAGTTGCAGTTCTAACTAATGTATGCAACAAGGAGCGTGGAATTGGGAACGGAAAGTTCTGGAGCACATATAAAATATGCAGCAATATCATCATCTTATATAAGGCCACATGGCCCAGAACGTTTAACAGCAGCTCTTGCCATCGCTGCAGGTCTGCCTTGGTTCGAGACCGAAACAGTGCCAGGTTTAAGGACCCTCTTAGTTCCGGACGGAGGGCCTCCCATATAGCTAAATATTTGAAGCTCAACTGACGAATAGGTACTACTCCCTGTAGTGTAGCTATTTTAAGTATAGCTCTATGCACAATAGTTTAACATACAAGGCCACTGTGCACTTTGCCCTAGATATATTTTATTCAGCTTCGCGCTGTTATTTTACAATAACCAGTTTTTACGGCCTTGTTTTAATTTCTTCTATCGCATTGTTTAGCTCAGCTCAGCACTGTATTCTCAAATAATGCATTCTTGATCGCCCTGTGCTTCAGTCAATGCTATGGTCTGGTACATTGCCGGTAAATGTGGTAGAAATTTAGTCTCCAGCATTTGTAGAAAATACACATTCTTACGTAGGGACATTTTCTTAGAACATCTGCGTGTTAGTTATAAAAACACTTCCTAGTCCTAGTACACGTCAAGAGGGAGATTCCAGCCAGGGAACCACAACTGTATGCTGAATGCCCCATTGCAGATGCTGACGCAGATTACAGGCCTTTGCTCGGGTATGAGGGTTGATGTCCTCCCAGGGGTACCTGAAAGGCAGGCTTAAAGCTTAACACACTGTGCTCGAAAATATAACTTGGAGAGGAAATAATCTAGCAGCACTATGATAGCCTTATTCTTGTGTTTCACTCTCATCGTTACTATTTTAATATTACTGTGTTGTGTAGTTCTGGTTATTGCAGCTCACGCTTTGCTATCCAAGATGCAGTTGTTTTATTAAACCAATCTTTAAAACTTACACTGCCTTTATTGTCATTTATATATGAGACCGCACTGTGTATGAGAGAACTGGTTGTGACCTGAGTGACCACGACTTTCCTGAGAAGTATAGAAATGTCATGCGCTCGGCTGCCCAATCATCTCTACCATTCGGGAGAGATGAGGCACTGCTAGTTAGTCGGAGCAAAGCCCGGATTTGGAGCAACAAGTGCCATCCACCGTGGGTCAGACTCAGTTCCACACACCGTGGATGATCTTGCTGCTCAAAACCAGTAGTCTCATTAAGATAATGAGAGCCTACGCGACACCCCTGCCAATCATAGGAACCCCACGATAATGCCGGGGCCACCAGCACCGATTTGGCAGGGTTCATTTTGAGTCTAGATGCCTCCTCATAACAGCGCAGATGGTGAAAGCTCCTCAGGCCAGACTCACTGGGTTCAGTCACGTATAGCAAGACATCATCCGCATACAGAGCCACACGATCCTCGGATGTGTTTCCCCAGTTCTAACCGCGATACAGCGAGTCAATTCTAATCAGTTGTGCCAAAGGCTCAATGGCCAGGGCAAAAAGAAGAGGGGACAGGGGACATCCCTGACGTGCTCCCCGGTGGATAGACAGAGTGGAGGATAGGATACAATTGACAGGTTTGGCGTATAAGGCACAGACCAGTCGACATAATCTAGGCCCCAAGCCAGCACCTTGCAAAACTAGGAAGAGAAACCCCCAGTCTGCGGTATCAAAGGCCTTCTCGAAATCAACAATTAAAAGGGCCAGGTCCTGGGGTAACTGGTGGCGCCGTGCTATGGCCATGTGCAGACAATGTATAGAATGTTGCGTGCTTCAATTAGCCATAAATCCACATTGGTCAGAGTGAATCAGCAATGGCAGGGCCCTCTTAAGACATGAGGCGAGAATCGTGGCATAAATCTTCACCTCACTGTTAATAAGGAAGACTAGTCTGTAGTCGCCACACATCCGTGACCGTGGCTGAGTTTTGGGAAGCACCACAATAGTAGCCATGTCTAATCCCCCTAGAAAGGAGCCCAGTCGGTCGACCTCCTCATATAAGACTTTAAGAAGCGGCGATAGGTCATCTCAAAACACTTTACAGTATTGCAACAAAAACCCGTCATGTCGTGGAGACTTTCGCGCTCCCAAGGAGGAGATTGCATCATTGATTTCCTCGTTCGTTATGGGGTCATCCAGGATTGCTGCCTCCGGAGAGGGCAATTCAGGCAGGGGAATGTCTGTTAAGAATTGGCGTGCATGATCCATGTCAATCGCCGAAGAGGCCCTGTAAAGTACCTCATAATAGGAGGTGAATGTATCCACCACGTCTTGTAGCTTAGTGACAGGTTCTCCATGCATGTTAAAAATTTCAAGGATAATTCTAGGTGATTGATGGTGTGAAGCCAACCAGTAAAGCAGCTTCCCATTTTTGCCCCCCCTCTCTCTCCCACACATATACTTTGGCATTAACTGTACGCCAAAGGTGCTTAGCCACTTCTAGAGAGTGTTCACGGATCGCTTCTCTTATCAGCAGGAGTTGCCTGGTCACCGCTTCATTCAGCTGTGTGAATTGTTCTGCCTCAAACTGGGTGGCCCAGGACTCCAATTGGGTAATGTGTAGGGTTTGGGACCCCTCCTGAGAGCAGATGAGGCTCTTGGCCACGACCCATACCACTGCTTGCTCGCTCTATAGAGAATTCCCGGTGAGGAGACAAATCTTTATTAAGAACAAAATATGCCTGAAGCGCTTCTCACAGTTGTTGGATGTGGGGCTTGTGCCGCAGGTACCATGCATTCACATGCCACATAGGGTGGACCACCGCCAGAGCGGGCCCCATTACAAACCTGAGTAGCGCGTGGTCCGATATACCCCTCGGCTGGATTTCAATGTGTGTAAGATAGCAGCAATCTGTGGCCGGTAATAAAACAAGGTAAATTCTACATTGTGTATGGTATGCTGCCGAAGTATGCGTGAACTGACGGCGCACGGATGCCAGACTCTCCACACATCACACAGCTCCACGGATGTCAGCCAGCCAGACAATGCTGTGGCTGCGATCTGCCTATGGGCCGAGGGGATCCTGTCATGCCCAGCACGGGGTCAGGAACTGTGTTAGTGTCTCCCCCCAGAATAGTGACCCCCTGGGGCAAATCTAGGAGCAGGCTAGTGAGGTCGTGTAGAACCCTGTGCACAGCCGCTGACAGAGTGTACACACTGATAGCGTTGACAGTGAGGCCTTCAACTTTCCCAGTCAGGACCACATATCGTCCTTGTGGGTCTCTCCGCACCTTGGTAATTACCATAGGAAAGGAGCAGTATTGCTACCCCACTCGACCCATGAACGAACCCTGGATGGTATACCCTGTCAAAGCCCTTATGGACAAGGAATGGTTACTGGTCCCCAAGAAAATGGATCTCTTGAAGCAGAAGCATGTCATGTTGGTGGCGGTGAACGTGCGCAAGCACTGCTGTGCAATTGATTTTATCTAGAAGACCATTAACGTTCCATGAAATAATCTGCATCGGGCTCATCCTATCTGTGGATATATGTCAAGTGAATTTTTACCTACAGGTCCTCCCGGGTATCATTCAGATCCCCAACCAACGGAGTAAGCTTATTGCCCTGGTGTGTGCCTTAGTACCTGATATACATCAGCGCGTGCCTACATCCCTGTGCATTTCATAGTAAAAGCAAATAAACATTGATTCTGAACAGCAATAACAAATGCCATGCAACATGGCGCAAACTCCCACACCCCCAACTCCCACCTCTCCCCATACTCCCCCTCCCCATCCCGAAGAAGCATCTGTCACACTTCTAAAACATCTAATTCTCTAAGGTAGAAAGTTTTAATGCCCAATCTAGTGGGCAGTAGTGTACCCCTCCATAGTGTCGGATTAAAGAGCATTAGATATTAGGCAGTTGCATATCAGCACATAACTAGATTGAAGCTTTGCTCGTCCTCTTCTTCCTTCCTTACCAGGCAGAGAGTCATAGCGATGGACTACGGGATAAGTCAGAGTCACTGGTGGCATCCAAGCGCTCAGGTGTCGGCCACCTAGCCTGCAACTTCCCCCTCTGCTTCATCGGGACAAATGCTTGCTGGATGCTCGGGCAGCGTCAACTGAGTGGTTCCTTCTGGCAGGAGACCCATGGGGGAGCTGGATCGCGAGCCACATGACACCCTGTGCCTTCTGGACCGCGTGCGTTGCCACAGACCTAGGGGACGCTGCAGCTGACTGTCTTTTGGCAGCGCCTCCGAATCCGTGGATTACCACCGCCAGGGGGGCCCAGAGGGACCCCCTCGGCTATCCACGTCCATGCTGCTGTGGGGGTCTCAAAGAAATTAGTTTTGTTGTTGTGCACCACTCTGACCCTTGTGGGAAAAAGAAAACGGTAAGGTATCTCCATCACTCTCAATTTTTGCTTAACCTCTGCATAGGATCTACGTTGTAGTTGGACTTCTCTCGTGTAGTCATGAAATATAAGGATCTTTGCTCAATCGCAGAACAGTTCACTTTTCGCACGTGTCTCCTTTGGCACCACATCTCGGTCTTTAAAATTAAAGAATCGAAGTATCACCGTTCATGGTGGAGAGCCTGGTAGAGGCCTAGCCTGCAGAGCCCTATGGGCTCGCTCTATGGCAAACCACAGTTTGAGGCGATCCCTGGGCATCCACAATTTAAACCACTCTTCCAAGAAGGAAGCCAGGGAGGAGGTTGCCATGTTCTCAGGAAGTCCTATGATACAGATGTTATTGTGCCTTGAGTGATTTTCAGCGTCTTCCGCGCTGTGATGCAATTCTGATGTCCGGACTAACAATGTTGACACTTTAGATTTAAGGGCAATCATTTTGTCTTCCACAGTGGATATTCTAGATTCTGCCTCTGTGATCCTTGCAGTTGCGTAGCAGAGATCTTGGCGCACTATTGCCACATCAACCATGACCTCCCCAATTTTCTACTTCACAGCTGTTTGGGAGGTCTGGATAGCATGAAGAATGGTTGCTAGGTCCCCGGCAGCCAGCGGTTTCCCACCAGGGCCATCCGATGCTAGGTCACCAAAGTGAGTCGAGCTTGGGCCTGTGCTGAACTGTTCCATGCGTGTTTGCACTGAGGTGGACTGAGCCGGTTTGTCCTTGCCCATTGTAGCTCTGACCACATTTATATAGAAAATTATCAGCCCCTCTGCAAGATGCATCGTCAGAGCTTTCCATAAAGGAATGTACTCTAGCCTCTTGCTCAGCAGCATTCTAATATTCTTCAATAGAAACGCCAAATAATACTTGTCGAAATCTGGAGATGCAATCCCCCCCCACTCCTTCTTTCTGCATAACTTCTTCCATGCTATCCTTACTCCCTTAGAAGCCCAAATAAACATGGATATATCACCCTGTAATTTTTGGAACCAGCATAGCCTAAACTGTAATGGGATGGTATTAAATAAAAAGATGAACTTTGAAAGAATACACATCTTTAAGATATTGGATCTGCCAATTAGCGAAAGGGGAAAAGTGGCCCATGCCTTAAGACTTAAGAAGTTTTTTAGTTTCAATATATACCCTGTCAAAATTAACCCTCGCCACTTCACTAAAATTGCCCGTAAGCTGAATTCCCAAATATTTTATCTTGTTTTTGACTAATGAGGAATCATAAGCCGTATTCCAACACATAATCTCCGTCTTCTCAGTATTTACACTATAACCCGACATTCCCCCAAACTGCTCCATCAATGAATTAATAGTAGGCAGGGAACCCACCACATCACTAGTGTAGATCATCTAATCGTCTGCGTAGAGTGCTACTTTCTTTTCCCACCCACATCTCCGAAAAGGAAGGATATCCGTGCTAGCCCTTAGCAATATTGCCAAAGGCTCAATATACAAATCAAAAAACAAAGGGGACAAAGGACACCCTTGACGAGTACCTCGTCCAATCCTGAACTCTTGGCACAACGTATCATTAACCAAAATCCTCGCTGTTCAGGATCTATACAACTCCCTAAAGGTTCTAATAAAGGAGTTTACCAATCCAAAAACTTCCATCGCAACCTGCAAGAAAGACCAATTAACTCGGTCGAGTGCTTTAGCTGCATCAAAAGCCAAGGGTGCCTCCTCCTGTAATGCCAAATCTATTGCAGCAAGTAAATCATGAGTTAATTCATGGAGCTGTCTACCTTTAATAAAACCCTTCTGATCCGGATGTATTAAATCAGCAATAACTTTCCCAAGTCTCCTAGATAAAATCCCTGTATGAAGCTTGTAATCTGAGTTAAGTAGCCAGATAGGTCTATACGATGAGCACTGCATTGGGTCCTTACAAGGTTTCAACAATAAGCAAATTATAGCTTCATCCCATGGTTTACGTGCTTGTATCCCTTCTAAAAGCATCCAATGCTAAAATTGGAGTAAAATTCTCCCCAAGTACCTTACATAACTCATTCAGTACATTATCAGGACCAGGTGCTTTCCCTTTCTTCAATGCCTTTATAACTTCAAGCAGTTCTTTCCCATTTATCTCGCTTCCTAACAGCTGCCGGGCCGAATCATCCAAGGCGGGGAGGTGAATTTCCCTCAGAAATGCTCTAACCTGCTCTACTGAATTCTCAAGACTCTCTGTATAAAGTGTTTGGAAAAATGACACAAAGGCCGCTTCTATCTCTGTTTGCTCGGTACAAAGCCGACCTGTAACATCTGATTTGATCGATGAAATATAATGAACGATCTGACTTAACCTTCCAAGCTAGAAGTTTGCTGCACCCTTCCCCATATTCATACTGCGCGTACCGACTACTATCCCATTTTGTCCTATTTTGGTTTTCTAAAAAGAGATCTCTATCCAAACACGCTTTTTCATTTTGACGCTCCAATTTCTCCAGTTGGCACTCATTCTCCTCCTTTCCAATGCCAAATATCTACAAGTCCTAAATCTATCATAGCCTGCCTCACCTGTGACTGAGTTCTAGGAGAATTAACAGTACCACGAGGGGTAGATTTATCCAAAGCAGGGTCCAGTAATATATTAAAGTCACCTCCTAGCACAACCGGATATTTAGCTAGAAGTAGAAGATTATACAGTTCTTGGAACGATGTCAGATCGTCTACATTAGGACCATAATACCCTGCCATCGTAACCCAACACCCTTACAAACACACTTCCACCACCACCCATCTACCCCTTGAATCTACTTGCACATTGCCCACCTTTATCCTAATAGATTTTTTAAACAGAATTGCCACCCCTTTAACTGCACAAGATTGATTGGTACTCACACTGTATGCTACCCATCTCATTTGCTTAAGCCAAATATCCCACTCTTCTTGCAACAAATGAGTTTCCTGCAGAATAACTACCTCTTCATCAGCCAGTCTAAGAAACTCAAAAATCTTCCTCCTTCTTCGCTTTACCCTCAAACCATTGACATTCCATGAAAGAATCTTCAACAGCGAACCCTCATACTTAACCATTTTCAAATGGAATCTGTGCACCACCCCACCCCACCTTACTAGACAAATTATGAGGACACTCCTATTTTTATCTTTTTGTACCCACATGCTCCCACACCCAGTGCAAAACCAGTCCTTCCCCCCAAAAAACCACCCTCCATACCAACCCACCTCCCCATGGGAACCCTCCCTTCTTCTTTTAGGATAACCATCTAGTTACCCCTATTGAGCTCTCCATAGGGAAAAATTTCCCATTTCCTATTGTGACGCCTTCATCTGTTCTATAAAAGTCCGAACCTCCCCCGGGTCTCTTATATTATATATTTTATTCCTCCACAAAATATGTAAAGCAGCCGGGAATCTCAGCTGTACTGTAGCACCAAAAGACCGGAGCTCTTGTACAATGTTCCCCAATTCCCATTGTCTATCCAATGTTGCTCTAGACACATCTGATCTTATGCAGAAAGACCAGTCCCCTTTATAGAAACTTCCAGGTTTAAGGGCTTCAAACAAACTTTTCTCCTTAATTAAGTAGCTAGCAAAGTTGATCAGAATCTTCCTGGGAGCCTTCCTTCCGGGTTCTTTCTGAAAGGGTCCCGGTGAATTCTTTGAATATCCTCCTCCAGATTGAAATGAGCTAGACTCGGGATAGCATCCCTAATCAGTGATATCATATACCCTTTAATATCTTCACCTTCCATACCCTAGGGGACCCCTAACAGCCTAATATTGTTCCTCCTCATATTGTTTTCCAAGAATTCCAGCTTATCCTGTGACATCTTCTCTCCACGTTTTAGCTGTGAGATATCCTGGCTATTAACCAACAATCGTTTATCCTGGTCCTCTACCACAGCTTCCAACTTGCCTAGTCTATCAGCCAGCAAATTAATCATGCTCTCCAAAACCTCACAAGCTTCCTGGATTTTGGCTTGATTATGTTCATAAATCTCAAACTTCTCTCTATTCTCCTTTGTTAGAGAAACTAACAAATCCTGTAGTACTGGGTTATGAGATGCAGGGGAAACTGAAGGGCTAGGTTCAGGAACAACCAAAGTTGGTAGGGGGGAAGCCTCCATTGATCCCCAAAAAAACGTCAGTTACCAAATTGCTGTTATCAGCTCTCGCAGTCTGCTGAGTCATCAACCCCAACCCCCCTGAGGACAATTGAGTATCAACTGTGGGGGTGAAACCACGTTCACCCCTGTATGAAAATATTTTGTCATTGGGAGCGCCGTATTATTTTTCATCAAAGAATATGTCAAGCCCCCTTTATGGGGTAGCTCCTTCTTAATTTTGCAAGCAAGTTGACAATCCTTTATTGGCAAAGCCTTGCCTCCAGCCCTCGGCTTCTCAGTACCCCCACTGCATACCTTCACCCTGCTTTCACCCCTTCCTTTTTCAGAAGCAATTGTAGGCAAAGAAGAAATAGAGTTCAGCCCCAAGGGCCCAGGCTTACCTGTCCTTGTACCCCCTGCTTTATAAATGTCAGCCTGAAAGCCCCTAGGGCGTCGCTTAATCGTCGACATGCACTGTGTTTCTTCTATGCAGTCACTTACTCCTTTCTTCGGGCTCCAACCTAGCTCCTTCTCCAAGGGGAGCCGAGGACCCGCCACCAGTGCTCCGCGGAGGCTGCAACGAGAGGTGTAGTGTCTCCCATGGCACACACCCCTTGCAGCCTCCGCCCACACCCCAGGAACCGATGCGCGCCTCCGGCACCGCTCCTCTACCCTCTTTGTCAGAGCGCGTGCCGACCCCACCTCCACCGTCTCCCCCGCTGTTCCTGCTTCCGGGACGCCAAGCCAAGCGGTCCCGGCTCGACTCCTCAGTGCCTCCGCTCATCGAATGCCGCTATCCTGGAGGTTCGTATCCCTTGGCTGTGGCACCAGCGTTACAGTATGCTTTCTAGCGTCCGCCCATCCGGAGAGCTCGCAGTTCCAGCTCTCAACTGGCCGCCATGTTCCCCGCTCTGAACCCTCTCGATCCTGGGAAAGTCAGTCTCACACACATTACATATAAAATGTTGCATTAGCTGGAACATCATCTTCTAGCAGTCGGTTCTCATGAGAAGGTTCCGTTATGAGCACATTTGATCAATACAATAGAAATTCACAGTTTAACTCTAGAACAGCCATTTTATTAAACGCTATGAAATACAGCTTTTACATGAGGCCTGGCAAGTAGGCCAAGACACTCGCTAAGTTAAGGTCTACAATTAATAACGCTAAAGCTTACTTCATAACTCTTAATATGACATATTACTACATTAGTCTAACATATATTCAACATTTCATAAGTATTAAATCATTGATTAGTACATTTCGTTAACATTGATGGCCATTCTTCATAATCACATTTCAAATGTGTGTCTTATTTTTCTATGTTGTTTTATTTTCTACATAAAGTTATTATTCAAAATACATAGACACTCTTTATTAATCTTTATTAAAACACCTGCGCTAGCACCTTTCAAGCGAAGGTGACTGACATTTCATAATCTTGGTTAAGAAGACTCTACCCTCTTTCCGAGCAACTTTGAAATCTTTCAGTATCTGGGTCAGACATGATGTGGAGAGAATTCGAAACAGGATCCATTAGGCCTCACAAACTGTCACAACCTCATTTGGAGCTGCATGGAAGGAGGGAAATGCAATTCTTAAAGGTTAACTATACAAAGAATCAAGATTTTATTAACGGCAAGGAGGCTAGCATTATGCATACATCTTGTATTCATTCCTTCAAAGCAGCCATTCAAAGTTTCTCAAATAGAATCTTAAAACATCACAATGAAGTTGAACTCTCAATCCCAAAAGATCAGCCTCTCCTCCATCTTCTCCCTCTTTTGTTTGAAGTTCCATCACGTATTCTTGATTTTCCGTCATGTTTCTGTCTTCAAAAAGCCATTAATAAACTTTCTAGAAACAAATGCAAAATATATGATCATTACATCACTATCCTTAATAAGCAGTCTTTATTTACCTAGCAAAAATACATTAGTTACATAGCAAGTCCTTTCAACACAAATATATTTATGATACTCACCATCCACCAATGAACTATGTTCCAACTGGGAAGGGTGGGTGGGATAATGCTAGCCTCCTTGTGGTTAATAAAATCTTGATTCTTTATACAATTCATCTTTAAGAATCACAACTTTATGTTAAGACAGGAGGCTAGCATTATGCATGTTCAAAGCTTTTGAAGGCACATCTTGAAACACATTCTAATGCTTTAAAATATAATTTTATAAAGGTATCAACATTTGACCAATCTGCTGCTTTAAACACACCTTCCAATTGTCCTCCTGACCTGAATACCTTGCTCACCATTGCACCCCTAGTTAAATGAGCTGTAAATTTGGTTAAATCTGCACCCACTTCTTTCATCACTGACTTCACCCAGCGAGCAATAGTAGCATTCAAAACTGCTTTAAAAGGTTTAACATAGGGCATAGCAATTGTTCTTCTCCTGCACATCTCTTGTACAACATTCTAGACTCTTACTCTTTCAAACATCGTACCACACACAATTCGGGGATGGTATCAAAATAAGGATAAAATATTGTACTAGACATAGTTTTCATTCTTTTACAAATCTCAAAGAGTACCCCACGTGGTTGATAACCTCTTTCAGAAACCTCTAAAGCTCTTACATCAGATACCATTCTGAAAGAAATCAAGCATAATAAAGTTGCCAATTTCCAAGACAATTCCGGAATTCCTACATACCTAACACTTGGCAAACTTTGAAAAAGTATAAGTACTACATCAACATCCCACAAAACTGATATTTTGACCTCTGAGGTCTCTGAATTCCTTTCATTATTCTGCACACTAAAGGGCTTCTACAAATAGAAATTCCTTAAACAAAACAGTGTCTAGCCGCTATTGCTGTTTAATAGCAGTTAATAGTTCTGTATGGCAGACCCTCCTGAAAAAGTTCTGCTAAGAAATTTGCCAATTCTATTTCATCAGTTTATATGGGATACAGATCCCTTTCCGCACACCAATGTACCCACACCGACCATGCCCCTTTGTATCTTTTCCTGGTGACCATGACTCATTGAGTAAGTCTGTAGCTGTTCCTGAAAGGCCTAAGAATCTTCATGAATTCCTGATCTTTTCCATACTAGAAGGTTGATTAAACCCTCCTGAACTAAAGAATGTTCCACTGGGTCTATTCCGATCGAAAGTCCTTCACATGAGAGTATTGAATTGTCGACTGCCATTTCCAAAACTGTTGGAAACCAAGATTGGGTGTTTGAAAACGAAGTCAACAAAACAATCTGACATTTCTGTCTTCTCAGATGAACTAACACTCTCGGAATCATCGAGAACGGAGAAAAAGCATAGCCCTTTCCAATTCCTGCAATCCTGCATGAAAGCGTCTATTTCTATCCCTCCTGGTGTAGGTTTTCAACTCATTTACCTCTGTAATTGAAAAGTCAGCCTGGAGGCAAAAAATATCTTCGCTAAAAGGACCCCAAATCCTTTGAATTCTCTGAAACAAATCCTCCCTCAACTTCCGACCACTATAATCTGTTAAATTCCTTGAATTCCATTCTGCTACTGCACTGGAAATACCTGGAAGATATTCTGCAAAATTCTATTGTGTTCCAAACAGAATTCCACATCTTGGGCCAGATGTACAAAAAAAGCAATTTGCGACTTGCAAATTGCGAGTCCCTGCGACTCGCAATTTGCAAGTCGCAAATTGCTATGCAGTACGGTGTCTGAGACACCGACTGCAACTCGCAATGGGGTCGCAATGACCCACCTCATGAATATTCATAAGGTGGGTCGCAAATTGCGGCCCCATTGTGAGTATAGGCACTAGCTAACATGGAGGCCTGCTGACGTCAGCAGGCCTCCATGTTAGCGACCTGCCTTTTAAATAAAGCATTTTTTTTTTTTTGAAGTGCAGCCCGTTTTCCTCACAGGAAAACGAGCTGCATTTCAAAAAAATCCGAAACCTTTAGTTTCGGATTTTTCAGGGCAGGGAGTGGTCCCTTGGACCACTCCCTGCCCTGAAAAATTAATATAGGGTCCAGTCACAAAGGGGAAGGGGTCCCATGGGGACCCCTTCCCGTTTGCGAGTGGGTTACCATCCACTTCAAGTGGATGGTAACTGCGACTCCATTTGCGTACGCGGTCGCAAATGGAGTTGCATACCACTCCGACTCGCAAATAGGAAGGGAACACCCCTTCCTATTTGCGAGTCGCAAATGCATATTGCGAGTCGGTAACGACTCGCAATATGCATTTGTGCATTGCAAACCCACGTTTGCGAGTCGCAAACGGCGATTTTTGCCGTTTGCGACTCGCAAAAGGGTTGCTACATCTGGCCCCTTGTGTGTTAAATCTGAGAATTTCTTTGACCTGGCATGTGTTGATGTAAGCTACAGCAGAAAACATTATCCATTTTTAGAAGAACAGCATGACCTTCCAACTGTTTCCTGGAAATCTGTAAGGAAAACAACCCTGCTCTCAATTCCAGACAATTTATGAGACTCTGTCTCTATTACATAGTCCATAAACCTCCAGTCCTGAACAAAAGGCTCCCCAGCCTAAACTGCTTGCATCTGACTCCAGAGCATAATCCGCTTTTGTTCCAAAATCTGCCTTTTCATTCCATGCTTCCACCACTGTAATTCTACCCCTACTTCCTTACTTAAGTGTATTTTGTCCTCCTACAGAAGGCCTCTGGACAACCCCACTGTCTTTAACCGTTGAAGTGTCCGGTAATGCAACAGACCAGGAAAAATCGTTTGTATCAAAGATGATTAGAGACCAATTATACAGGCTAATTCTCTTAATTGTATTCCCTCTTTGTTAAAGAGAACAGAACACCTCTTGCCTTATAATTTTTATATGCTTTATCTTCTTCTCCAGTAACTGTAATTGACATAAGTTTGTGTCCACCAGAAAACCTAAAAATTCCAAATGTTGGCTTGGAAATAAAAGATTTCTCCAGATTCACTAGAAAACCTAGATATTCTAACAAGTCCTTTACCACAACCAATTGGTTTTTCATGTCCTCCACATCCTGTGCTATAATCAGAATATTGTCCAATTAAATTATCATCTGAATACCCCTTTCTCTTAGGTATCCCACTACTGGTTTTACAACCTTTGTGAAACACCAAGGGGCTGCTGACAGCCAGAATAGAAGACATAGAAACGGATACAAGTCCCCTTTCCATCTGAATCTTAGAAACTTCTGACTTTCTTCCGCCATAAGGATAGTTAAATACGTATCTTTTAGATCCATCTTCACCATCCAATCTCCTTCCTGAAGTTAATCTCCCAATAAATGTATTCCTTCCATTTTTAAATGTCTGTAAGTCACAAGCTGATTTAAACGTCTGAAATGTATTACTTGTCTCCACCCTTTGTCCTTCTTTTTCACCAAAAATATTGTACTTATAAACCTGCCCCTTTCATATTTTCAACCTTTCGGATTGCTCCTTTCTCTAACATTTGTTCTTTCTCTTTCATGACTATGACTTTCAACTCCGTGTTGAATACCAATTCTTTGGTTTCTTCTGCTGGTAAGGTTGACATTAGAAATGGGGTTTCTGATTGGCTAGGGTATGCACCTCAGCAATACACTGTATGGTATTGCACAAACACAAGTCCTATCCTTGCTGCTGATCACAATTATTAGAAATGGGGTGTCTGATTGGCTAGGGTGTGTACCTCAGCCAAGCAGAATCCACCCATTCTAATCAGGACAAGTCAGAAACACAAGTCAGACTAACCTGTGCTCACCCTCTGGTAGCTTGGAGCAAAACAGGCAGGCTAAACTTAGAATGCAGTGTGTAAAGTATTTGTGCAATACCACTCACAGTAATCCCCTGTCGGCACCACAAAAAGACTCCACACAATGTTTAGAAAAAAATAGATAATCTGTTTAAATGCTCAGAAATGGCCGTAACTAACAAAGGTCAAAATTATCAAATGGTAGAGTGTGTAACCTATGCTCCACGTGCTTTATGCAGAGGTCGTTCAGTACCTGCTATGTGCTGGGCCTGAGACCTGCAAAATGGGGTATGCACCTTGTTTCCAGCAAATACGGTAATTTTCTGGTCGTGCTCACCACAATCGAGTGGCCAGGAATGATGCTTCTGATGAGGCTAGGGGGTTGGCTCACTTGTGCAGCAAGGAAGACTGGCTGGTGCAGTGAGGATGCAGGGGCCCATGGAGGGCACCAGATTCCTCAGGTGCCGCCTGGTCCTAGCCTTATTGATTTCAGTAAGTGAGTGTCGCTGGGGCCAGAGGAAACTTTCCCAATGCAGGCGGTCCCAGTGCGTTGACACGACCGCTATGTTCTCCTGGTAGAAACAGCCTCTGCTCTGTTGTCCTAGGACCAGGGGCGCACTGATGAGAGGATGCCTGCAGAGAGCGAAGGCTGCTTGGGCAGCGTGAGTGGTGACGCCTATCGGCCAAGGGAGTCTCTGTGGTCCCGGGACATGGCCAGCAGTGGCAAAGGGAACAGTACTGGATGCAGTTTGTGGTAAAGACAGGGCATGCAGGCAAAGCCCTGGAGAAAGCCTGGTAGAAGTTGGGGGTGACATGGTGCTGGGCAGCAGGCAGCAGGGCAGCTCCGCAAAGTCTGGCAGCAGTTCCTGGAAACAGTCAAATCAAAGCAAGGTGGCAGTCCCTCTAACAAAGCAGCTGTTACTCCAGCAGGGTTCTTTCTTGGTTCAGGGGTGATCTCCTGAGTGGGTCAAGGGCCCCACTACTTATACAGAAAAGTTCCTTTGATGTGGGGCATGACCACAAAGAAACCCTGTGAAGTGTACAGGTCACCTTTCAAGTCAGTCTCAGCTCCAGACAGCCAGTGGGAGGTAATCAGTCCTCTTGTGTGTATCCCAGCCCTTACCCTTTGAAATGTAAGTGTGAGATCCTCCCCACCCATTCCCCAGGAAGACCCATCAGTATGCAGATATGGCTGAGTGTCCTGTGTTGGGAGTGTCTGAAGGAAATACACAAGTGGAACTGTCACCTCACCCAGGCCAGATGTGTATTGGAGGGATGCAGTAGGGTCACAGGGCAGTGAGTGCAGAGGAATGTCCACTTTCTAAAAGTGGCATTTCTAGACTAGGAGTAATAAATCCAACCATAACAGTAAAGAGGATTCATTATTACCATTCCAATAGTACTAAACATGATCCAGCTACGCCTCTCAGATCGGGAATTGCAACTTAAGGTTATTATAAGGAATTCCTACTGCTGGCCTATGAGAGGGTTAGGCCTCAGAATTATGAAAAAGCACTTGAGGAGTTTTACATTATAGGACATGGGAATGGCGAGGTGCATGTCCTGCCTTTCTACTTTCATTGCACCCTGCCCCATGGGCTCCCTAGAACTCTGACTTAGATGTAAGTAAAAGGAGAGTGTAGGACTTAGCAAAGGGTTTAAGTGCCAGGTTGGGCTGGCAATGGGACTGCACATGCAGGCTCTGCAGTGGCAGACCTGAGACAGTTTTACAGGGCTACTTAGGTGGGTGGAACAATCAGTGCTGAAGCCCAGTAGTAGTATTTAATTTATATGCCCTGGGGTATGATTCACCACTCTACAAGGGACTTACAAGTAAATTAAATATGCCAGTTGTGAGTATACCAATGTTACCATGTTTGTAGGGGAGAAGCACGCATGGGAGAGCCATGCATTTTAGCAGTGATTAGCAGTGGTAAAGTGCTCAGATTACTAAGGCCAGCAAAAAGATACAGCAACAGAACAGGAGGGAAAGGCAGAGTCTGGGGTAAGACCACATTAAGGATGCCAAGTCTAACAGTTGACTTGCAAATTCTATTTGGCAACCTCTTATTGTTTCTAATACCCAGGCATCCCTTGTAATCGCTTTACAATTATTTTGAAATAGTCTTAATCTTGGTCCCATCTTTAAGGGGGTAAAAGCAGAATTTATCTTCATACATTGTGTTGAATTGGAAGACTATTTCCATCCTTTGCTAGAATATCTTCCAGACCTTCCCCTTGTGGGATAGAAACGGTCCTGGTTTCCTCTATTATGTCCATAACTCCCGCCTGGGTTGTATCCAGTAAACTGTGACTTAAAACTTGCTTGGCTGGAAGGTTGCCCACTCCCTCCAGCCTGTCCAGAAAACCTATTTTTGTAAAAAAAAAAAAGAACTCTGTTCATGTTAAAATGTGCCTTGTCTAAACTAGTGAAAGTCTGCATGAACTTTCCCAAAGACTTCAACGCGTTTTCAGCAAATAAAAGGCCTTTGGCATCTTCACTTAACTCTTTCTGCCAATAGTCCTGCATTGGCATTTCCCAAAAAACAAATAGGGCCTTACACTAGCCTCTTTGCAGATCTATATTTAGGTCCTTCCCTTTAATATAGGAGTCTTCTATTACGTCAAACATTCTAGCTAAATGTCCAAGCACATCTAATAGCCTGTCATGGCATTGTTTATGGGATCTCTCTAAACCTTTTCTTTGGGATCTCCCCATTTTAAATAAGTAATTAACTCCGGACCTAGGTTTGTAGTCATAGTAACTTTATCCTCAAATATTGGCCGAGAACATTCTGAGCGCATAATATTTTGCTCATCGCTCTCCAAAGGTCTCCTGAGCCGATTCCGAATATACTCAGCGTTGTGGTCTAAGGGCCACCAGTCTTTGCCTCTGGGGTGTCTAATATTACGAGGATTAAAAAGATTTTGCCACATTGGGTCTTTCAGTGTTTTGCATGCTTTGGATTTGTCATTCAACATATTTCCAAATTCTTCATCAATATTTTCATCATAACTTAGGTCTAAAACATATTCATCCACATTAGACGTTTGAGCTCTTGCATCATTTTCATCTGATGACCTGTCATTTGCTGTATGAAACTGCTTCTCATGTGTGCTGATTCGGACACCTTCCCTCTCTGAGTCGCATAAGATTCCTTTCTTCTTGGAAGATGCTTCAATATGCTTCCTTTTCTTTAAACTTTTACCACCAGGGCCTCTAACACCTCCCTTATCCACAGAAATGGAGAGAAATTCCTCATCGTCTACATTCTTTAATTGTCTTTTCCCCGGTAATGCGTCTTTTGCAGAAAGTTGTACAGCATTACCTAATGCCTCAGATATTATTTTTCCTATTAAAGCAACGTTTCAGGAGCAACTACCTGCTGCGCATGGACTCGTCAAGTGCCCTTGATGTCAACAGTTAAAAGACACTGTAAGACAAATGACCCGAGGCGTTAAATATTCTGCAATTGGGAAAAAGTGGCGCCACCTCCAGTCACAATCTGGAACACGGAGCCACTCCAACACTTAAAACACTAATCGGACAGGCCACATACAATCTGCCTTACAAGAGGGTCTGATTAAAAAATATTGAATTCTATGTCAGGACCGGAGGCTTCGGATTATGCTTTCTCTCTCTTTACTGCAAAACTCAGCAGCCAATTAAATTCAACAAAACAAAGAACTACATTTCCCATAAAACCCAGTAGTTCGTGTCCACCAATCATAGGTGACCTGTCCATGTAAGTGACTCTCTCAGCATAGTCCTTCCTCTTTCTTTGCTGCTGCAGCCAAGAGATAAGTGCATTCCCCAATCACTGTACTTTATTCATTTGTATTGATTATTTGTGTAATTGTCTGCACAGAGTTGAGCGGGAGCAGGCTCTAAACGCGCCGCGTGCATTCCCGGCGCAGCGCGCCCTTATTTTAAATAATTTTTCTTTTCCCTTTTTGACGAGACAAAGGGCTTGGCATTTGCCGGTGGGCGTGTTCGTGCTTTAGTGTAGGAGTCGTTTCGACTCCTAGACCGCGGCGCGCGCTAAGAGGACAAGTCCTCTTTTTATGCTTATGTGCGCGCATGCGCCCTCCTCGTTCCTTCTTTCAGAAAGAGAACGAGGTGTGAGCTGCGCATCGGGAGGCTCTAGAAAAGCTATTTTTAGCTCGTCTCTCCTCCCAAAAGCAATCTTGAGCCCTGGAACGCCCGCTGGTGCGATTTTAACATTTAAGGCTTTGCCGAGGGGAAAAGCAGGAGCTCCCTCCACATTTAAACATTTGTTGTGACAATAATACAAGCATTTATACATAAATCAATTGCAAATTGCCCAAATTCCTGCTGGGAAATACTATTCCCCGTGATCTCCCCCATATCCTCTGTTCCTATGCCGTACTACGCTGGAGAGGATGATTTCTATCAGGACCAACCTGAATTTACGGATGGCCATATGGAGGACTCCGTGAATCAGGCTCTTATCAACGCGCTAAAACCTTTCGCTCAGCCCTTGAGACACTTTGGGCAGCGTGAATTGAGGGGTCGCCCTCTAATGGATGCTGGTTCGCAGTCCGACAAGCTACCTGATCTGGCTATGTCCCAGGGAGCCTGAAAAAGACCATTGTCGTCAGCCGATATCTTAGCAAATATGGTAGCATCAGTGATGCAAGATCACGGCTATGACGTTTATTCATCTCTAGACACGGCAGAAGGTAGCAGAGAAGCCTCTGCTAGACCAGACGGCCTTTCTTCCTCTGCTCAGTCTTCCGGCTCAGACCAAGATCAGGAAGACCCCAAACCAACAGGGAAGCGTAAACGCAAATCCCATAATACGCAGGATCGTGGCTCTTCCTACTGCAACCTTTCCTTTGATCCTGATAGTATAATTCACCCCAGATCCACAGAATGGCTCCCATGTGAAGAGGTAGCTCAGTACGTCCAAGATTATATTTGCAAAGGGTTTGACCCTGAAGTTAGGAACACCCTGCGTTCAGAATGTCCCCGTCCTTCGCTGCGGGGCAAGGTAACAGAGACTCCGGATCTTGACCCAAATATGGAGACTTTCATGCGAAAACTTTCCAAGGATCCTAAAAAAGGTCTGGATCGCGCCTGGAAGAACTGTCAAGACAGACTTCTTGATATCTCTGATCCCCTCACGAAGATCCTTGAGTTAGCCGTCCAAGCTAAGGAGTCTGAGTCTTCATTGGACCCTCAGACAATTTTAGAGTGGGCTCAACGAGCAATCTGTCTCCTGGGAAATGCGAACTGCGCCATATCTACGGAATGCAGACGCTCATTCCTCATGAGAATTGATCCTAAATTGGCAGATTTAGCCCCCAGCGACGCAGGCCCTGCAGCTACTGGCTTACATTTTGGTGACACTTTTGTGAAGGATTTGGGGAAGTATGTTGCCACTTTTTCTGCCTTGGATAAGGGTCAGTCCTCTATGAGGAAGATGTTTAATAGAGGCCTTTTTGCCAGGGCAGGACGCTTTAGAGGCCGAGCGCCGGGCCGTGGCTTCAATCAGGCCTCAGGCAATTACAATCAGCAAGGACAAGGATACTATTCCAGGTCTGAATTCTACCCCCCTGCAGAGGTAGAGGCCACGGTTACGCCAACTCCGCCGAAGGGCCCTCCACAGGTGAGAATTATTCCTTTTTCAGAGGTTGTTCCGGGAGGGAGATTGAAAGATCATTTAAGCGCATGGGAACAGATATCTCAAGATCCATGGATCCTTCAGACTGTCCAAGGTTACAGGATAGAGTTTTATGCCCCTCCTCATCAAACAAACTTTCCTCGTCCTCTCACTTTTTCCCAAACAGATGGACGATTACTCCAAAAACACGCCATTTGCCGTTCCGATCCACATCCAAAAGGGTTTGTAAGATCGATCTTTCTAGTTCAGAAAAAAGGAGGTGGCTCCCGGTTAGTTCTCAATCTGAAGGAATTCAATTGCTGGGTGGTCTACCGTCATTTCAAGATGTAAGGCATCCATCTTTTAAGAGACCTTCTGTTAGGGGGAGATTTTCTAGTACGGTTGGACCTAAAGGATGCTTAAATTTCGGTTCCCATCTTCGAGCCTCATCAACGGTTCCTCCAATTCTGTTGGCGGGAGACTTGGTAAGAATGCTGCATCCTTCCTTTCGGTCTTTCATCCGCTTCTTGGTGTTTTACCAAAGTATTAAGACCAGTAGTTCAGCTACTCAGAGAAAGGGGCGTTCGTCTCATTATTTATTTAGACGACATTCTGATCATGGCTCAATCGGAGGAGTCAGTCCTCCTGCA
Source organism: Pleurodeles waltl (assembly GCF_031143425.1). NCBI lineage: Eukaryota > Metazoa > Chordata > Amphibia > Caudata > Salamandridae > Pleurodeles > Pleurodeles waltl. The sequence goes on from NC_090437.1 coordinate 656,201,606, forward strand.
CCTTTCATGGACGGTTCAACTCCTGCAGGACCTAGAATTACTGATCAACTTAGACAAATCAGTGCTAACCCCATCCAAGGTTGTAGAATTCTTAGGGTTTCAGGTAGACTCCATCAAAGCGCAATTATTTTTACCTCTAGCAAAGAGGAAATCCATCAAGAAAGAATTGAGGAGAGCCCTTGCCTCTCAGACTATATCATTGAAGACCCTAGCACGTCTAGGTTAGCGCACATGGATGCCTGGAACGGCAGAGCCATCTTTGCCTCGAGTCCAGAGATAATTATAGAGTCGGATGCCAGCCGGTGGGGCTGGGGAGCCCGTTGCGGCTCAGTTCAGACCGGGGGTCATTGGTCCCAGGACGAATTATCCCTTCACATCAATTGTCTGGAACTTTTAGCTGGAGCATTTGCTATTCGATCCCTGTCTCCGCAGCAGGGGAAATGTTGTATTCTTCTTCGGATGGACAACATTTCAGCAGTTCAATACATCAACCGTCTGGGCGGGACCAGGTCCCAGACACTAGTGGAGATTGCGAAAGAGTTTTGGCAATTTTGCCTTCTCCATCACTTATCGGTGACGGCGGAATATATTCCAGGCCGAGCAAATCTCATTGCGGACTGGAATTCTCGATTCCTCAGGGATGGCAGCAACTAGAGGCTGGATCCTCTGATATTCAACAAGTTGAACTCTCTTTGGGGTCCTTGTGGGGTAGATCTGTTTGCCTCCAGACTCAACGCTCAACTGACATGTTTCTTCAGTTGGAGACCGGACCCTTTGGCGGCCGGGACAGATGCGTTTCTTCAGTCTTGGGAGTCGGGGGTACTTTATGCGTTTCCCCCATTCATCATGATTCAGAAAGTACTCTCTCAGGTGAGGAGACAGAGGGCAGAATTGATTTTAGTGATGCCCATCTGGAAGGCTCAACCTTGGTTCCCTTTGGCAATGTTGATGTCATGCGCCGCCCCTGTGGCGATTCCGCAGGACTCTCGACTATTGTTAGATCCGGTGGGATCTCCCTATCCACTGATATGGAGGGATCAGTTAGCCCTCATGGCGTGGAGAATTTCCGGAGACGCTGGCAGGTGCCGGGAGTTTCGGACAACGCAATGTTCTTCTTGTCCCAATCTTGGGCTCCTTCCACTCACAAACGATATCAATCTGCCTGGAAGAGATGGGTGCAATCAACAAGATATTGATCCCATGGGGTCGTCCATTGTTATGAGTGTCAATTTTCTGTCAGAGCTAGCTTCGCAGGGCCTAGCCTATAGAACCATTAATAACTTCAGATCAGCGATTCAGCGGGTCATCCCCATATAGAAGGCAAACTAACTGGGGTACACCCGTTAGTGTGTAAGTTACTTCGAGGAATTCACATGGTGGCCCCTCCTCAACCCAAATATTCCTCCCTGTGGGATGTAGATATTGTTTTAAAGCATTTGAAATCATGGCCATGCAATGAGGATCTTTCACACAAGCAGCTTTCAGCGAAGTTGACCATTCTGTCATGTTTGTTATCATGTCGCAGAGTGTCGGATGTGCGAGCTCTGGATTTGGCAGGTTAGAGTATTTACTCCTTCAGGAGTTTCATTTACTATTTCCAGTCGTAATAAGACTTGTTCTAGAAGTGTTTCATATCCAGCTTTTCCTCATCACCAAAAGTTATGTATTGTAAGATGTTTAAAAGCTTATGAGGAACGTACTAGAGAAGTATGCCAACATTTTCAGGGCCAGTTGTTGATTTCCTTACATAAGCCTTTTGGTCCTGTTTTAGCAGGGACGTTAGCACGCAGGGTCCGCTGGATCCTACAAGAAGCTGGCATAGATGTTTATCAATTTGGGGCACATTCTGTCAGGGGAGCAATGGCATCTAAGTCATTCTCAAATGGTTCTTGTTTAGAGGACATTCTGAGAGTGGCAGATTGGTCATCAGACTCTACATTTAAGGTCTTTTATCATAAGCCGATTGTTGATGTGGTGTCGAATGTTGTAAATCAGCTTTGAACTAGCATAATCCGAAGCCTCCGGTCCTGACATAGAATAAAAAAAATTCTAGCTATCGCGTCAAGAATTTTCAATTCTATTAAGGACCCGGAGGCGAGGATTATCCCTCCCATGGATAAAATATCTGCTATATTTTCTTGTCTGGTGAATAAAAAGTTTATTGTAATACTTTGATTTTACAGTTTTGACATACCCACCCTAATGATGTAAGTGATTTATTCAATTCCGTGAATATTATTATGGCTTACTCTTTTTCCTAGGTTCGGAAATCAAGGGCGTTTGATCATGTTTGGATCTTTCAGTTTCGGTTCAGTTGAATCTGTGGAATGCTGATATGGCGGTGTTCAATTGTCGAAAGGCTGTTCTGCTCTAGGAGAGACGTTTGGATGAAGGTTCCGGAGTGGCCAGTTTCGGTTCCAAGTAATCTTATGGTTCATTGCAAAGAAAGAGGAAGGACTATGCTGAGAGAGTCAGTTATATGGACAGGTCACCTATGATTGGTGGACAGGAACTACTGGGTTTTATGGGAAATGTAGTTCTTTGTTTTGTTGAATTTCATTGGCTGCTGAGTTTTGCAGTAGTGAGAGAGAAAGCATAATCCTCGCCTCCGTGTCCTTAATAGAATTGAAAATTCTTGAAGCGATAGCTAGAAAACGTTTTACTCTCCCCAAGGAACTTTCGTATAACACATTAGTAGGACCAACAGAAGAAACCCTTCATATATTTACCTTTTGCAATTAAAAAATATATATACAAGGCAACTGTTGTGATTGTACATGGCATGCTTAGTGACTAAGCTAGGAAAATGTAGAGGGTATTATGACGTCAGTGGATTCTGTCTAGAATCCTAGTGCGTGGCAGAACGGATAGTGACAATTATTGCAGAGACGCTTGGAGGATCGTATAAGACGTGCCTGCTTGCTATGTTATGTGTCAGGGTCAATTTATACAATAAACTTTTTTTTCAAGAGTAACCATGTTGGGGTCATCTTAACAAAATTGGTGATGATCTTCAGCAACTTCTGTGACCCTGACGCTTACAACTGCAAGGACTCATGTAACCTATTGAACAGCAAGGCAAGCAATTAAAGAGCTATTTACTTTGCGGAATTCAATCCTCCTTAAAATAACTTTGCTGTAGTATCACCAGGTTTTGGACAGAAAAGAAAAACTGTAAGTAAAGCTTGTTTTATTTGCCGTTTGGTTTTGCAGACACAACACTTGAATGAGGCACATCATTGAACTGCAGCATCATTGAAACGCATGAGCATGCTTACACTTCATTGAATAGCAGAGTCATTGAAACGCATGCACACACTCACATAAAACACACGCGTATGTAACTTCCTTGGTTATCGCTTTGTTTTTTGCATTTAAACATAGCTGTACGGGTGTATTAAAAGAAGTGAAGAATTTGAAGTGAACGCTCTTCAAGCTTATCAACGCTCTAGTTGTTATTTTTAACAAGATCCTTCCAGACAGAATGGAATACGCTAAGCAAACTCAGTGACACACACTTACGTTTTTGTGTGTTACTTCCATCAATCTAGTGAAACGCACACTGTTTTGGCATGCTTACAATATAATCAGTGCAACACACTTATATAATATTATTTGTCTGTTCATTTTCATCAGCTATCAGTGATACTGATGACGCAGAAAAAGAAAGACTAACAAATATTCATTTATCATATAACAAAATCGTATAAGGTAGTGTGATTTTAGCAAAGAAAAGTAATGTTGGTGGGAAATTGTGCCCACGAGGTAGTTCGCCATTATTATAAACAAGCCTAATTAATCATGAAGAATTGACAAATGTAGTAATCCTTCATAATTGCAAATGTATTCTATGATTTTCTTGTTGAAACTGTTTATGCTTAGCTTAAATTTAGCAGAGGCTTTGGCCTAGTTGCCTGGTCTCAAATTTAACTGCGTGGTTTTCACTTGTATTAACAAAGACATATTATTTTACTTTAAGGTTGTATTTTTCCAGTAGAGGTGACTAATACACTTATCTCAAGGTTTCATTCTAGGCTAGCTTCATCCCCTTTGAAGCAAGATCAGCTTCTGCAGGTGCAGACAATAAAAGCTCTGATATAGAATGAATTGGCAAACTTTGTTGCAACTTGTGTTCCAAGGCTCCAAGGACACCTTATGCATAAATGAGTACTAGGAGAAGGACACTATTCATTGGTCAAAAGGAAGCCACCCTATGAACCCTCCAATGGAAGACCCTGAAGAATTTGGAACGTTTCTTACTTAAACCCACCGGACAAAGAGAAGTCAGCCATTTTTCTTCGATGCCATTTTTAAGCCTGATTCAAGACGCCATTTTAGAATGACCCTTTGATGCCTTTTCTCTTTTGCAGAGAAAGAGACTTTAAAGAATTCTCCCCCTAGAGACTTTAACTTTAATTTTGCCCCGTCCTGTCCATGCAGTGACGTTTGCCCCACTCTCCTTGCTGCTGCAAAGAAACTTGCTTTAACTTTGCCCCTTTGAAATCTGCCCCATGCTGATCGAACCGGTACCTGAAGGACGAAGACTTACTTTGAATGCTGATTGTATTTGGTAAATATGAAAGGATAATTGTATTATGCATTGTGTTTTCCTTCTTAGGTACCAACTGCTTGTTTTGATAGGGCCCAAGCTAGAAGTTTTCTAAATTTGTGTTGACTAAATTTGTTTTGCATGAAGCCCCACATGCCAATGCTAATTAGAGGCTAGTCGAGGTATTCATTTGATGCACCATGCTAAATTGAAATCTTGTTATGCTGACCGATGTATGCAATTAGTCAAATTCAGTTGCTTATATTAGTGATTTGCATTGCTATAACTGAGTGCATTATAATCCAGATTTTGCGTAGATTGCGTTTCTTCCGTCGCTATGGACAGCTAGTAATGTTCGTATACGTATATCATTTGATTCTGAGACTTACTTATATTGTGCTAGCTTTGTTAATATAGGGAAATAAACTCATTACCTTTTAATAAACTGGTGTGGTTATTCATGACTGAAAGGTCATGGCGTGTCAAAATACTGTTGGTTATTGATTCCTAATGTGTTGTTTTTGATCTACTAATTGAATATTGGGTATTGATTAAAATGGTTATTGATTATTGATTCAAGTGATCTGACTTTTCTTGGATGAGGAGAGCCCAACCCGGTTAAAAGCTTCACCGACCTCCAGCTTGTCCAAGTACAAGTAATTTATAAAGATTGGATGCGCTATCAATACGCACACTTCATGTTGTGTGTCATTGATTATTTTCACACCTTAATTATGTCAACGATTACTAATTTAGATTTAAACATTTTCTGTCAGTGCATTGAATAAAAAAACTATACAAGAAGTTCACAGGGGATCATGGTGGTCGGCTGAAAAAGGGCGGCTGGGAGCTCCCTAGATCCTGGGCAACCCTACTAAGTTTGGTATGGCACGTCTTCCGGTTCTTTTTAAAAAAATAAAGAGAATCTCACCAGTTTCCGTTGTGAGTTTGTGATAATCCACGCATGCGAGCATTGGAGGCGGGGCCAGAGATGGGCAGAGCTCCGTCAGTGAGGCAGTGAGGAGCAAACAATCACGAAGCAGTCTGGAGCTTGTGTCAAGGGAGACGCTTCTCGTCCCGGTGCGACTTCCAGGGGGCAGGAGGTACGAGAAGCACCATTTTTCTGGGAGAAGCAAAACACAGAAATTGGGGAAAATTGCGGGCCAAGAGCTCGGAGGAGTCCTGATATGATGCCAGCCCGCACCCAAGCGTGGGCATGTGCTGAGAAACCCCTCTCAGTCCCAGCCCTTTGACCACAAAAACTGTATAAAGGTAAGGAGGGAGTCCCACCAATTCTTTCTCAGAGTTAGAGAGCGGGGGCCCCCCCACGAAAGTCTCTGAGGTTTTGGGGCCATTCTCAAAGAACTAAGAGGGGTAGGAGTGGGCTAATTAGTGGCAACAAAAGGAATAGCGACTGCTTTGAAAGTTAGCAGGCTAATACTAATTGTAGTAAGAAAAACGCAAACACAAGTATTCCCACTGTGTATAAAAGGAAGGAAATTATTCCCTTAGAAGTTTCAAGGATTGCCAAGCCACTGCATTCTTTTTTTAATACTCTTCCCAGGGGTGCCAGGGGTGCTGAGGTTTTAAAAGAAGTTACTGCTCTCAACTATGGAGGATACAAGACAGGTGAATACTTTCACATAGGCAAATAGGCAAGAGATTCTGCAACTAAAGGCTGGAGAGAAAGTCTTGCACGATAAATTAGAAATCCTGGAAAACAATATGAGAAGGAACAATATCAGGTTGCTGAATGTTCCAGAGGGGGCAGCATGGGGCAATATCAAAGGATATGTCATATCTTTAATTAGAGATTCTAACCCCATACTAAGATATCTTAATCTAGAAGAGGATATGCAAAGAGTTAATCGAGACCCCTTTAAGAAAATCGCAGCCAGAAAAAACCCTAGGAAAATACCGATACATTTTGGAACATATTCCATTAAAGAGAGGATCTTCTCAGAAGCTCTTAAAGTTAGTAGCTTCTCGAAGGGGGACTGGTCCTACTGTATAAGATACAATGTGTTGAGGGCTACACTAGACAGGCATTAGGAACCGGGAAAGTATGTCCAAGAGCTTAGGTCTTTGGGGTCAACGGTTCAGATGCGGTTCCCAGCAGTACTTAGAATTATGTGGAATAATAAAATGCACAACTTCAAGGGACCCAAATGAAGTTTGTACCCTTTCGGGGCAGATTAAGGCATCACGGTAACGTATATAATTTTTGGTTGGACAGTGGAAAAGAGAGCTCATCCGGGGGCAACTTTTCTGTTTCCCCCAATTAAAGAATGCAGGGCTTCTGGGGATGGGGTGAGGTTGGGCGAGGGGGTTTTGGAGTCCTTAAAATTTTGGTTGGTTCTTTTTCCACAGGGTGTGGGAGCATACAGGAAAAACTTTTAAAAATGAGTCCTCAGTGCTTGGCAGACACTGAAAATCGCGACGAGTGCACCCGTCGCACACCAGCAACTCCGCCGGCTCCATTCGGAGCCGGCATCCTCGTTGCTGGTGCTTTCCCGCTGGGCGGGCGGGCGGCCTTTTGGCGGTCGCCCGCCAGCCCAGCGGGAAAGCCAGAATGACCGCCGCGGTCTTTTGACCGCGGTGCGGTCTTCTGGCGGGGGAACTTTGGCGGGCGGCGGAGTTGGAATGACCCCCAAAATGGGTAGACCAATGTGTGAGTACTACTCAATCCTGTGTGGTTAAATGAGTTGTGATCCTCTTTAAAAAATCTATGAGGGCAACTGTAGGTAATGTTATTGCGGATTCCAGAGGGAGCTGGCTGATTGTTGAAGCACAATTATAGGGACCTGGTTCACGATAGCCCCAGAACAGATGACTGGGTACCCTTCCAAGCCCTATATCACCATATATTAACTTCAAAACATTCAGTCCTGCTAGGGTGTGATTTTAATGTCCCACTGGACCCAGTTTTGGATAAGTCTACCCCTAGAGGCACTGTGAACTAACCTAAAACAAGAACATGGGTGAAGTAGGCAATGGAAGATCTGGGCCTAGTAGATATTTGGCGTTGGAAGGGTGGAGTTGGTTCAAGATTTACTTTTTATAATAAGAAATATGGTCACCATTCCAGGATTGTACACAGAAATTTGTGTGGGAAAGTTAAATATGTTGGGCACGCCCCAGAACACCTATCTGACCACTCTGCGGTGAAACTTCACTTTAACCTTGATAAACCAATCACCCACCTTAGGTGGACGGTGAACCGGATTTTGTTTTTGGATGAACTGATTATTGAATGCTTAAAGGGAGACACTAAAGAGTTTTTTTTGCTGTAAACTATGGGTTTACTACTCGACAGGTAGTTTGGGATGCTTAAATGGCCTATATAAGAGGGAGGCTAATTAATGTGGCAGCCTATAGACATAAAGAAGAATGGGAACAGGTAGGATATTTTCAGTCCACTATATCTGCCATACAAGAGCTCAACTTAAGATTCAGGTGTCCTTGGCTAAACAACAATTAATCACCTTGGATGCCCAGATGAAGAGGGCCAGGGAAGATCTGGAGATTTTCTTAAAAACAAAAAATAGGAGAAGGAGAAAAGTAGTCGGTTTGCACATTACAAGTATGGGGAAGAATGTAGCAAGCTTTTGGCATGGAAAACAAAAGTAGAACTCACAAAAAACTGCATCACATCCATTAGAAATTAAGTCTTAGGGTGTTATTGTACATGGGACTCTGAGATAGAAAATGCTTTTACTTCTTTTTTTCGAAAGTTATATACAGAGGATTCTGTGGCATCGAAGGATCAGATTAGGGTCTTCCTGGGCATCATTCACCTCACTGGGCTAGATGGAACATAACAACATGAGTTGGAAGCAAAGATAGATATGGAAGACATACATGAAGCAATAAAGAGCTTAAAAAGGGGAAAAGCACTTAGCCCTAAGTCTTTCTTGAGGGTACATAGATGCCGCAATCATGGGATGAGGCCACTATTAGCTTGATTTTGAAACCTAAAAAAGACCCGGCACAGTGTAAGTCATATAGACCCATTTCATTATTGAACTCAGATTATAAAAGTTACACATACATTCTATCTAAGAGGCTTGAACGGGTGGTCAGTACTTTGGTGCATGAAGATAAGGGCTTTTTTTAAGGGGAGACAGCTTTATGAGTTAATACATTGTTTATTAGGCACTATAGATCTGGCACTTCAGAATGATTCTCCCTTAGCGGTCCTTACTTTTGATACTGCTAAAACATTTGATCGAGTCAGCTGGCCCTTCCTACAAAAGGTAATAGAAACCTATAAGTTTGGGGTTCTCTAGGGCAGTAAGTGCTTTATATAAGAATACAGTGGCCAGAATACTGATTAATGGCAATTTGTCACAGCAATTCAAGATTGGGCAAGGGACTCGTCAGGGCTACCCGCTTTCCCCGCTTCTTTTCAAACTGTGTATTGAACCTTTGGCTATAAAGATTAGGAGGAATATCAATATTTTGCCTTTCCAAAGTAGAAGATGGGAGAAGAAAGTTGCACTGTATGCGGACGACCTAATTATATATATTAGAGATGTAGCTGGGTCCCTCCCCTACATATTAATCTCTTTAGAGGAATTTGGGAGGGTGTCACGCTATTCTGTCAACCAGCAGAAGACAGAAATTATGTGCTGGAATATCACCTATAACAGCCCTATAGTTAAACAGGAGATAAAATATTTGGGAGTACAGATAACAGCTAATCTGGAGAAGGTCGCCCAGGTCAATTTTAACAAGGTACAAGTCGATACAAAGAAGCTCCTAAAGACATGGGCCAGCCTCCCATTATCCCTAATTGGTAGATCAAATATTCTAAAGATGATTAGCCTACCATAGTTTACTTTCTTATTTAATACAATCCTTTTAGAGTTTAAGTCTGGTTGGTTCAAGTAGTTAGAGGGGGACCTGACCTCTTTCGTGTGGGTATCTAGGGGAGTCTGCATTGCCTGGAAGAAGCTGTGTAAGAAGAAAGAGCATGGGGGGATCCTAACCCCTGACTTCTACACATATTATCTTGCATTCCAGCTAAAACATATAAGGGGGGTTACTGAATGACATCCTTAGTTTCACCCCTCTTTTTTAGGGCAATGACCAAACATCTTCAGGAGACAGGAGACCACCTCTTATTCAAATTTGGCCACCCAAAATATTTTAAGACGGTCCGGTTAAATACTTTTACTGCAGCTTGCAAAATATGGATTCAAGTTCAGCGTGCCCTAGGGGTACCATATTACAGCAGCTTGGCTCCTATTTGGGACTCACCAGGCACCCCGGAGTGTCTCCAAGATAAGTTATTGATTCCCTTGCAGGAAAAGGGGGTGGTGAAGTGGGGACAAATCATAGAGGGTTACACTCTTTTATCTTGATTCACACTTATGGAGCAAGTGGGAGGTTCGATCTCTAAATTTAAGTACTATCAGTTGGTGAACTGGGCAAGTACCCTGTCAACGGAAGGGACAGGGAAGAGCACTTGGGAGAAGAGACTGCTTTAGAGACCCGCAAGAGGTTGCTTTATGATATTGGATGCTCATAGAGGCAGGGAAAGAGTCTCCCTCCCTTCCAGAAAAGAAGTGGGGAAAGGATTTACCAGCTCTGGATGTGATCAACCTCTGGCAAGTATCGATGTCCACACTCTGGTTTACAGTTAAATCTGCCTCCTTAAAGAAAAAACTGCCCTTGCTGTAATGAAAAGAGGGCGTGCCCCAGGCTCGGAGAGTTTTGGCAAGATGTGGGTAAGGTTCTTATGGATGTAATCAGCCCAGAAGTCAAGGTAAGCCTCTCGATGATAATTGTTGGGGTGTTTACTGGAGAAGTGCAAAGCAAGAAACTTACCAGACACCAAAGACATCTGCTGTTTGTGCTAACACTTTTAGCCTGACAGGAAATCTGCTTGAAATGGGCCCTACCCTTGGTCCCCACCATACAAGAATGGCTGATAGCGATTAATAATGTGTGCCGTCTAGAACATAGTGGCCCTCCCAGCACAAGAAATAAGTTCTTGTCACTTTGGGAAAATGGCTATAAAGAGATAGGTCTCCTTGTTAGATTATTGGCTAGTTGGAATCTAACAATAAGATTCCAATGAATAAGAACTTCCACAAGGCCTTCTTTTGTCACGAGACTGTCAGCTGAGCGGTCTCCTTATTTTAATGTGCTTGTGACGTGAAAGCACTGGCAGAAATTGCCCTTGTCTTGGGCAGCCTGTGGCAGAAGGGAGTGGCATAGGGGGTGCCTCACTTTGTTGGAGCTTCCCATCTGTGCTGCACCTTTGCTGTCCCCTTAGCCCGAGTGGAATATCATGATGACAAACAAAAAAAAAGAAATTTCTCTGACAATTTTTGGGGCAGGAGTGACTGTCTAAATTAACACTACTATGGCGTCTGGAAGCTTATGGAACCTATCCCCACCTCAACCATTTTTGCCTCTGACAGGAAAATAATTGACTGGTTAGTAGAGTGGGAAAATGGGAAAGATTCTCAAAATAAAGATGTTAGGGAAGGAAGAGAACAGACATCTACCATGCTAGAAAGGGACCGTCCAAATGGGAAAATAGAAGTGAGTAGAAATGGTCTTGAAAGTTCCGTATCAGAAAGTGCTAACATTTGTGAGAGCACTGATAGAAACATATGTTCACAAATGGAAGAGAAAGTCAGTAAATATGGACATATAATAAAGAAACCTAATAAACTATTAGACTATGCAATTAGACTATGCATGTAATTAAATCCTTTATATAGATTTTAATCTTAACTTGTGTATTAATGTGACAATAGATGTTATTAAGCTATAGTAAAAAAATGTCTAGCTTAAGCGTCAATAATTTTCAATTCTATTAAGGACACAGAGGTGAGGATTATGCTGTCTCTTCCTTTACTGACCTTTCACAGCAGCCAATAGTACAACAGTAAACAGAAAAAACTTCATATCCCATGAAACCCATTGACACATATCACATGTACCAATCACATAACGTGACCTGATAGTATAAACAGTCCTGACCCACAACATCACATCCTCTTTCTTTGTCCAACAGATAACAAATAAACCACATTCTTGAACTTCTTCTGTAGGTGATGGATCCGAACTTTACTCCAACTTTCCAGATTCTGAAGAATCCCTTCACCTAGGTAACTGGCCAAACCAAATATCCTACGAAACAATGAAATATCACTGTCGTTTTCCCCACCGATATCAAGATAAATAATCATTAATTCTTCTGATCAGATCCTAGGAGAAATACCCTCAGGAGAGTATACTCTACCAGACAAGTCCAAAGCCTTGACATCTGAAACCCGCGTGCAGGAAATTAAACACAGCAACATCGTCAACTTCGCTGAAAGTTGTTTGCGTGATAAAAATGTATTGCTAGGCCAGGAATCTATGAATTTTAACACAATATTCACATCCCATAACATCTTATATTTGGCCTGAGGAGGGTTAGAAAAACGAATCCCTCTCAATAACTTACAGATAAGCGGGTGCTCGCCCACAGGTTTGCCATCAATAGGATGTGACCAGCTGAAATAGCTGATCTAAAATTATTAACAGTCCTATAGGCCAAGCTTGATGAAGCTAATTCCGCAAAAAAATTAAGAATCAAATCAATACTTGACTCCAAGGGATTGATACTCCTTCCATTACGCCAACTAGACCATCTGCGCCATGCAGAAGCATATCTTTTGTGGGTACTGTAGGAGGCTGGACTGGCTTGTAGTGGGTACCAAGGGGTACTTACACCTTGCACCAGGCCCAGGTATCCCTTATTAGTGTAGAGGGGTGTCTAGCAGCTTAGGCTGATAGAAAAGGTAGCTTAGCAGAGCAGCTTAGGCTGAACTAGGAGACGAGTGAAGCTCCTACAGTACCACTAGTGTCACTTGCACAATATCATAAGAAAACACAATACACAGATATACTAAAAATAAAGGTACTTTATTTTTATGACAATATGCCAAAGTATCTCAGTGAGTACCCTCAGTATGAGGATAGCAAATATACACAAGATATATGTACACAATACCAAAATATGCAGTAATAGCAATAGAAAACAGTGCAAACAATGTATAGTCACAATAGAATGCAATGGGGGCACATAGGGCTAGGGGCAACACAAACCATATACTGTAGAAGTGGAATGCGAACCACGAATGGACCCCAAACCTATGTGACCTTGTAGAGGGTCGCTGGGACAGTAAGAAAACAGTGAGGGTTGGAAAAATTAGCCCACCCCAAGACCCTGAAAAGTGGGTGCAAAGTGCACCTAAGTGCCCCAAAGAGCACAGAAGTAGTGATAGGGGAATTCTGCAAGGAAGTCCAACACCAGCAATGCAACAACGATGGATTTCCTGACAAGAGTACCTGTGGATCAAGGGGACCAAGTCCAAGAGTCACGATCAAGTCGGGAGTGGGCAGATGCCCAGGAAATGCCAGCTGTGGGTGCAAAGAAGCTGCAACCGGATGGTAGAGGCTGTGGATTCTGCAAGAACGACAAGGGCTAGAAACTTCCCCTTTGGAGGATGGATGTCCCACGTCGTGAAGAGTCGTGCAGAGGTGTTTCCGTGCAGAAAGACCACAAACAAGCCTTGCTAGCTGCAAGGGTTGCGGTTAGGATTTTTGGATGCTGCTGTGGCCCAGGAGGGACCAGGATGTCGCCAATTGCGTGAGGAGACAGGGGGCGTCCAGCAAGACAAGGAGCCCACTCAGAAGCAAGCAGCACCGCAGAAGTGCCAGAACAGGCACTACGATGTGAAGTGAACCGGAGCTCACCCGAAGTCGCAAAGGAAGGTCCCACGACGCCGGAGGACAACTCAGGAGGTCGTGCACTGCAGGTTAGAGTGCCGGGGACCCAGGCTTGGCTGTGCACAAAGGAAATCCTGGAAGAGTGCACAGGAGCCGGAGTAGCTGCAAAACACGCAGTTCCCAGCAATGCAGTCTGGCGTGGGGAGGCAAGGACTTACCTCCACCAAACTTGGACTGAAGAGTCACTGGACTGTGGGAGTCACTTGGACAGAGTTGCAGAGTTCAAGGGACCTCGCTCGTTGTGCTGAGAGGAGACCCAGAGGATCGGTGATGCAGTTCTTTGGTGCCTGCGGTTGCAGGGGGAAGATTCCGTCGACCCACTGGAGATTTCTTCGGAGCTTCTAGTGCAGAGAGGAGGCAGACTACCCCCACGGCATGCACCACCAGGAAAACAGTCGAGAAGGCGGCAGGATCAGCGTTACAAGGTCGCAGTAGTCGTCTTTGCTACTTTGTTGCAGTTTTGCAGGCTTCCAGCGCGGTCAGCAGTCGATTCCTTGGCAGAAGGTGAAGAGAGAGATGCAGAGGAACTCTGATGATCTCTTGCATTCGTTATCTAAGGAATTCCCAAAAGCAGAGACCCTAAATAGCCAGAAAAGGAGGTTTGGCTACCTAGGAGAGAGGATAGGCTAGCAACACCTGGAGGAGCCTATCAGAAGGAGTCTCTGACGTCATCTGCTGGCACTGGCCACTCAGAGCAGTCCAGTGTGCCAGCAGCACCTCTGTTTCCAAGATGGCAGAGGTCTGGAGCACACTGGAGGAGCTCTGGGCACCTCCCAGGGGAGGTGCAGGTCAAGGGAGTGGCCACTCCCCTTTCCTTTGTCCAGTTTCGCGCCAGAGCAGGGCTGGGGGATCCCTGAACCGGTGTAGACTGGCTTATGCAGAAATGGGCACCATCTGTGCCCATGAAAGCATTTCCAGAGGCTGGGGGAGGCTACTCCTCCCCAGCCCTAACACCTTTTTCCAAAGGGAGAGGGTGTAACACCCTCTCTCTGAGGAAGTCCTTTGTTCTGCCTTCCTGGGCCAAGCCTGGCTGGACCCCAAGAGGGCAGAAACCTGTCTGAGGAGTTGGCAGCAGCAGCAGCTGCAGTGAAACCCCGGGAAAGGCAGTTTGGCAGTACCCAGGTCTGTGCTAGAGACTCGGGGGATCATGGAATTGTCTCCCCAATGCCAAAATGGCATTGGGGAGACAATTCCATGATCTTAGACATGTTACATGGCCATGTTCGGAGTTACCATTGTGACGCTATACATATGTTGTGACATATGTATAGTGCACGCGTGTAATGGTGTCCCCGCACTCACAAAGTCCGGGTAATTTGCCCTGAACAATGTGGGAGCACCTTGGCTAGTGCCAGGGTGCCCACACACTAAGTAACTTAGCACCCAACCTTTACCAGGTAAAGGTTAGACATATAGGTGACTTATAAGTTACTTAAGTGCAGTGGTAAATGGCTGTGAAATAACGTGGACGTTATTTCACTCAGGCTGCACTGGCAGGCCTGTGTAAGAATTGTCAGATCTCCCTATGGGTGGCACAAGAAATGCTGCAGCCCATAGGGATCTCCTGGAACCCCAATACCCTGGGTACCTCAGTACCATATACTAGGGAATTATAAGGGTGTTCCAGTATGCCAATGTAAATTGGTGAAATTGGTCACTAGCCTGTTAGTGACAATTTGGAAAGAAATGAGAGAGCATAACCACTGAGGTTCTGGATATCAGAGCCTCAGTGAGAAAGTTAGTCATAACACAGGTAACACATACAGGGCACACTCATGAGCACTGGGGCCCTGGCTGGCAGGGTTCCAGTGACACATACAACTAAAACAACATATATACAGTGAAATATGGGGGTAACATGCCAGGCAAGATGGTACCTTCCTACACAACCCCCCCCCCCCCCCCAAACGAAGGACAATAAGACTAGCCATGACCGGATGAGTCTTCATTGTCTAAGTGGAAATATCTGGAGAGTCCATCTGCATTGGAGTGGGTACTGCCAGGTCTATGTTCCACTGTATAGTCCATTCCCTGTAGGGATATGGACCACCTCAACAATTTAGGGTTTTCACCTTTCATTTGTTTTAGCCAAAGTAGAGGTTTGTGGTCTGTCTGAACAATGAAGTGAGTGCCAAACAGGTATGGCCTCAACTTCTTCAGTGCCCAGACCACAGCAAAGGCCTCCCTCTCTATGGCAGACCAATGCTTTTCTCTAGGGGTCAACCTCCTGCTGATAAAAGCAACAGGTTGATCCTGGCCCTCAGAATTAAGTTGTGATAAGACTGCCCCTACCCCTAATTCAGATGCATCAGTTTGGACAATTAATTTTTTGGAGTAACAGGGGCTTTTCAGGACAGGTGCAGAGCACATGGCCTGCTTCAGCTCCTCAAAAGCTTTCTGACAGTTTGCTGTCCATAATACCTTCTTAGGCATTTTCTTAGATGTGAGGTCATTAAGAGGGGCTGCAATGGAGCCATAGTTCTTTATGAACCTCCTGTAGTACCCAGTGAGGCCTAAAAAGGCTCTCACCTGAGTCTGAGTTGTAGGGGGAACCCAATCTATAATAGTTTGGATTTTCCCTTGAAGTGGTGCAATCTGTTCTCCACCTACCAGGTGTCCCAGATAAACCACTTTCCCCTGCCCTATCTGGCACTTTGAAGCCTTGATATTGAGGCCTGCCTTTTGCAGGGCCTCCAAAACTTTCCATAGGTGGACCAGGTGATCATCCCAGCTGGAGCTAAAGACAGCTATATCATCTAGATATGCTGCACTAAAAGCTTCCAGCCCTTACAGGACTGTGTTCACCAACCTTTGAAAAGTGTCAGGTGCATTTATCAATCCAAAAGGCATTACTGTGAATTGATAATGGCCTCCAATGGTTGAAAATGCAGTTTTTGCTTTTGCATCCTCTGATAACTTGATCTGCCAATACCCTGCAGTCAAATCAAAGGTGCTTAGATACTTGGCAGATGCCAGTGTATCTATTAGCTCATTTGCCCTGGGTATAGGGTGAGCATCAGTTTTGATTACCTGGTTGAGACCTCTGTAGTCAACACAAAATCTCATTTCCCTTTTACCATCTTTGGAATGAGGTTTTGGTACAAGTACCACAGGAGAGGCCCATGACTTTCAGAGTGCTCAACCACTCCCAGTTCAAGCATTTTCTGCACCTCTTGTTTTATGCAGTCTCTGACATGGTCAGGCTGCCTATAGATCTTACTTTCGACAGGCAAGCTGTCTCCAGTATCTATAGTGTGCTCACACCAAGAAGTGGTGCCTGGCACAGTAGAAAAGAGTTCAGAAAACTGACCCAGGAGATTTATGCAGTGGTCTTTCTGCTCAGCAGTAAGACAATCTGCCAAAACTACACCTTCTACTAGAGCATCTTGTTCTGTGGAAGAGAAGAGATCAGGGAGAGGGTCACTCTCTTCTTCCTGTCCTTCATCTGTTGCCATGAGCAGGGAGAGATCAGCCCTGTCATAGAAGGGTTTCAGGCGATTGACATGGAGCACCCTAAGGGGACTCCTGGCAGTGCCTAAGTCAACCAAGTAGGTGACTTCTCCCTTTTTCTCAACAATACTGTGGGGTCCACTCCATTTGTCTTGGAGTGCTCTTGGGGCCACAGGCTCCAAGACCCACACTTTCTGCCCTGGTTGGTACTGAACCAAAACAGCCTTCTGGTCATGCCATTGCTTTTGGAGCTCTTGGCTGGCCTGAAGGTTTTTACTGGCCTTTTTCATGTACTCAGCCATCCTAGATCTTAGGCCAAGTACATAGTCCACTATGTCTTACTTTGGAGCTTTTAAAGGTTGTTCCCAACCCTCCTTCACAAGTGTTAGAGGACCTCTTACAGGGTGTCCAAATAGGAGTTCAAAGGGGCTGAAGCCCACTCCTTTTTGGGGTACCTCCCTGTAAGCAAAAAGGAGGCAAGGTAACAGGATATTGTATCTCCTGCAGAGTTTTTCAGGGAGTCCCATTATCATTCATTTGAGAGTTTTATTAAACCTCTCAACCAGTCCATTTGTTTGTGGATGATAGGGTGTGGTGAACTTGTATGTCACACCACATTCTTTCCACATGGCCTTTAAGTAAGCAGACATGAAATTGCTTCCCCTGTCTGATACCACCTCTTTTGGGAAGCCTACCCTGGAAAAGATTCCCAGGAGGGCCTTTGCCACTGCAGGAGCTGTAGTGGTCCTTAGAGGAATTGCTTCAGGATATCTGGTGGCATGGTCCACTACCACCAAGATAAACCTATTGCCTGAAGCAGTAGGAGGGTCAAGGGGGCCAACTATGTCAACCCCTACCCTTTCAAAGGGAACCCCAACCACAGGTAGTGGAATAAGGGGTGCCTTTGTGGTGCCACCTGTCTTGCCACTGGCTTGACAGGTTTCACAGTACTTACAAAATTCCTTTGTGTCCTCTGACATTCTAGGCCAATGAAACAAGGAAACAAGCCTGTCCCAAGTTTTCATTTACCCTAAATGTCCAGCTAAGGGAATGTCGTGGGCTAGAGTTAGGAGGAACTTTCTATATTCCTGAGGAATCACCAATCTCCTGGCAGCTCCAGGTTTTGGATCCCTTGCTTCAGTATACAAAAGGTTGTCCTCCCAGTAAACTCTGTGAGAGTCACTGACATCCCCATTTGCTTGTTTGACAGCTTGCTGCCTTAGACCCTCTAGTGTGGGACAGGTATGCTGTGCCACACTCAGCTCCTCCCTGGCAGGCCCCCCTTCACCCAAAAGCTCAGCAGTGTCTGCTTCCAGCTCCTCTGGTGTAGGTTCTGCACAGGGTGGAAATTCTTCTTCCTCAGAAGTTGAATCCACTGTAGAGGGAGGGATAGTAGGTAGTGTTTTACCTTTACTAACCCTAGCTTTAGGGAGCACTTGCTCCATTCTTCCAGGATCCAAGTCACCCTGTCCTTTTTGCTTTTTGGCCTGAGCTCTGTTTAAAGCAAAAATATGCCCTGGAATGCCCAGCATTGCTGCATGAGCCTCCAACTCCACTTCTGCCCAAGCTGATGTCTCTAAATCGTTCCCTAGTAGACAGTCTACAGGTAAATCTGAGGCAACCACAACTTTCTTTGGACCCGTAACCCCCCCCCCAGTTGAAATTCACAACAGCCATGGGGTGGCTAAGAGTGTTGTTATGAGCATCAGTCACTTGGTACTGGTGACCAAGTAGGTGTTGTTCAGGGTGGACCAGTTTCTCTATTACCATTGTAACACTGGCACCTGTGTCCCTGTAGGCCTGAACCTCAACACCATTTATTAGGGGTAGTTGCTTGTACTTATCCATATTAAGGGGACAAGCAACCAAGGTGGCCAAATCAATGACCCCCTCAGAGACTAACACAGCCTCTGTGGTCTCCCTAACAAGACCAACCCCAACTAAGTTACCAAAAGTGAGCCCAGCTACTCCCTTGGATTGGCTATTAGTAGGTTTGCTCCCACCACCACTGCTATTACTAGGGGCACTAGGTGTAGCAGCAGGGGTTGTAGTGGTAGGAGGCTTGGTGCTTTTCTTTGGGCAACTGGGATCAGTTGTCCAATGGCCTTTTATTTTACATAAATAGCACCATGGTTTCTTTTCTTTGTTTTGATTTGAAGAGGATTTGGGCCCACCACCCCCACCAGAGTGTTTTTGTGGGCCTGATGAAGACTCATTTTTATCTTTGTCCCCACCCTTGTCAGAAGACTTACCATCCTTCTTCTTGCCATCCTTGTCACCCTCTGTATGAACTTTTCTGTTCACGCTTGTTCTGACCCATTTGTCTGCCTTCTTGCCCAATTCTTGGGGAGAGGTCAGATCAGAGTCTACGAGGTACTGGTGTAACAAATCAGACACACAATTATTAAGAATATGCTCTCTCAGGATTAAGTTATACAGGCTTTCATAGTTAGAAACTTTACTGCCATGTAACCACCCCTCCAAGGCCTTCACTGAATGGTCAATAAAGTCTACCCAGTCTTGTGAAGACTCCTTTTTGGTTTCTCTGAACTTGATCCTGTACTGTTCAGTGGTTAAGCCATAACCATCAAGGAGTGCATTCTTAAGAACTGTAAAATTATTGCCATCACTTTCTTTAACAGTAAGGAGCCTATCCCTACCCTTTCCACTGAAAGATAGCCATAGGATAGCAGCCCACTGCCTTTGAGGGACCTCCTATACAACACAGGCCCTCTCAAGTGCAGCAAACCACTTGTTAATGTCATCCCCCTCCTTGTAAGGGGGAACTATCTTGTGCAGATTCCTAGAATCATGCTCTTTTGCAGGATGACTATTTGGAATACTGCTGCTGCCACCATGGGGTCCTAACCCCAACCTCTGTCTTTCTTTTTCTAAATCAAATGCTTGCCTATCTAAATCCAGCTGTTGCTTCTTGAGCTTCAGTCTGGATTCTTCCACTCTCAACTTATTGAGCTCCCTTTCTAACACTCTGTCATCAGGGTGGGTGGGTTGGGCATGCCTTGACACAGAATAATGGTGAGAATGAACAGAGGGAGACCTGGCTCTAACAGATGGCACTCTAACAACCTGGCTAACAGAAGTAACACTCCTACTGTGATGAGAAGTAACACTCTTACTGTAATGTGAAGTCACAGGTGGCCTGCTAATAGGCAGGTTGGGAAGGTTCCCTTCCAAATCTTTCACTGAGGGTGCTCCAGAATCAGAGTGGGAACCATCAGCTAATTTCTCACCAGAAGTGCCAACTAAGGTCTTATCTTGTTCAATGAGCATATTAACTAACAGTTGTCTTTAGGGATTCTTCCCTACCCCTAAACCTCTATCTATGCAGAGACTCCTTGCTTCCTTCCCGCTAAGGTTGTCATAAGCTATGCTGGCCAGATCAAGAGTTTGGCCTGTACCAGACATGATAGACAAGACTTTTAAGGGACAGAAAAAGAAAGAAAAAGTTTCAGAACTTTTTAAAGAACAGAAAAAAAACTTTTTAAACTTGTAAAGAACTTTTTGAAAGTTTTAGAGGTACTTTTCAGCACTTAGCAAAGAAGTGAGAGGAGAAAAGCAAAACTTTTTGGTTAGGTGTACATACACTGAACTTGTTTTGTATATTTTTCTCTTCTGAAAAGTACAATATGACAAAGTGGTAAGTAGTTGCAAAGTACTTATCCCACCGCTGCACAACCAATGTAGGAGGCTGGACTGGCTTGTAGTGGGTACCAAGGGGTACTTACACCTTGCACCAGGCCCAGGTATCCCTTATTAGTGTAGAGAGGTGTCTAGCAGCTTAGGCTGATAGAAAAGGTAGCTTAGCAGAGCAGCTTAGGCTGAACTAGGAGACGAGTGAAGCTCCTACAGTACCACTAGTGTCACTTGCACAATATCATAAGAAAACACAATACACAGATATACTAAAAATAAAGGTACTTTATTTTTATGACAATATGCCAAAGTATCTCAGTGAGTACCCTCAGTATGAGGATAGCAAATATACACAAGATATATGTACACAATACCAAAATATGCAGTAATAGCAATAGAAAACAGTGCAAACAATGTATAGTCACAATAGAATGCAATGGGGGCACATAGGGCTAGGGGCAACACAAACCATATACTGTAGAAGTGGAATGCGAACCACGAATGGACCCCAAACCTATGTGACCTTGTAGAGGGTCGCTGGGACTGTAAGAAAACAGTGAGGGTTAGAAAAATAGCCCACCCCAAGACCCTGAAAAGTGGGTGCAAAGTGCACCTAAGTTCCCCAAAGAGCACAGAAGTAGTGATAGGGGAATTCTGCAAGGAAGACCAACACCAGCAATGCAACAACAATGGATTTCCTGACGAGAGTACCTGTGGAACAAGGGGACCAAGTCCAAGAGTCACGATCAAGTCGGGAGTGGGCAGATGCCCAGGAAATGCCAGCTGTGGGTGCAAAGAAGCTGCCACCGGATGGTAGAAGCTGTGGATTCTGCAAAAACTACAAGGGCTAGAAACTTCCCCTTTGGAAGATGGATGTCCCACGTCGTGAAGAGTTGTGCAGAGGTGTTTCCGTGCAGAAAGACCACAAACAAGCCTTGCTAGCTGCTAGGGTCGCGCTTAGGGTTTTTGGATGCTGCTGTGGCCCAGGAGGGACCAGGATGTCGCCAATTGCGTGAGGAGACAGAGGGGGCGTCCAGCAAGACAAGCAGCCCACTCAGAAGCAAGCAGCACCCGCAGAAGTGCCGGAACAGGCACTACAAAGTGGAGTGAACCGGAGCTCACCCGAAGTCGCAAAGGAAGGTCCCACGACGCCGGAGGACAACTCAGGAGGTCGTGCACTGCAGGTTAGAGTGCTGGGGACCCAGGCTTGGCTGCGCACAAAGGAAATCCTGGAAGAGTGCACAGGAGCCGGAGTAGCTGCAAAACACGCGGTTCCCAGCAATGCAGTCTAGCGTGGGGAGGCAAGGACTTACCTCCACCAAACTTGGACTGAAGAGTCACTCGACTGTGGGAGTCACTTGGACAGAGTTGATGAGTTCAAGGGACCTCGCTCGTCGTTCTGAGAGGAGACCCAGAGCAGTCCAGTGTGCCAGCAGCAACTCTGTTTCCAAGATGGCAGAGGTCTGGAGCACACTGGAGGAGCTCTGGGCACCTCCCAGGGGAGGTGCAGGTCAGGGGAGTGGTCACTCCTCTTTCCTTTGTCCAGTTTCGCTCCAGAGCAGGGCTGGGGGATCCCTGAACTGGTGTAGACTGGCTTATGCAGAAATGGGCACCATCTGTGCCCATGAAAGCATTTCCAGAGGCTGGGGGAGGCTACTCCTCGCCAGCCCTAACACCTTTTTCCAAAGGGAGAGGGTGTAACACCCTCTCTCTGAGGAAGTCCTTTGTTCTGCCTTCCTGGGCCAAGCCTGGCTGGACCCCAGGAGGGCAGAAACTTGTCTGAGGGGTTGGCAGCAGCAGCAGCTGCAGTGAAACCCCGGGAAAGGCAGTTTGGCAGTACCCGGGTCTGTGCTAGAGACTCGGGGGATCATGGAATTGTCACCCCAATGCCAGAATGGCATTGGGGTGACAATTCCATGATAGTAGACATGTTACATGGCCATGTTCGGAGTTACCATTGTGACGCTATACATATGTCGTGACATATGTATAGTGCACGCGTGTAATGGTGTCCCCGCACTCACAAAGTCCGGGGAATTTGCCCTGAACAATGCGGGAGCACCTTGGCTAGTGCCAGGGTGCCCACACACTAAGTAACTTAGCACCCAACCTTTACCAGGTAAAGGTTAGACATATAGGTGACTTATAAGTTACTTAAGTGCAGTGGTAAATGGCTGTGAAATAACGTGGACGTTATTTCACTCAGGCTGCACTGGCAGGCCTGTGTAAGAATTGTCAGATCTCCCTATGGGTGGCACAAGAAATGCTGCAGCCCATAGGGATCTCCTGGAACCCCACTACCCTGGGTACCTCAGTACCATATACTAGGGAATTATAAGGGTGTTCCAGTATGCCAATGTAAATTGGTGAAATTGGTCACTAGCCTGTTAGTGACAATTTGGAAAGAAATGAGAGAGCATAACCACTGAGGTTCTGGATAGCAGAGCCTCAGTGAGACAGTTAGTCATAACACAGGTAACACATACAGGGCACACTTTTGAGCACTGGGGCCCTGGCTGGCAGGGTCCCAGTGACACATACAACTAAAACAACATATATACAGTGAAATATGGGGGTAACATGCCAGGCAAGATGGTACTTTCCTACAGGTACTAGAAGCCCAGGCCTGCTTGATAAATTGCTCAGCTTTCTGCGAAATGCCTGGGATTTCCCAATTTGTCCTGGAACCAACCATGCTATCAACAAAAGATTCCCGACCAAATCAGAGGATGTTGATGGCCCTCCGGACTCAACAATAGATCCTGACAAGGAGGAATGAGCAACGGGGGAGCACAAGCTAACTGGAGTGCCATTGGGAACCAGGGTTGAGACCTCCAAACTGGGGTTATCAATACTAGATCTGATTTCTGTCTCCGAATCTGGACAGAACCCTGGGAATCAAAAGAAATGGATGAAACGCATATCCCCGAAAAGGGGACCAATTCTGCAGAAAAGTATCTGTCGCTGAGGCCAGAGGGTCCGGCCTCCAACTAAAAAACCTCGGAATCTGGCAATTGTGCTAAGGCGCAAAAAGATCTACCTCGCAAGGTCCCCACTCCCACATTATCCGTTGAAAGATAATCGGATCCAGTCTCCAATCGCTGGTATCCATCAGGTATCTGGAGTACCAGTCCGCCACCTCGTTCTGGGCTCCTGGTAAGTATTCTGCGACAATAACTAACCTGTGGTTCAAGCAATAATTTCAAAACTCCTTGGCTATCTCCGCTAGGACTCTGGATTTTGTTCCCCCTAACTTTTTGACATACCTCATTGCTGAGATATTGTCCATCCTGAGAAGGATGCAGCAGTCTGTCTTGAGAGGAGATAAACTCTTTATCACAAAAGATCCTGCTAGGAGCTCGAGGCAATTGATGTGGAGAGATTGTTCCGTCGTGGACCAACGGCCTCCAGTCACCACAGATCCGCAACGGGATCCCCATCCCCACTGGCTGGCGTCTGATTCTATCACTACCTCTGGATGGGCTCCGAAGATGGCCCTGCCGTTCCACGCCTCCATATGGTGAAGCCACCATTGGATCTCCTCTCTGACCTCCGTAGATAACGGGATCAGTGCTGAGTAACTCAATCCTTGTCTCAGATATTTGATTTTCAATCTCTGCAGAGCTCAATAGTGAAGGGTGCCAGGAAAATTGCCTGAATGGAAGATGCCAGAAGGCCCACCAATCGCACAATGTTCCTTAAAGAAATAGTCGGACTGGATAGTGCTGACCTTAATTCCCTCTTTATATTGCGAATCTTCAAGGAGGGAAGAATCAATTGAGCCTGAAGTGAGTCGATCTTGAAACCCAAAAACTCTATCACTTGAGTTGGATTCAACAATGACTTCTGTGCATTGGTAAGGAAACCCAAATCCTGCAACAGACTGATTGTCCAGTTCAAATGGAGCTGTAAAGTCAATGGGTCTTGGGCCATCACTAAGATGTCGTCCAGATAAATGATCAAGCGAACCCCTTTGGTTCTCAGATTTTCCACTACATGTCTCAACAACTTCGTGAAGCACCATGGTGCTGAGGATAGGCCGAATGGGAGAGCCGTGAATTCCAACAATTTACTTTTCCATTGGAATTGGAGGAATCTCCTGTGAGGGGGAAATATTGGGATCGAGAGGTAAGCATCTTTTAGATCTAATCTTACCATCCAGTCTCTCTCTATTAAGATATCTCTTAGCATATGCATCCCTTCCATCTTGAAGTGTCTGTACTCAATTCAAGAATTGAAGTCTTTTAAGTTCAAAACCAGCAGATGACCTCCTCCTTTTTTGTCTACTACAAATTGGGACTGCAAAATCCGGCTGGGTGACGGGTAGAAAAAACTACAGCTCCTTTGTCTAATAACATTTGCACTTCTGCATCTATAAACCTCTGACTTTCGAGTGAAAAAATCATTTGAAGAGGAGGATTCAATTGGTAAGGAGTGCTGATAAACTCCAGATGAAAGCCTGTTACCGTCTGAAGGATCCACGGATCTCTGCAAATCTTTCTCAAATTTTCCACACACAAGCCTACTCTTCCCCCAAGAGTAACCTGAGTAGGGTGAATAAGGCTTACCAGCGTAGGAGGCGTCCTGAATCGCACCTTGTTGACCTCTACGATGTCCTCTGCGAAATCTAGGTCTACCACCTCTGGGAAGAGAGTGGTAGAAAGTGGCATCGGATTGATCACCTGCCCAGTTACCCCATCCTCTAGGGTAATGGTTTTGGGGACTTGAAAAGGAACCTCGGCCGGGCATTCGTCCGTCTGCCAAAAAGACCTTGTCTAAAGACTTTTTTGAGGGACAATTGTGCTTTATCAAGGGTGGAAAAGGTAGAACAAAATTTAGCTAACTCCTTAATAAAGGATGAACCAAATAGAAGACCCTCTGCAGATGGACCCGCTTCCGATGAGGCTAAATCTACAAGTTTAGGGTCCATGCGCATAAGAATGGATTTTCTGCGCTCTGCTGAAATAGCACAGTTAGTGTTGCCTAGTTGGCATGAAGCGCGTTGGGCCCAACCCAATAAAACATCAATATCAACAGGAATGTCTAATTCTTTAGAAACTGCTGCCAAATCCAAAATCTTTGTCAGGGGACCCGACATGTCTAGAAGTTTATCCTGACAAGAGCGCCAGGATCTATCTAAACCTTTTTTAGGATCTTTAGAAAAAAAAATCAGGAATGTAACCACAGTTGGATCAGTCTCTGGTGTATCAGCTACATTGTTCTCTAAATCAGGTCTAGGACATTCCGCCTTAAGGCGAGTGCACACTTCCTTATCATAACTCTTTCTCAGATTAGCATGTACATATTGCGCAACTTCTGCAGAAGGGAGCCAATTGGAGGATCTGGGGTGAACTATCTCTGAGGGATCAAAGTCAAGTAAGTGAGAAGTAGTATTCTTTTTCATCTTTTTACTGGGGCCTGGAGAAGTTAGGTCATTCGAATCCTGATCAGAGGAGTCACCTGAAGTGGAAGAATTATTCAAATTGCTATAATTATGCTCCTCAATACGCTTCTTGCGTAGTTTTTCGAACACCTCAGCATGTACATCCTCAGAAGGTTCCTCATTTACGAGATTCTTAGTTTTAGACTTGGATTTTGAGGTTACTTGCGGATTACTTCCTTCAGGGACAATAGGTGTCTTATCTGACATCCAGACTCGAGAGTGGCAATATTCCAATAATTGTCCCGAAAATGGGCCCAGCGCTCTCACCAAGGCATCATTCACAGACTGTTGCACTCTAGAGTCAAGTGCCTCCACCAAATTAACTTCCAATTGGTTGTCTATATAATCAGGGTAATACCCTGCATCTTGGTCGCTCCATTGAGCCATTGTACAATACAATGTATTGAATATTTCAATCAAAATAATAAAGGGGGAGTGAAAAACCCCTTACAGGCACTCAGGTTGAGGACAAACAAAAGGCCCTAAATAATGGGTGGAGGGAGCTGCCTGGTAAACACTCTAGGCAGAGCCTTATTCAAATTTTACAACCCAGAGAATAATCTGGGCGTCAGGGATACGCTTTTGGAGCCTGTCCTCCAGTTCAACTCACAATTGACCACACGCGACAAATTCAACGAGCCGATTTCCAGGGAAACCCTTGGGGAAGAGATCGGCTCGTAGAAAGTGTGCGCGTGAACAAAGTCTGTTATAAAAACAGAAGAAAGACTACGCCCTGCGCGCGTTAGCGCTCCCACTGCCACTTTCCGATTTGTACACAAAATGTCGCCGTTAAATAATAAATTCAATACAACAAACAAAGCGTGCGGAATCGCGACGTTGATTTTTTAAAAGAAATAAGTAAACAGTCAAGTTAAAATATCACAATACACGGGAGAAAAGATAGTAAGCCACTTATCTGCTGCAAAGCAGCAAAGAAAGAGGATGTAACGTTGTGGGTCAGGACTGTTATACTATCAGGTCATGTTATGTGATTGGTGCATGTGATATGTGTCCATGGGTTTCATGGGATATGAAGTTTTTTCTGTTTACTGTTGTACTATTGGCTGCTGTGAAAGGTCAGTAAAGGAAGAGACAGCATAATCTGAGCCTCCAGTCCTGACATAGAATTAAATTGAGTAATCCAGTTAGTGAGAACATTATTTTAGTATTATGCCTTGTGGAAGCCCACCATAGGATATATCTCTTGTATAAGTTATTTAGTTATAAGCATTTAGTACTTGATTTTATTTAAAAGAATATGTTCATTGGGGTAAAGGATGTACACAAGTTAGACCTTATACAATGTGATACACAAGTTTGTATAATGAAAGGAGGGGGGATATGTTGTGATCGTACATAGCATGCTTAGTGACTAAGCTAGGACACTGTAGATGGTATTATGACATCAGGGGAAACTGTCTAGAATCCTAGTGGGTGGTTGAACGAATAGTGACAGTTACTGCAGAGATGCTTTGGAGGATCTTATAAGACGTGACTGCTTACTGTTTCATGTGTCAAGGTCTATTTATATAATAAACGTATTCTTGAAGAGTAACCATGTTAGCGTCATCTTAACAGCAACATTAACAAAGAACTACCAAATATACTGTATACTGCTACATTTTCACTGAAATATATGTTCCCTATAAATAAAACATTGTCAAGAACATAAACAGCTTAATTCCAAAACACATAAATTGGGTTTAGCTCCACAAATAACCCAAATTTCACACACAAAGCCCAACAAATCTACATAACCAAAACAATACTTATCTGCTCAGATGCAGTAAACAAAAGAGGGAGAAGAGGGAGAAGAGTGTGCTCTTGTGGGATTGAGAGTTCTAATTCATTGTGCTGTTTTAAGCTTTTATTTAAGAGGGTTTAAATGGCTGCTCAGAAGGGGTGAATAAAAGATTTATGCATAATGCCAGTCTCCTTTCTTGACATAAAATTACAATGCTGGTTCACCACTCTCCAACAAGAAAGAACAGTAAGCAGAGGAATAGGAATCCGCACTTTTCTTGTTCATTTTAGAGATTATGGGCCAGATGTAGGTAAGTTTTCTTTTGCGACTTGCAATTTGCGAGTCATAGCGACTCGCAAATTGCAACTCGCAAACGTGCATGCAGAAAGGTGTCTCAGACACCTTCTGCGACTCGCTATGGGGTCGCAAAGACCCACCTCATGAATATTAATGAGGTGGGTCACAGTTTGCGACCCCATAGCGAGTCCATGCACTCACAGGGATGGTGGCCTGCTGGAGACAGCAGACCACCATGTCCGTGACTGCTTTTTAAATAAAGCAGTTTTTTTTTTTCCTTAAAGGAAAACGAGCTGCAAAGAGAAAATAATCCGAAACCATTTGGTTTCGTTTTTTTCAGAGTAGGCAGTGGTCCATAGGACCACTGCCTGCTCTGAAAAAATATTTTTATTTTCATTCACAAAGGGGAAGGGGTCCCATGGGGACCCTTTCCCTTTTGCGAATGAGTTACCATGAGTCACTTCAAGTGGATGGTAACTGCGAGTTGGTTTGCGACCGCATTCGCGGTCCCAAAGCAACTCAGCATGGCGATGCGGTCGCAAATAGGAAGGCAACACCCCTTCCTATTTGCGAGTCGCAGCCTCAAATTGCGAGTCGGTACTGACTCGCAATTTGCAGTTGTGCATCGCGTTTGGCCTTTTGCGCCTCGCAAACGGCGTTTTTCGCATTTTTGCGAGGCGCAATAGGCTTCCTACATCTGGCCCTTAGATGTTTTACCTATCTACCTTGGCGAGCATAAAGAAATCACACAACATTGGTTCAGCAAGTCAGACTATGATGACGGAGGTAGATGTTAAGTAATAGCAGTGGTATAATTGTATTATTATGTAACAATTCATAACCATCTTATTCTTAACCGATGTTCCATGAGCGAATGTTGATTACAAAGCCAGGAAGTATCTAGCAATCATTCTTGAGTTCGGGAGCACCAGGGCACATTGAGAAGTGGTAGTCGAGTTGAATATCACACAGCAGGGGAAAGTCAATTTGAATATTGATCTTCAGAGGCATAAAGCATCACAAGAAGGGAGAAACATAGGGGAAAAGAGTAGAAGAAAACAAAGGTGCAGGGAAAAGCAAAAACGGTGATCAAACCAAGTGAGCGGGAACCATACAACTAAGAGTTTCAGGCAACTTGCTTCTGCCACCTATCTTCTTAAACTACCCAGAATGGAGTCCTCCTGCCAATCTGAGTGACTGTCCATCCTTGTCTGACATGGATGACCTGGCTTCTATCTCAGCCCCAAAACCAATCCCACGATCGTGGTGTTCTCATTCTGCTTTTCTCCCATCTTCTTCTTCCTCCTGCCATCCTTGGACTTCGCATCATGCCATCTGAACCATTGTCCCATGAATGCAATTCAGAAAAATGTGGGGATTTATACAAGCTGTGTCCCTGGTTGACTTTATCAGGTGCTGTTTCACAGGAACTACTGAAAACCATAACCATTTACCATCTATGAAATCTCTATACATTATTGCCTTTAATGAATTTTCACCTACAAAGGCACAGTACACGATTTTATTTGTTGTTGAAACACACAATATTAAACTAGATTAGCATAAAATTATTCGTCTGGGTTTTGTTTTAAGTACTTTTAAAAGTAATAGTAAGCACTAGGCCTCAATTAAATACAACATGATTCAACATCTACTGTCTGTTCCATTAATAACGATAAAAGACCCTTTTCATTACTGAACGAATTATTACAAGCACACAAACATGTTAGACCCGTGTCACTACACTTGGTTTTATACAGTTTTCAGCCAATTTCGTTTACTGTCTGTGTCCACGGGTGTGACATTATTACTGAAATTGATCATCACTAACAGTCCTATGAAGATCTCTTTGATGGTGTTGTAAATCATCTCTGCTTTGGAGGAAAGACTAAAACAGTGTGTCTGAGAAAAATAGTACGATGTAGTATGACTCTGGGTGTATAGGCAGGCAGTGGTATCTGGTATTCAGATAAAGTTTTGAAAATCCCACCGTTTCACCAAGGTCAATGAGGCTATTGTCCTTGGGAGGTGATCTGCCTTTCTTACATGATGGTTGTGTCTGTAGACTCATGTGTGCACATATTCTGACCTTGTGTGGCTGCTTTGCTTACTCACAAAGAAAATGTGTGATGCCCCATGGGTAGGACTCTTAACGTCTCAATGATATTGATCAAGTTTACTTTTCTAGCTGCTCTTCATCACTTGACCTAAGGTGGATTGGTTTTCTTCTGTGTCTCAATACAACTCGTTGTATGTTTCATCAGTAATCGGGATGCAAATGTGTTCATCATCTAATGTGCTCACATGCTGTTACACTGAATTCAGATGCTATAGTCTGTAGTGTCTGAGTCGTGGCAGAGATGAGTAGTGTGCCCTGTTCCCTGTGAGTGCCAAATACCTTGGTCCACTGCACGACATGTTAAACTCATTGATGTGGGGTGGGCATAGTCTCTTGATAATCTCCTATTTTTGTGGATGTGTACTTAAGTTTGTCCTTGGTCTCAGTATATTTCCCTGGCTGCTGCCTGGGTAGCTCGAGTGGGAGCACATGACTGATAGAAAACTGTGGAACAGTTTGGGCCACATTTACAGACATTTTAGTAACAGTGAATGCAGTGCTTTTCAGACATTTATTTTAAACTATGCATCTGTAGTTTTTGACCAGCCATTAAAATGATGAATAATTCTCCATGATCACTTTATCCAGATTCCCAGGAGAACTAATGTTTTTTTTCGTGAGCTGCTGCTAGCACTGTGATTCGCCGTGCTCATATCTGTTTTCTTTTTCACATGCACTGAAGTCCAGCACAGCCTTGGTGGGTAATTAATCTACCTGCAGTGCAGACATGCATAGAGTTTTGCTGGGCTTTGTCCATCGAGGGAAATTTCCTCCCCCATGGTAGCCGCACTCGCTTTCCTTGGGTTTAAAAAATCCTCTGGCCTATTTGATGTTGCCAAACTAGTTTTCAGGTTTCTCTTCATATCAACGTGCTCTAGCCTAATAAACACTAGCCTAAAAGCCAATTGCTCCTATGCAGTCAATGTGTTGGTTAGTTTGTATACCCTTTTCAACTTGGTTGACATACAGGTCTGTATCATTTGTACTCACACTATATCTGAGGCATGCACAAGGATATTCATGTTGGCCAACATACACAGCAGTTGCGACTGACATCTAAGGAGAGTGGTGGGGTGGGCAAATAGGTGGTGGGTAGTGGCATGCACAATCACGCTGCAAGTTAATAAAAATATACTTACCTTACATGTACAACATGCCCTCCTCCTCGCTACATATCCTCCTCCTCTGCAGTCCGGTGGTCAGCGTGGTCCTCCGCCAACTCCCTTAACCAATCCCAGTGCTGCTCTCATGCTGTTAATCAGCATGAGAGAAGTGCCAGGTTTGGAGGGAGCAGCCTCTTTCGGTACTCCTGAGGGCACTGGATGCCTAGTTGGGTTAGAGAGAGCTCAAAGTCTGGCTAGCCGCCTCAATACAGCTGGCCATGGGGACATGCGCAATTTGAACTGAAGCTCACATTTCTCCCTGCTGCTGCCACTCAGCAGGCCCTGCCCCACCCTGACACTCTGTTCAGGACAGGTGGATAAAAAATAAAATGGTAATAAATTAACTTTATTTTGTTTTTCTTCTGTTGGGCATTTGGGGCACTTTGCGGGGCAATGCCTCTCAGCTCTAATGGAGGAGCCGTCCCTGATACACAATTGAGTTTCGAATGAAATGCATGAATGAATTTGCTCAATGTCTGCGTGGCCTTCAATAGAGCAAATATCAATCTGTTTTAACATACTATAATAGGAGAGGTCTATTCATCATTTCAGCAGTCTTGCTGATGATGAAAAACGAATTCTTGATGCTTGCTATTCAGAGTGCCCATGGTGGACCTTCTAATGTGGGTGCCACAAACACATTGAAAGTGGGGGTACAGAAATGGCAACTGTGGGCAGTATTCATGAAGCTGTTGCAAGTTACACAACAGCCTGGTCATCTTTACTGATACCCCTAACATGGCATCATCTCATAGACTATATTTTGTTGCTATCAGATTCAAGACCAGTGGTGTAGTTTCCACTCTCCCTGCCTTAACGAGAGAGCATGAGTTGTTGAGTGGAGGCATATGTAGGGATCATTGATCCAACTTATAAAGGAGTACTGCCTGTAAATATAACACAGACATCTGGTCAGAACATTGATTTAATGGCATTTATAACAGTTTTTAAAACTCTATTTTAAAGTATGGGACCGATTTTTTAGGGATGTCAGGAATCACAGGAGTGGACAAAGAGTGCCAGTAGAGTGGGCCTAATGAGGCATGTGCAGCCTGAAATGCTCAGTGAGAGGTCTCAAGAAGTATGAGGGCACTGAATGTCACGCAAGGGACAGAGCATGTAATAAAATGGCCAAAGGCTGTTGAAAACATTTATGAGTAATATGCACCATAGACTTAAGATGTATTGAACACTTAATCAAGGAAAGTAATAGTAGACTGGAGATAGTTAATTAAACTAAAGAGTAAAGAAACAGTGGCAGTAGTAGGAGGGGATACCTTCCATCAAACTTTTGACAGGTGCCCCTCCCTGTGCTGACATAGGCAATGACATAGGTGGTGACGTGGGTGCCCCTGCCCCGTATTGACGTAGGCACTGATGTAGGTGTAGGTGAGTCACGTGGGTTGTGACATGGTGTGATGCCGTGTTAGTCAAGTGTCCTAGCCCCTGTCCCTAGTGTGTAGGTCTAAGGGTTGTGTGAAATGACGGCTGTGCAGGTGTGCGGCATGCTTGATGGCCTAAGAGGACAAGTCTGGGCATGTTCATGCTGGCAGGGTGGTTGGGCTACAATGTGCCTCCTCAGAGGGAGGAGCGATGGAAGTAAAGAACCCTCACCCTCCCCAGAGCCTTGCATAACCTAGAGGGAATGTGTGATGGTGACTTTAAAAAAAATAATCTTGAAGCCCACAGGCACAGAAAGGGCCTAGCAGGGTGTATATGGACATAGAGCATTACACTAACAACAGAAGTCACAGTTACCTAAGGGGTTTAGCTGTGTGTAAGGGGGAGATAAGTGAGGTCTAACAGGCCACATGGGGGTCTTCAGACCGAAACGTAGTTTGTAGAGGAGTTGCTGACCACCACCCATAGTATCTCATCTGGCCCAGTTGTTACTGCTTATAGGTTTTTTGCATGTCACAATGACCCATGGGTGTCTTCAGACAGATATGTAGTTTCTAGAGGAGTTTCTGCCCACCACCCATAGTATCTTATCTGACCTGCTTGTTAATTCTTAGTCACACAGTGAACTTTCAACCTCTGTTTTTGCAAGTCAGAGTGACGCATACATGCTAACAGATGTCAACATGGAAAATGGTGCCCCCCATGGGGAAGTGTTATGAAAGTGTAACCATAAGCCAGCACTTTGGCGCCATGACTACGCAGATCGGCAGATTTTGAGCTGGTGTCAAAATGGATGAAGTACATCTTGCTGGGGCTGGAGCTTTTGAAAAGCCTAAAATAAAAATTTAAAAACACTTTTCTTGAAGTCTCAAACAGTTAGAAGCTCACTTTACTTCAGTGTTGCATCTTACATCAAACGTGTACATTTGATGTGAGGTCGTGAGTGACATTTCATTCCTGATGTTTTAATACTGAAATGTCATCCCTATACGAAAGTACACAAACAATAGACACGTTTGAATTTGTATACATTATCTATAATAAAAACAAACTGCATTCTGGGTCACTTTACATGTCCCGAATGATTACCAATGGTACCATCAACTGGTACAATTCAACTTTCTCTACATGAATGAGTGGGTCGTAATCCCTGTTTATGTATGGAGGTTGTGAAAACATGAGTAGAATAGCACAAAAACCTCTAGAACTCCAGGCAAGGTTAAATCTAAGAACGTAGTGTGACTTTGATTTGGCCTAAACCTCGCCCCAAATGAATGCAAGCACAAATAATGGGCAAAAGGGAAAATGTGTTAATTTCCAACACATAACACGCCCAATTTCCACTAAAAAGTAGCCACGAGCAGATGTCTGCATGTAAGAAATTTGAACTGAAGAGTCTCAATTGAGAACAAGTCGCTTGCAAGACACTGATCAACTTGCCTCGCTAAAAAGTACTTTTTTTTTTGTTTTGATGCCATCGTGGGTGCATAATTTTTAGAGAGCTCTGTGCAGATTTGGCCTCCACGCATTGCAGCCCTACAGATTTTCAAGCATTATGGTGGTCATTACAACCCTGGCGGTCGGTGTTAAAGCGGTGGTAAAACCGCCAACAGGCCGGCGGTAAAAAAAATGGAATCACGACTGTGGCGAGAACCGCCAACATAGACAGCCACTTTAACACTCCGACCGCCACGGCGGTACAAACAAACACTGTGGCCGTAACCGCCAACAGACAGGCGGAAGACAATGTATCGCCCACAGTATTACAACAGGCCAATCCGCCACCTTTTCCAGGGCAGATTAACCGCGAACAAGAACACGGCAGAAACAGGACTTGGAAGGGAAAAAGCTCACCTCTACACACCCCACGAGGAACCAGGACGCCATGGAACCGGAACTCCAGATTCTCCCTGCCTTTGTCTTCCTGCTCCTCTACCAGGAGCACGAACGCCGGCGGAGACGACCACGGTGAGTACTGCACCTACGGCACAGGGGAAGGGGGAGGGAAAAAAGAGTGACACACACACAACGCCCCCACCCTCACCAACACACACACTAATACATATTGATACATTACAGTTATACCCCCCAATCTTCTGGAAGAATGCAAAGACAAAAGGAAATGATTTGAACGTATGTAATCTATTAAAATACAGTACTCCAAAATATATGTACACTACAAACAAATATATACACCAAGAATACAAGTCCAGGTATTGCACCATTAAAGTCCATGGACCACTGGGCCCAAAATGCATGGGCGAGGCCCACACTCAATACCCAATAAAAACGGAGAGAACACTGCTGGGGCATCAGATAGAAATACAACAGGCACCTCAGGGGGAAGGAAGGGGGTCACCTCAGCCGGATGAGTGCACGACGTCAGATCCACGAGGGGGCTCCATGCCCACTTCTGTATCCTGGGGAGTGCAAAGCAACAGTCTCACAAGTCTTTTCAGTGGGTGGTTTGCCCACTGCTTTATCCTGGGGAGTGCAAAGCCACAGTCTCACAAGTCTTTTCCGGGGGGTGGGTTGCCCACTGCTCTATCCTGGGGAGTGCAAAGCCACAGTCTCACAAGTCTTTTCAATGGGTGGGTTGCCCACTGCTTTATCCTGGGGAGTGCAAAGCCACAGTCTCACAAGTCTCTTAAGTGGGTGGTTTGCCCACTGCTTTATCCTGGGGAGTGCAAAGCCACAGTCTCTCAAGTGGATAACAGTCTCCACTGGTTCTGGAGGGGGCTTTGTGCCCAGAGTGCTTCATCCTGCCAAGGACAGAGGTAGTGGATGTCTTTCTCCACTGGTTCTGGAAGAAGCTTTGTGCCCAGAGTGCTTCATCCTGCCAAGGACTGAGGTAATGGATGTGATACTCCACTGGTTCTGGAGGGGGCTTTGTGCCCAGAGTGCTACAACCTGCTCGTGGTGGCCTCAGTAGCGTCAGAGCTCTCTGCGCTCATTGGCCTGCGGTTCTGGTGGCGGCGGTGTCCTGTGAAGCGGTGCTGGCGGTGGCGGTGTCCTGTGAAGCGGTGCTGGTGACGGCGGTGTCCTGTGAAGCGGTGCTGGTGACGGCGGTGTCCTTGGCAGCGGTGCTGGTGGCAGCGGTGTCCTTGGCAGCGGTGCTGGTGGCGGCGGTGTCCTTGGCAGCGATGCTGGTGGCGGTCTAGTCCGCCGTACAGGTTTGCGGCGACTTGCCTTTCTTTCTGTGCCCCTTCCCCACCTTGGATGGTGAAACAGCTGTCTTCCCACTCCCAACTGTACTCCTGGGAGAGCCTTTGGTGCCAGATGTGTTGCCTCTCTCCCGCCGGGCAGTGGCCAACTTTTTATGCTTCTGAGGTGGGGGACTGTCCGTGGTCTGGCTACTTGGCACACTGGCTGCCCTGCTGCTTGGCGCACTCCAGAGGCCGGTTACTGCTGGCACCACTGTTCCCGGTGATGTAGTGGCTGAGGTGCTGGGTTGGGACCTGGAAAGGTGGGCCCTAGGGGACTGAAGAGGTGGGGGAGGTGAGGGGAAGAGGTCAAGGTTGGACACGAAAGGTTTTTTGGACACACTGGGATGGGTAGATGGAGGGGGTTTGAGAGTGGAGGAAGAGGTAGAGGTTGTAGGAGGTGTACGTTTCCTGACTTTGGGTGAAGGTGCATGGGCTGGAGGCTGTCGTGAGGTGGATGGCTGTTTGTTGGGTGTGTGGTTGCGTTTGTGTACCTTGGGAGGTGGGCTCACAGACACACTGGGAGAGGACACAGGGGATGTGTGAATGGTAGTGGGGGTGGTGAGTGCACGTGAGCGGGGTGTGGTGATGGGTGTGTTGGTGATGGACGTAGTGGCTGCAGATGTAGTGCATGCAGTTTGAGTGGAGACGAGACAGGGAGGGAGGAGGGAGACGAGGAGGAGGAGGACACAGTGGAGGCAGTCGATATTGGTATGTGTGCATGGGTATGATGCTTGTGTGAGTGCCTGTGGGATGTGTGGTGCTTATGTTTGCCAGAGCTTCACTTGTGGAGGTGTGTGCATGCTGGTCTGATGGTGTGCTTGGGATAGGCTGAGGTACAGGGGATTAGGGCTGGGTGGAGGAAGTTGGAGGGGTGGAGGCTGGACACAGGGACAATGGCTCCCATCAGTGCTGAGGCCAGACTCTGAAAAGCTCGCTGTTGGTGTGCCTGACCAGAATGAATGCCCTCCAGGTATGCATTGGTCTGTTGCAACTGCCTCTCTACACCCTGGATGGCATTCAAATTGGTAGACTGCCCAACAGTGAGGGATCTGAGGAGGTCAATGGGCTCCTCACTGAGGGCAGCAGGGCTGACAGGGGCAGGGGCTGAGGTGCCTGCGGCGAAGGAGATGCCCACCCTCCTAGGTGAGTAGGCCATGGGGCACAGGCTGAGGGGCTGCTGGGAGGGCGGTGCTGGTAGGGGGGGTGGCGGCTGTACCTGTGGATGCGGGGGGCACAGAGGGGCCCGCCACCGCAAGGGAGCTCCCATCAGAGGAGGAGTCCATGTCGCTGGTCTCAGCTCCCGTCCCCGCCGTGGAGCTCCCCTCGCCCTCCGTCCCACTGGTGGCTTCAGACTCCATTGTGTCACCCTCCAGGGCCATGTGGGATGCAGCTCCATCCTCCACCAGTGGCACAGCTCCTCCGCCTGATGACGCTAATGCACACAAGAACAGAGAGACCACAAAAGGGGGGGAGACAGAAGAAAGACATGTCAGTGCATACAATACCGCTACCGTTGGCGGACACTACAGACACAGAAGCCCCCTGCACTGCGCTGTGCACTTTGAGTACCCTAATTAATCACAGGGACATGGGTTACAAGGCCTATGCCCGATTGCTGCACACATGGAAGTCACAGGACCCTGACTAGGTGTAGTTGCCTCTGAACATAGGTGGGGGGGTGCCACATGGCCTGCCTTACGAAGGGACCTTGCCTACTAAACATGCCCTTGCTTAGGGGAACCCACAACCCCCCCCCCTCACCCAGACACCTCCAATGCGTGCTGAATCAGCTGAATGAGAGTGTACTCATCCCCTTGTGGCTGCTGTGATGCCCCGAGCGCCCATCCAACTCTGGATACGCCGCCGCCAGGATCCGGAACATCAGGGGGGTCATGGTGCGAAGGGCACCCCTCCCATGTTGGGAGGCCATCCCTGGGTGGGCGCTGACCTACAGGAATAGTACAGGGGAAAAGGAGAAGATATAACCATCTGCACTGTCACAGTCATTGGCCCGCATCCCTACCCTTGCCATGACGCACATCCAGTCACTGTCATTTCATGCGCACCTCATTCTCCCCCCCCCTATCTTCCCTCCACACCACTCCACACAGGCATTGCCCATACAGCATGCTCACAGTGTACTTACCTGTCTGTCTGGAGGACCGTAGAGTAGCATGTACTGGGGGAGGACCCCATCCACTAGTTTCTCGAACTCCTCAGTGCTGAAGGCAGGGGCCCTTTCCCCAGACACATGACCCATTGTCTCTTCCAGACTGAGGTCACAGCAGCACTTGCAGTGTAAGTCCTCTCCTGTCGAAGATCAGGTATCAAGTGAGTGAACAGAGAGAAAATGGCGGTCACGTCTGCGGCGGTGCGTACCGTCACCGCCGGCGTACATCGTCATTGGCTCCTGGGATCCATAGGGTCCAATGTTAACCAATGCAGGATTGCGACGTGGTCTTCGACCGCCTACGGCGACGGTGTACAACGCCAGCGCAGTTACCTCATATCCGCTTGTCCGACATTACAGGTCAGGCAGCCGCCATTTCAGGGGGCCACATGGCATTAATTTTAAATGCGTCACACATATCTAGGCCTTGCATAAACACTAAGACAGGCACATAACGGATTTAAAAATGTGTGGAATAAAGTTGTGTTTTCGTACCTCAGTTTTGGCTGACTCTCTGCTCGCTGTTCTCCTCCATAGAGCATGTCCGCTGGGGCAGGTGAGGAGATGGCGGCATCCTCCGGTTTACAGACTGCTGGTGGATCTGTCGACAATGGAAAAGCGACATGTAATTGTCACCTACAGACTGGACCGTGCCACAATCCAGGAACTTTGTGCCCAGTTGGAGCCGGACCTGATGTCAACTATCCGCCATCCCACAGGAATCCCCCCTCTAGTGCACGTCCCGTCAGTACTCCATTTCCTGGCAAGTGGGTCTTTTCAGACGACAGTGGCCATAGCATCAGGGATGTCCCAGCCTATGTTCTCCAACGTGTTGTCCAGAGTGTTGTCTGCCCTGCTGAAGTACATGCGCAGCTACATCATTTTCCCTCAGGTGGAGGATTTGCCTACGGTGAAAGGTGACTTCTATGCCCTGGGACATATCCCCAACATCATAGGTGCCATTGATGGTACATATGTGGCCTTGGTACCCCCCGCAGGAGTGAACAGGTGTACAGAAACCAGAAGAGTTACCATTCGATGAATATGCAGATGGTGTGTTTGGCCGACCAGTACATCTCCCATGTGAATGCCAGGTTTCCTGGCTCAGTGCATGACGCTTACATTCTGAGGAATAGCAGCATCCCATATGTGATGGGGCAACTCCAGAGGCCCGTGCGTGGCTATTAGGTGAGGACATGGACCCTATACAGTGTGACTAGGTGTCTGGGGATATCCCTAAGAGTTAGTGTGTGTCTAACAGATTTCCCTCGACATTTGCCGGTGACTCTGGTTACCCCAACCTGTCATGGCTACTGACCCCAATGAGGAATCCCAGGACAAGGACAGAGGAACGCTACAATGAGGCCCATGGGCAAACTAGGAGGGTTATAGAGAGGACCTTCGGCCTCCTGAAGGCCAGGTTCAGGTGCCTCAATCTGACAGGTGGTTCCCCATTCTGCTCACCAAAGAAGGTGTGCCAGATCATCGTGGCCTGCTGTATGCTTCACAACTTGGCTTTGCGATGACAGGTGCCTTTTCTGCTGGAGGATGGTCCAGATGGAGGTCTTGTGGCAGCTGTGGAGCCTGTGGACAGTGAAGACGAGGAAACAGAAGAAGATGATATCGACAACAGAAACACAGTGATTCATCAATACTTCCAGTGAGACACAGGTAAGAAGACATCACTGCCTCCTAAATCTGATAC
Organism: Pleurodeles waltl; assembly: GCF_031143425.1. Taxonomy (NCBI): domain Eukaryota; kingdom Metazoa; phylum Chordata; class Amphibia; order Caudata; family Salamandridae; genus Pleurodeles; species Pleurodeles waltl. The sequence goes on from NC_090437.1 coordinate 656,241,303, forward strand.
CCTTGTTCTACCTCTCATCTGTCTGTCACTTTCACCCAGTGTATGGACCCTGAGTTGTCACTTTCCCTTTCAATTTCACAGATGTGGGTCCTACTGTGTGACATCTGCTTTGTTTCCTTGTAGACTAGAGCTGTATGACATAGGTATGTTGACAATACAATGGATATAGCAGTTTTCCACAGTTATTGCAAATACACATTTTCGAAAGCACAGACTGACTCCAGATAGTTTTGTGATTTAAGGGTGTTAATTTAAGTGCTAAATAGTGGAGGGGGTTGTCAAATGTTCAGGGGTGATGGTGGAGGAATGTCCATGGCAGAGTCCAGTCTATTAGTCTCACAGGTGCATTGTCCAAAGGGGCATAGGAAGTGGAGCTGGGGCAGTTTAAGGATGGACAAGGTGACAAAGTGGGACAGAAGGATGACAATCAGGGTGGTCTCATTTTTTGGCAGGGTCTTGGCATTGTTCTCTGTCTTTGTCCTGTACCTCAGGGACCGTTTGCTGGGTGGTTCTCCATCTGCAGGGTGTGGGGTGCTGGTGTTGTGGTCCTGTGGCGGTGCCTCCTGTCCACTAGCGCTGGCGGAGGTGGTGGGCAGTTCATCGTCCAGACTAGTGTCAGGTGCCCCTTGTTGTGCCACAGTGTCCCTCCTGGTGTTGACGAGTTCCTTCAGCACCCCTACAATGGTGCCCAGGGTGGTATTGATGGATTTGAGTTCCTCCCTGAACCCCAAAAACTGTTCCTCCTGCAGCCGCAGGGTCTCCTGAAACTTGGCCAGTACCGTTGCCATCGTCTCCTGGGAATGGTGGTAGGCTCCCATGATGTTGGAGAGGGCCTCATGGAGAGTGGGTTCCCTGTGCCTGCCCTCCCCCTGTCGCACAGCAGCCCACCCAGTTCCCCTGTGTTCCTGTGCCTCTGTCCCCTGAACCATGTGCCCACTGCCACTGCCCCCATGTCCCTGGTGTTGTGGGGTAGTGGGTTAGCCCGGGTTCCCTGTACTGGTGTACACACTGCTGCTTGATGTGTCCTGGGAACAGAGGTATGGGCCTGCTGGGTGGGTGCTGTGCTGGTGTTTCCAGAGGGGGGAGGCTCTGTTGTGGCTTGTGCCAGTGTGAGGGGAAACGACTGTCCTGAGGTCCCAGATGGGCCGGGCTGGTCATCTAGATCCAGTTGGACAGAGCTGCTGTCATCACTGTGGGCCTCTTCTGTGGGTGGAGTGGACATGGCTGGACCCTCCTGTCTGGTGACGTTGGGTAGGGGTCCTACAGGGGTGTAAAGGCATGATTATTGCATCTGTGTGTGCCATGGTGTGCAATGGGTGGGTGACCCTGTACCTCAGTGCTTGCATTCTTGTGTAGGACCTAGTGTGCTAAATGTTTAGGGGCGTGTGTGGGTATGTGCAGTGGCCATGCATTGGTGATGGGTGTCCATGCTTTGTTGTTGCATGCAGGGCTTGGTGTTGGGATGTGTGGTTTGTGATAGTGGGACATGAGTGAGGAGTTGGAGTGATGGGGGTGAGGGCGAGGGTGGGGGTATGTGATAGCATGCAGGTAGGGTGGGGGATGAAGTATTTAAAGATTTGCCTTACCATAGTCCATTCCTCCAGCTACTCCTGCGAGGCCCTCAGGATTGCAGTATAACCAAGACCTGCCCCCCCATGTTGTTAGTTCTGGGGGAGGGGGTGGGGTCCGCCGCCAGACCTCTGAACTGCAATCTGGTGTCTTGAGACCACGGAAGCACCTTCCCCTGTAGGTCATTCCACCTCTTCCTGATGTCATCCCGTGTTCTTGGGTGCTGTCCCACTGCATTGACCCTGTCCACGATTCTGCGCCATAGCTCTATCTTCCTAGCTATGGTGGTGTGCTGCACCTGTGATCCGAGTAGCTGTGACTCTACCCAGATGATTTCCTCCACCATGACCCTGAGCTCCTCCTCAGAAAACCTGGGGTGTCTTTGCGGTGCCATGGGGTAGTGTGGGTGATGTGTGGGGTGGTGTGTGTTGTGATGTGTGGGGTGATGTTTAGGGGTGTGTGGTGTTTTGTGCGTGGATGTTGTATGAGTGATGGTGTTGAGTGCCTGTGGATGCTAGTTTGGAGATGGTGGTGTCTCTCTCTGGCCTTCAGTCGCAATTGTGGTCATAAGGGTTTGTGGGTGATGTGGATGTGTGTTTTATATTGTATTGGATGTGTGGGAGTGGTGCGTGTATGTGTATCAGGTGTGTGTATTTGTAATTGTCCAATGTGGTAGTGTTTTGGATATGCGTGTGTATTTTGAGCGTGGCGGTGTGTACCGCCAATGGAATACCGCGGTTGAAAGACCGCTGCGTGGATTCGTGGGTCGTGATAGTGTGGGCGTATTCCTGTTGGCGTGATGGTGGAGGGTTTGTTTTCGCCAGTTTATCACTGACCTTTGGTGTGGCGGACTTGTGTGCGTGTCTGGATTTTGGCGGATTCCGGGCTGTGGGTCGTAATAGCTGTGGCGGAATTCCGCGGCCGCGGCGGTGTGTTGGCGGTCTTCTGCACGGCGGTAAGCGGCATTTACCGCCTATGTTGTAATGGCCCCCTATACATCCTGAGTGAATTTTAATGCACCTAAATGTGTAACACAGGAAATACAAAATGATTCCTGCAGTAGATATTATAATACTGGGCCCACAAATCATATTCTAAAAGATGGTCCTCTATAAACCAGTTTCCAGTGCTTTAAATGGGTAGTTATTGTGACGTAATGAATACTTGTGCTTCTCACCGTTGTTGCAATACATTATTGCTGGGGTTTACTTCTCAGGAGCAAACACAGGTACTCTAAATAGTGGGCACCTTCAATTTTATATTTCGATTTAAAGGACTGGTTGTTCTGTCCATTCTTTTATTTCCAATAACCCTCCTAACCCCAATCTATTGCCAATTGCCTCAGTTTTTGAGCCAAAACACTCATGCGCAGTGTGCTCGCGTGTTACCTATCCAGACCTTCTGCTACCAGGGCCTCAAGGTCGCCAGAGGCCTTTCCCCACAGGGAGAGCCCTGAAGCCTTCTCCATGTCAGTCAGGGTCATCTTGGTGGCTTCAGTGCGGGTGGCCCACGGTCAGCACGAGGTGGACGGTGGCGAGGAGTTGGTGCTGCCCCCTCAGCTGTGTCCAGTTCTCAAGAGGAGGTGAGCAGGAGAGACGTGACCAAACCCCACGACTGTTGGTCATTCTTGGCACCCACCCAACCTGCTTATCTTACCTCCTTGGAACAAGGGTCCTCCCTGGATGACATTGTCATCTCTACGTCGCGAATAAACAAGGCATTTTTACTACATGTACTCAGCAGTGCATGACATGTTGGAAATACATGAATATTATTTAAGAGTTGTTTTCTGAAGAGTTTGAATGACATTTTTTGAATTACACGAACCAATCCTTTTCCACATGCAGATTAAAAAATGCAAGACTTTGTTCTTTAATTCCTGCGTTCGTGGAAGCGGAGACAAGACATTTTGGAGCAATGTGAGTTTCAATATATGTAGTGTTTAGTAGGAATGATGAAAATCAGGCAGATTATCTAATTGATTTAACATAGTTATTCTGGTGCACGGGTTTACAATCAATAGGTCTTTGTGCATCATTTTGTTTTTTGGTGCACTGCACCCTGCTTACAGAATGGGACCCTCACATACACTAGGAGCAAATACCAGCAAATCATGTCTTCATAACCTTTTTAAGCTCTAGACTGCTAGGGCTTTCCAGGGGCTAATGCAGGCCCCTGCAGCCCCTTAGGTGCGGGGTGGAGGTTGGGGGTGATAAGACAACTCTTAAGTGGGGATCCAACCCTTCAGGGGCCACACATTGAGCCCAAGACTAACAAATATCCAGATGTGAGATTCAGCATGAACCTAAAAGAAAAATCATTTACTGCAGATTGCTACATTACATATCCGTCAGCAGAATTACAGATTGACATGTAACTTGTGCTTAATGGTAGCAATACATTTATTATTGTTTGACGTCTACCAATATCACACCATGTAGCTATTAATGTTACTGACCACTTAGAATCAGATGGAGTCTGACTTTATTTAGGATTAAAAGTCCTTGGCTCTGGGATTAAAAGTCCTTGGCTCTGTGTCTCTGTGACAACCTGTTCCTCATTTTATTGTTACGGAAACCAAGAATATTATCTTATGCAGGTGGCCCCTGTCACACGCCTCCTGACAAATCCTCTGCATGTTGTTAGCTTGTTGCTAGACCCTTTTGGGTGGCTTGGGTCTTTCCAAAGAGGTACTCCTTTAAACATTGGAAACTACTGTCTCCATTGCCAGGTCATGACAATCATAACAGTTGATGACAGCTGAATATAGCAACAGGGAACAGGCATTTTCATTGAATCTCTTTCGTTAAACTTGGCGCTGGCTCTCCGTGGCACATTTGTGCAGTATGTCTTGACTAGTCACCCTCAGGTTCCCAGACTACATGTGAAATGTTTATGAGTGTGGTTGGGTACATGTGACGGGGATACCCCTAATGCTAGTGGGTGCTTCATATGGTTAGTGATAGTCAGAGCTAGCTTTCGCCACTCTCCTTACATGTTTCTCTGCACTGCTTCCTCCCTCTAACACTCTTGCATTTATGCTGACTAGGGGTACTTTTATTGGACCATTTTCTATTACATACTACTTCAGAAAACCCTACTAAATCTTCATTTCAGGATATACGAACAAATAATAGCTAATGAAGTTCATTCAGTATAAAGATGAGTTGTATATCCCGAAATGAAGATTTAGTAGGGTTTTCTGAAGTAGTATTTAATAGAAAATGGTCCAATAAAAGTACCCCTAGTCAGCATAAATGCAAGAGTGTTAGAGGGAGGAAGCAGTGCAGAGAAACATGTAAGGAGAGTGGGGAAAGCTAGCTCTGACTACCACTAACCATATGAAGCACCCACTAACATCAGGAGTACCCCCGTCACATGTACCCAACCACGCTCATAAACATTTCACTTGTAGTCTGGGAACCTGAGGGTGACTAGTCAAGACATACTGCACAAATGTGCCACGGAGAGCCAGCGCCAAGTTTAACGAAAGAGATTCAATGAAAATGCCTGTTCCCTGTTGCTATATTCAGCTGTCATCAACTGTTATGATTGTCATGACTTGGCCATGGAGACAGTAGTTTCCAATGTTTAAAGGAGCACCTCTTTGGAAAGACCCCAGCCACCCAAAAGGGTCTAGCAACAAGCTAACAAAATGCAGAGGATTTGTCAGGAGGCGTGTGACAGGGGCCACCTGCATAAGATAATATTCTTGGTTTCCGTAACAATAAAATGAGGAACAGGTTGTCACTTGTCACAGAGACACAGAGCCAAGGACATTTAATACTAAATAAAGTCACACTCCATCTGATGCTAAGTGGTCAGTAACATTAATAGCTACCGGGTGTAATATTGCTAGACTCCAAACATTAATACATTTGTTGCTACCATTAAGCACAAGCTACTTGTCAATCTGTAATTCTGCTGATGGATATGTAATGTAGCACTCTGTAGTAAATGATTTTTCTTTTAGGTTCATGCGAAGATCTCAGATCTGGATATTTCACACACGACCTCACATCAGATGTACAAGTTTGATGTAAGATGCAACACTGAAGTAAAGTGAGCTTTTAACTGTTTGAGACTTCAAGAAAAGTGTTTTAAAATTTTTATTTTAGGCTTTTCAAAAGCTCCAGCCCCAGCAAGATGTACTTCATCCATTTTGACACCAGCTCAAAATCTGCCGATCTGCGTAATCATGGCGCCAAAGTGCTGGCTTATGGTTACACTTTCATAACACTTCCCCATGGGGGGCACCATTTTCCATGTTGACATCTGTTAGCATGTATGCGTCACTCTGACTTGCAAAAACAGAGGTTGAAAGTTCACTGTGTGACTAAGAATTAACAAGCAGGTCAGATAAGATACTATGGGTGGTGGGCAGCAACTCCTCTAGAAACTACATATCTGTCTGAAGACACCCATGGGTCATTGTGATGTGCAAAAAACCTATAAGCAGTAACAACTGGGCCAGATAAGATACTATGGGGTGGCGGTCAGCAACTCCTCTACAAACTACGTTTCAGTCTGAAGACCCCCATGTGGCCTGTTACGCCTCACTTATCCCCCCTTACACACAGCTAAACCCCTTAGGTAAGTGTGACTTGTGTTGTTAGTGTAATGATCTATGTCCATATACACCCTGCTAGGCCCTTTCTGTGCCTATGGGCTTCAAGATTATTTTTTTTAAAGTCACCATGGCACATTCCGTCTAGGTTATGCAAGGCTCTGGGAGGGTGGGGGCTCTGTACTTCCACTACTCCTCCCTCTGAGGAGGCACATTGTAGCCCAATTACCGTGCCAGTATAAACATGCCCAGACTTGTCCACTCAGGCTATAAAGCATGCCGCACACCTGCACAGCTGCCATTTCACACAACCGTTAGGCCTACACACTAGGGACAGGGGCTAGGACACGTGACTAACACGGCATCACACAATGTCACAACCCACGTGACTCACCTACATCTACATCAGTGCCTACGTCAGCACAGGGAGGGGGCACCCACGTCACCACTTATGTCATTGCCTATGTCAGCACGGGGAGGGGCACCTGTCAAAAGTTTGATGGAGGGTATCCCTCCTACTACTAGTGGCGACGGCAGGGGATTGTGTGCATGAAAAGGAGAACATTAAGGAGCAAAAGATTTAGGAGGTACAGTAAGCCATCAAAGAATACATACTGCAGCATTTCTAGGAGTTAGGGGAACAAGTTGTCACTTTGGGTTGCAGTCTTGCAAAGACTGCTTGTCGCATGCACCATTATGAAATACATCCTCTGTTTGTGTTTACTGCCTTATTAATAACTGTTTCGAGTTGTTTAACCTAAGATATGGGATACATCTGTAGGGAATACAGATCAGAGAGAGTTGCAAAACAGTATTCTCTGAAGGTGTCAATAGCGATTAGATGACAATACAAACAATCCTCAGAGGTCAAAGAATCAATAATACACAATCCGCCTACTTGAGTACAATGGAAGATGATACTCATGGATCGATATGTTTCATTTAGACTCTCAAAGATCTGGCGTTGGAGAGCTCTTCTGCGTTTCAGATAATACAAACCCGACTTTTTTATATTGTGATATGAAACTGAAGATGACATTTAGAGATGGAAATGATAAATTGAATACTTTCGAGAGGTCAAACCATTTTTAAAATATACCAGGCACGTAAGGATTGTTTCTTCCGCTTTTACACAGATAACTATTGTGCATAATTTTCTCAAATGTTTCATATGACCGTGCTTAAATGGTCAATTTCCAGTGATGCAATTATATTTTCTTTCACATCGGGTGCAGTTTTTAATGCACAGCATCATACAATTGAAAATCTGAGGATGCTTAGTAGGCATTCTTGGAGATAAAAAAAAAGCATGTGACGAATTTAATTCCCCCATTAAGTTGCTTTGGGTGTGAATACTCTTGCAAACTGTACCCAACTGTTATGATTATATAAGAAAATCAATAAAGATACTGAAAAAAATTACTTGAGGTGGAGGACCTTTTAAGCAGAAGAAAAGTAAAGCAGCATCATCTTTACCAAAACAAATCGGAGTTTTCCCACAAAATCTGGAATGTTGGTATGTCAACACAGAAATATATGCCTTTGATGTGCTGGGCTGGACACGAATGTGAAAATGCTCTGTTCTCACTATTTTCTTAACGTGTGTGAATCTGAAGGGGCAGAAAATAGGTTTCATTAGTTATAGTATTATACACAAGGGCCAGGCGATAGCAAGAAGAGACATTGCACATGAGTGGGGTAGTCCTCTTGTACCTATGGTAGAAGAATGATGTGGTCATATAAATTAGTGTGTGACGTCCAGGAAAGTAATTTACAACAATAGGTAGTTCCCCTGCAAATTCGAGAAGGTCTGGGGATCATGGGGTAGATGTTATGCACCCGCTTCGTTGAGTCCGTGAAACATGTAACACAAAGATGGTTTGGACAGTTCTGGAGTCCAGGGCTTTGGAAAAGATGAGCGTGATATGAGCATATTCTGTTTTGAATTACTAATGTTTCGTAGATAAAAGAGACTGCCTTATTAGTTACATGAGAATTCATGCTACCTCTTCTAAATGGTCTTGATTGTTATTTTCTGATTACTGGTTTTGCTAATGTGGAAACATGTAAAAAAACAATAAGAGATATCTAAAAAAAATAAATCTGTGCCTTCTAATTCCAAGAGTGAAATAGTTCCTATGAAACATAACATGTGCTCAGTGAAAACCCAAGCCTTCGTGTGCACCCAGGTAATTAAAAGTGTGCCTCTTTTATTCTGTGCGTCCCAGATGTGTCCTAATACTGGTCATAAAGTTCAGGTTTATTCCGTACTTCCGTACACGATGGGCTTCTGGAGGCGCCTCTTTTCAGTAAAAAATAGACCCTGTGCAGTACTGCACGTTTCATATTTACTATGTAAATGTCTCACTAGGAGGCAGTATAGAGGTTAGCCCATCAGAACTTAAAAAGAGAAGTAAAAGGCCTGGGATTTTTCTACATTGAGCGCCTTTTAAAAAAAAATATTTTCTCGCTTTGTGACTAGTGTTTGTGGTGTGACATGAATTTGTACAAATAATGAAACACACAGTGTATGACAAGTGAGAATTGTTATTTCCACTCTGCTTGAATCACATTTAATTATGAAATCTTTTGTTTCATGTTGAAGGCAAAAGCAATTCCACAGACCTCCGGCTGGACAACATTTTAATCTCTTTTTGTTTCATCATGTTTTTTTATCACCGGAATACAGCAATCCACCTTAGTAGTGTTAACTTTTGAGCCATTTGCACTAGTAACATTGATTGTGTGAAATCTGCAAATCATGTAGCAGATAATGGATTATGGGCAAGTGCAGTTCAATAACAACTGTCAACTGTGCTGCCAAACAGTAGTTGCGTATAGTGGAAAGGTAACACATCCCATATATACACTTGTAATTGTACAGAGAACGCCACAGTTGCATAATTTAAGACCCCCAGTGTCAAAAAACAACAACAATGTTGCCTTGTCAGTTACATTAGCTTGAAAGGGTAGTTTATTTCGTACATGCAGGACTTTTACATGGGACTGGTTTCTTGATGCTGGAGTTCTGACCAACAATTGAACCCTACCCACAGCTCCTCTATTCCAGAGTTCCTTGATCATACCACCTCATTGTTCAAACATTGATCCTCGGATGAGTGATATTTTCTGAGCTGTGCACAATGTGCTTTCCAGTGATAATGCAAGATAGAGAGTTTACCACACCTGCCCGTGACTTGGCCACTGAAATGGTGTAATTACGCACCATCTGCTTCTTCTGTGTAATTACAAATGTATATGGGGTGCATGGTGAAGGCATTTCCCTTCCAAATATATGCTACATCTATCTGGCCACACAGTTGACAGTGGTTACTGTATGAGCCTTTTAGGTGCAGGAAGAGCTCAGAAGTGCTGCCATCTAAATTTGCTGTTGATGATTGGCTGCCTATATGATATATTATAAAGTTATCTATTATAATCAATAAAAAGTGTTTGAAAACATATTAAAGAGAATGTGAGACTGAAGTAGTGCATGCAAAATTCTGCAGGAAAAAAGAGATGATGAAGGGAATATGGGAAAAGCATGTTAATTGGAGAGGATAGACAGAAACATCTGGAAACTTTCAAATGCCTGGGCCTGGGCTCCTGCTGCAGCCAAGAGCCTGCTTAAGATGAAGCGGTGAATGGGATCAAAGGATGGTGGCCAAATGAGGATCAGAGCACTAACAGGGCCACGAGTGGCTGCATGCAGCAGTACACTCTTACCATAGACCAGAAGTGATTCACATGCATGTCTGGCCAAAAAGATGCGAGCACACATCTCAGCATTCAGGTAACTGGCGGAGTGCTTTGGAGACCACATAGAGAAGGAGATTAGCTATCACACAAAGCTAGAAGATCTGTTGAAAAGACCAAGCAGAGGTTTTGTAGAGGGGCACATTTTGTTTGTTAGTATTGGTGCTGTGCCTGTTGCTACCAGGGACTGTGAATATCCTTGCTACAAGAAATATTAATATTTATCTCTTTAAGTAGATTAGATTCAACTGAAAAGGCAATACTTATTGCCGATAATGAATATACTGACTTTGGATGTAGAAACTTAGAACATATGAGTGAGAAAAGTGGTGTCTTGACGCCTCGCTTAATTGGTCATGGCTTTTCAACAATTATTGCAGCTTCGTGATCAAACCTACCGAAACATAAAGGAGACACTTCTACAAGAGCACCAGAGTAACAGTACATATGCATGCTTAGTTCAAGACCTTTGTGATTTCATACATGGGATGTTATTGAAATTAAATTAATCAATACTGAATTAATGACAAAAACATAATTCTTATGATTGAACTTGTTTTTTCTGAAATTGGATGGTGTCACTAACACACAAATATTTTGTTTATTCTAGGAACTTACTTTTTAAAAACATTTCCTCAATTCATTTTTCCCTCCTTCATACCCCCATATATATTAAACTTATAATTGTACCGAAAACTCGCAGCTGCATAATTTTATAATAATGTTGTTTTGTACGTATCTTCTTAAAAGAGTAGGTTATTTCGTACATCCTGACTTCTTACATACTCTGGATACTGCTAGTTTGTCCTAGAACACACATGGAAGCTTCACCCAAAATGAAACTCTATTCAGTTATTTGACCTGCCTCACTGCATTACTCAAAATTGATCCATGAAGTATGATAAATTCAGTGCTTAGTTTGTAAAAGAATAAGGGCCTCACTACAAGTTTGGCTGTCTTGTGGTAAGACCGCCGCAGTGGCGGCCGCCAAAAGACCGCCATGCTGGTGGTAATCTAACCACCATATTACAACTCACACAGCGAAGTTTGCAAAAAAGCAGCCAAAATTCCAAAACGACCAGGACACTGGAGGGTGGGATAGAGGCGGTCCCACCACCATCAACGCCAGCCCGCCAAAAAACCTAAGATCCTATTGCAACCTACAAATCACATTAGCGGTTCATCCATGGTAGAAGACCAATGGTGGTGCCAACCGCGGTGGTCACATCAGTAATACACCACACCACTTTGGATAGTTTGAATACCCCTCACCTGACACACATCCACACAGCTGACACACCAACACACTGCACTATAAAACACACCCCTTCACACCTCACAATCCTTTGCAACCAGAACGCCATGCACCATCAGATAGAGGCTGCACAAAATTATTTACCAACCATTGTATAGGCATCCCTACACACTTCACATAGCACTCATCCCACACCTGCACAACACACCCAACACATCCATGAATACCCCATACTTTCAACAGCACCAGTCAACAACTCACATCACAGAACCCACACCACATCATCAATGATTTACCTAACTATTTTATTTTTCCTCACGGTCTCATCCACCATTACCATGACCCCACAAAAACATCCCCGTTTCACAGATGATGAATTGAGGGTCATGGTGGACAAAATCATCAGAGTAGAGGACAACTATTTGGAGCACAAGTCCAAACATCTATAGACAGGAAAATGGACCTGTGGCAAAGAATAGTCTACATGGTGAAATATGTAGGCAGCTACCCGCGCACAAGAGAGGACATCAGGAAGAGGTGGAGTGACCTCAGGGGACAGGTACGTTCAATGGCCACCAGGCACCAGCTGGCAATCCTCAAGACTGGCGGTGGGGCCCCACCTCCTCCCCCATAATTCACATCATGGGAGGAGAAGGTCTTGGACATCCTGCATCCTGAGGGCTTGACAGGAATACCTGGGGGAGTGGAGTTGGGTAAGTCACAATACAACAACTGACACCAAACTGCAATGGTCTGCATGCTCACTGATCTCCTTTGGCCACCTTAACAGCCAACCCACTCACCACCCCTGTGTCTAAATGTCCAAATACCCCTCTCTGGCATACCACATGTCAACTAAACTCACCTGGGGGTACACTGTCTGTGTATGGCATGGGTAGTACAGGGACAGACAGCACTACAACTCCCAGCATGCACTGATCTACCAGTAAGGGAACCAGAACTTTGTACTACAAGTTAAATAGCCTGCATGTGAAACTAAAAATCAAATAAACCCACCTGACTCCACCACTATTGTACAGTCCATGGCAATTATGTGGCCATCTGCCAGTACAATTAAAAGCAACACATAGCTATGTTCCCTATTAAACTGGCCTTTAAATCAACATCCAAACAATGTCATGTACTCACCTGGCCGGACACCGATATAGGAAGCTGAATGTACATAGAGTACACACATACAGAGGCCCAGTATTAGTGGTTACACCTATACCTGTGGCCAGCTCTGTTACCATAGTACATTGTGCAGCTGTTAGTTGACTAAAAGATGCTATACACCCAACATGGAGATCACTTTAAAATGCCAAGTTATCAATCAGACAAGATATGAGTCAATGAACAATCATCTACCCACCAAGATACTCCAACATCCTGTAGCAAGGTGTATGCAATTTGACATCTCTGTGTCCCATATAGGCCTAACCCAAATGTGGAATCAGGTGTCATTGTCATATCAGGGGATCAAGTAAAGGCCTTGTGTGCATTTCACATAGCATGTCTTGCGGTCAAACTTTGATATCACTTGTTGCATTACTTTCAGCAACTGTGTGTTCCCCTTCTCCTACAGGTAACCTATCCAATGTCCTCATGTCTAATGCTATCTGTATTTAACCACTGACTCCATTTTGACCACTGACTACATTTTGTGCTTAGCTTAGCTTCAAATGGCATCACATTGGTGGTGCAGGTATTTTTCCATGCACAGCATGTTTTCTACATTGAACATGTTTTCGCGCTTCTCACCAGAGAAGAGAACATATCGTGGGGTATGCAGAGGTGATAAGAGTGTACCTGGATGAGAATGTTTATAGCAGAGAAAGGTACATCTCTGTCTTAAGAATACACATTGGGACCTGGCGAGTTCTTTTGTGTGTTTTCAACACAGACCAAGTAGAGCCAGCGCTTGATTTTCACAACTTACTCAAAGGAAGGGGGGAGGTTACCAGAACCTTCCTATTTGGTTTCTTTAAGGTATAAAAGGTGTTGAAACTTGGCGCTGAGGCGGAAGGAACTTACTTTTGAGGGTGGATGCACTGCTCAAAAAAATCAAAGCCCAATTGGGGAATGTTTCTCCTGTCTCAGCTGTCCAGGGTTCCACAGCTTGACGTTGGCAAGGACAAGGATGATGTTGGATTCGATACCTATGGTGATGGATTTTTAATTCTTAATTAGCCAGCTTTGCTGTGTGCATGCATACATATATATATTCACTGCATACATATTCATTGTTGATGTATTGCACTTTTCTACCTATTATTATTCAGCTGCTGTATTTATTTTAGTATCTGCTCATGTTTTGCTGTATTCATGTTAAATGCTCATGTTAATATTTCTGTATGTCCATGGTTGAGATCTGGGAGTGCCTTAATAAATTCATTATTCAGACTAAGAGTGCTGCATTCTTTGGCCTCATTCCCTTTTAGTTTGAAGCTAAGCAGCAATTTGGTGTAGTCGCTTGCAGGATCTGAAGTAAAAGATTTAAAAGTGAAAAATGTTTGGCAAAAAGTCAAAGGCAGTTTCCCAGGTCCCAAATGACATACCAGGGTGGGAAAAAGCACCTATGATGTTCTTGTGAATGAATGGTCTTGTGGAGCAGGTTTATGTGAAAACTGGGACGGATGTCTTATCGATGTTGAACCAAAAACAGTTTTACTCTGTTGACAGAAAGTGCCAGTAGGACATGTGATTTATCTATTTTAGGCAGACGGGCCTGGATCCTGCTATCTGCTCATAGAAAAATGCATGAAAAGTATGCAAACTTAGAACAAGAAAATAATCAATTGGAGAGGCAGCTAGTTGAAGCAAAAAAAGTACATAACCATGCTGTCTTGTCAGAATAAGGTACTGCAAGATAAAGCGGATACTTATCAATCTGTCTCAGAAAAGGCAGCCTTGCACGTTCCCCAATACAGATATCATAACCGTAGGGGTAGAGTCAATCAAAAGAAAGTTTATTCAAATATTGCTAAAGTAGGGTTAAATTGGGATCCAGAAATCTGGGATGCTAATATCTGGGAATCCACAGATTTTTCTGATTCCACTGATGAGTTGGATTAAAAAGGTGGGGGCCAGCTTGAGCCAGACAAACAGAGAGTGGTTTGTGCACAGCCTATACTTAGATGGAAAATACAGGGCACCCCACAAAACCCAAGGGTCGTTGAGATACACTCTCTAGAAGATTATAAACAGCAGGAAGTCAATGATATCGTAGACAGATTCAAGCAGAGATCTGGGAAAACATTACTTACATGGATGGTGAGATTATTTGACACAGGACCATCTGGAGTAATGCTAGGTATAGGAGACTCTCCTAGGTTTTGTACTCTTAGCACTGACCCCTTAATAGAGGAGCGGTTTAGGGGTTATCAGGGTAACCAACAGATCACTCTACTGCAGCTAGCAGTCACAGGATGTAACCATAAGTATCCTCCAAAATCAGACTGGCCACAAAATAACAAACCCTGGTACACCCCAAGAGATGCAATGCAGAGAATTGAGGAGGAGGGAATGTAAACTACTATTGTCCTGGGTGATGCTCACCGTCTGTTAGACTGACCGCTCTCTGTGTCATTGTGAAATAAAATGATTTGCCTTGCTCCTCCAGCATACAAGCAGGTAATAATAACTCTCTTAATTAATCAGACAGGGCAGGCATTGAAAGATGTACTGGAGGCAGTTCTCGAGCTTGGAGACTGGAAAAAACCTGAGAGAGCCTTGAGGTCTGAGGGTTGCACAGATAATAAAAGACTATCTAGGAGAGACATACTGAAGGATGGTGTCAACAAGGAGCAGTTTGATCGGATAGACACCAAAGGTTTGTGGGTGATGTACAGTAAATGAGGGCTGGACAGAAAGGAGGGCAGCAGGAAAGTGAACGAGCAGGATAATAAATGAGTGAATCAGGGCCAGCCACAGAGGCAGGAGGAAGTAAAAGAGACGGAGAAAAATGTTTCTTCACGAAGGAAAGAGTAGGAAAATTTAGGCAGCGATTGGTTAACTGCTGAAAACAGGGAAGGAGAGGAATCTCCTCGCAGATATGAGAGCATATATCCAGACCTGACTTGGGAAAAAATTGACAGGTTTAAATCAGATTAGGAAGCAGGCAAAGCTTCAGTACAGGGATGGGCTTGTAAGGATAACAGACCCCATGTTGATTTAGAAATTCACTGAAAGCACAAAAGTGTTCAAAGGGTCCGGGCCTTAGTTGACACCAGATCGGAGGCCTCTTTACTTTATGGAAATCCAAAAAAGTTTACAGGTCAGCACTACACTATCACTGGGTTGGGTGGAAAGCAAACCCCTGCAGTGCAGACTACTGTTCAAATGAAAATAGGGAGAACGCCAAAAAGAGAATATACTGTTTTGATGGTGCCCCTCCTAGAGTATATACTGGGAATTGACATTCTGAAGGGGATGACTTTATATTTGGATGATGGTTGTTAATTTGGATCAAAGAGATACATTTTAGTGGCAACAGCGAGGATGGGTCATCTGAAGATACACCCAGTGAGGGTTCCCCCCGAAACCAAGGTGGTTTGTTTGAAACAATACCAGATTCTGGGACGACTTGAGGAAATAAGTGAGTCTATACCGGAGTTGATCGAGGCAGGTGTGGTGGCTCCAGTTACCACTGAGTGGAACAATTCTCTGTAGCCCATGCGCTTACTGGATGGGTGCTATAGAATGACAATTGATTACTGCTAATTGCACAAATATACGCCACATTTGACTGCTGCAGTCCCCAACACCATCACTTTGATTGAGAGAATACAAAAACCTAAAGGGACCTGGTATGCAACCATTGATATTACCAATGCTTTCTTTTCTATACCTTTGGCCCCTGAGAGCCAGGAGCACTTCATGTTCTCATGGAATGACAGACAATTCAAGACTCCCCAAGGGTATGTACATAGCCCCACCATCTGTCACCGGCTGGTGGCAGAACACCTTGATGAAGTATCTGTCATTCCAGGGGTGCAATTGTCTCATTATATTGATGATGTGATGATTCAGGGAGAGGCAGAAGAACAGGTCCAGGCTCAGTTGGACAGGGTTGTGGAACTCTTGCAGAGCAAAGGGTGGATTATTAATCCAGATAAGACTCAATTACCCTCTCAAAATATGAAGTTTCTAGGAATTCTGTGGAATCAGGGACATAGAGAGGTATTGCCGCAGGCAAAACTAAAAATATTAGAATTTGCCACTCCTTATAATAAGCAGGAGGCTCAGTGATACATTTGATTGCTTGGCTTTTGGAGACCGCACATCCCTCACTTGAGTCATATTTTGGCCCCTTTGTACAAAGTGACTAGAAATGAACATGAGTTTGAATGGGGAGAGAAGCCGCAGTATGTGGCAAAGGAGGCGATTCAACAGGCTTTAGACTTATGGCCAGTACAGGGCAGAGACATTGAGTTACATGTAACCATTCAGGGGCAATATGCAAATGGGAGCATGTGGTAAAATAAGAAAGAAAGAGGGTGCCCCTTTGTTTCTGGCCCAAAAAGCTGCCAGATGCTGGACAGTGATATACTCACTTTGAGAAACAGTTACTTACGTGTTACTGTGCTCTAGTGGATACTGAGCAAATGACCCTAGCCCATAATGTGATTCTGAAACCTGAGATTCCAATAATGCAGTGGGTGATGATTTCACCTAAAACTCACCAAATAGGACGTGCACAAGAGGTCAGTATAATCAAGTGGAAGTGGTACATACAGGACAGGGCCCGAGTGGGACCAGCAGGGACAGGAGCCCTGCATGAACAGGTGGCACAGGCCCCATTGCAGGATGATGAGAGGGTGCAGGAGGTACAAGAGATACAAGAGTCACCAATGGGGTGGGGTAAGCCATGTCCCCTGAGGATAGGAAGCATGTGTGGTTTACCAATGGTTCAGACAAGTATGTGGGGGGGCCAAAAACACTGGAAGGCAGTGTCATATAACTCTGTCGCCAAGACGTTGCTATCCACTGAAGGAGGGGGAAGAGTAGTCAATATGAAGAACTGTGTGCTGTATATCAGGCACTGAAACAAGAATTGCCCAGGATCTATCACATTTATACTGATTCTTTGTATACCGCCAAATGGGTTTGCCACCTGGTTTCCCACATGGCATGCACATAACTGGCAAATACATTCCAAGGAGATGTGGGGCAAAGAACTGTGGCAAGAAATTTGGGAAATTCTAGATCAAAGTACTGTTACTGTGTATCTTGTAGATGCCCACTGTCCCACCGACTCACTAGAGCTATGGTTTAATTCCCTTGCAGACGACAAAGCCAAAATCTCAGAGGCAGAAGTGGCGACACAGGATTCTGACTTGTTGGGGATGGCTAAATGGGTGCACTAAAAATGTAGACATCTGGGAAAGAAGGCCACTAACAGATGGACAGAGATTGCAGGGATGCACATTTCCCTAGATTTGATAAAAACAGTGATCATGCAGTGCCCTATTTGTCAACACACCCAACAGAGATCTGTCCCGCAAACTATCAAAGGTCAGTTGGGGAGAGGAAAGTTGCAGAGGCAGATATGGCAGTTTGATTACATTGGGTCACTACAGACTAGTCCCGGGTGTCACTATGCCTGAACAGCAGTGGATACTTATTCTGGTTACCTGATTGCTGTCCCTTGCAAACGTGCCACTCATTTCAACACTATAAAGCAGTGGTCTCCAAACTTTTAATGTCACGCCCCCCCAGTTTAAAAAATAAAAGTAATTGGGCCCCCCTCAGAATTTTTCACAATTATTTTTAAAGATTGCAATGTTTAAATATGTCTAGACCTATTTAACCCCTTCGCTGCCAGGCCTTTTCCCCCTCAGGTGCCAAGCCTTTTTTGGCTATTTGGGGCAGTTCACGCTTAGGCCCTCATAACTTTTTGTTCACATAAGCTACCCACGCCAAATTTGCGTCCTTTTTTCCCAACACCCTAGGGATTCGAGAGGTACCCAGACTTTGTGGGTTCCCCAGAAGGAGGCCAATAAATTAGCCAAAATACAGTGAAAATTTCATTTTTTTCAACAAAATTGGAAAAAGGGGCTGCAGAAGAAGGCTTGTGGTTTTTCCCCTGAAAATGGCATCAACAAAGGGTTTGCGCTGCTAAATTCACCAGCTTCCTAGCTTTCAGGAACAGGCAGACTTGAATCAGAAAACCCAATTTTTCAACACAATTGTGGCATTTTACTGGGACATACCCCATTTTTACTTTTTTTGTGCTTTCAGGCTCCTTCCAGTCAGTGACAGAAATGGGCATGAAACCAATGCTGGATCCCAGAAACCGCAACATTTCTGAAAAGTAGATAAAATTCTGAATTCAGCAAGGGGTAATTTGTTTAGATCCTACAAGGGTTTCCTACAGAAAATAACAACTGAAAAAACTAAATATTGAAATTGAGGTGAAAAAATCTGCAATTTTTCTCTACGTTTTACTCTGTAACTTTTGCCTGCAATGTCAGATCTTTGAAAGCAATATACTGTTACGTCTGCTGGACTCTTCTGGTTGCGGGGATATAAAGGGCTTGTAGGTTCATCAAGAACCCTAGGTACCCAGTGCCAATAAATGAGCTGCACCCTGCAGTGCGTTTTCATTCTATACTGGGTATACAGCAATTCATTTGCTGAAATATAAAGAGTGAAAAATAGCTATCAAGAAAACCTTTGTATTTCCAAAAAGGGCACAAGATAAGGTGTTGAGGAGCAGTGGTTATTTGCACATCTCCGAATTCCGGGGTGACCATACTAGCATGTGAATTACAGGGCATTTCTCAAATAGATGTCTTTTTTACACACTCTCTTATATTTGGAAGGAAAAAATGTAGAGAAACACAAGGGGCAAAAACACTTGTTTTGCTAATCTATATTCCCCCAAGTCTCCCGATAAAAATGATACCTCACTTGTGTGGGTAGGCCTAGCGCCCGTAACAGGAAACGCCCCAAAACGCAACGTGGACACATCACATTTTTTTAAAGAAAACAGAGGTGTTTTTTGCAAAGTGCCTACCTGTAGATTTTGGCCTCCAGCTCAGCCGCCACCTAGGGAAACCTACCAAACCTGTGCATTTTTGAAAACTAGAGACCTAGGGGAATCCAAGATGGGGTGACTTGCGGGGCTCTGACCAGGTTCTGTTACCCAGAATCCTTTGCAAACCTCAAAATCTGGCTAAAAAAACACGTTTTCCTCACATTTTGGTGACAGAAAGTTCTGGAATCTGAGAGGAGTCAAACATTTCCTTCCACCCAGCGTTCCCCAAGTCTCCTGATAAAAATGATACCTCACTTGTGTGGGTAGGCCTAGCGCCCGTGACAGGAAATGCCCCAAAACGCAACGTGGACACATCACATTTTTTGAAAGAAAACAGAGGTGTTTTTTTCCAAAGTGACGACCTGTAGATTTTGGCCTCTACCTCAGCCGGCACCTAGGGAAACCTACCAAACCTGTGCATTTTTGAAAACTAGAGACCTAAGGGAATCCAAGATGGGGTGACTTGTGGGGCTCTGACCAGGTTCTGTTACCCAGAATCCTTTGCAAACCTCAAACTTTGGCTAAAAAAACACATTTTCCTCAAATTCTGGTGACAGAAAGTTCTGGAATCAGAGAGGAGCCACAAATTTCCTTCCACCCAGCGTTCCCCCAAGTGTCCCGATACAAATGATACCTCACTTGTGTGGGTGGGCCTAGCACCCGCGACAGGAAATGCCCCAAAACGCAACGTGGACACATCACATTTTTTGAAAGAAAACAGAGGTGTTTTTTGCAAAGTGCCTACCTGTAGATTTTGGCCTCTAGCTCAGCCGGCACCTAGGAAAACCTACCAAACCTGTGCATTTTTGATAACTAGAGACCTAGGGGAATCCAAGATGGGGTGACTTGTGGGGCTCTGACCAGGTTCTGTTACCCAGAATCCTTTGCAAACCTCAAAATTTGGCTAAAAAAACACGTTTTCCTCACATTTTGGTGACAGAAAGTTCTGGAATCAGAGAGGAGCCACAAATTTCCTTCCACCCAGCGTTCCCCCAAGTCTCCCGATAAAACTGATACCTCACTTGTGTGGGTAGGCCTAGCGCCCGCGACAGGAAATGCCCCAAAACGCAACGTGGACACATCACATTTTTTGAA